>NW_020194483.1:224197-229164 GCF_003019875.1 Amorphotheca resinae ATCC 22711
TTACGTGATACTATACACGTATTACGTGATAGATTGCGTGATTTACGTGATCTATTACAAATGCGCGATATATTACAAATGTTACCTACTGTGTTAGCCGACGTACTACTAACATAGTATAGCGTATTACGTGGCGTATTACGTGGCGTATTACGTATTACGTGGCGTATTACGTGGCTTTAGTTAGTAGTTGCGTAATTCAACGATTACGTGATTTTAGTGTTGTATTTGATTATATTGTGTGATTTTAGTCGAGTATTAGGTGATTTTAGTGTCTTCGCTTACAAATTCATGTACTAGAATATTCTATACTATGCCTAATTAAGTCTAGAAGCCTATTACGACTACGAGGCTTATAGAATAGTATAGAGTATTCTAGAAAACTTAAATCATGTATATAAGGACTCTAGAAAACACTCTAAGTCGTTAAGTTCGTCGTCAATTCAAGTCAATTTAATTCAATTCGATTCGGTACTCGTTGGCCTAACAGCCATACTACACCTCTTGCGCGCCTCTTTTCACTTGTTACGTGTCACACTCACCTGTTACGCGTCCATCCGGCAATACGGCGTTCTATCATAACCTTGTAATCTAACAAGAAAAGAGAGAGAGAGAGATAACTAGAGAATATACTTATGTTAGAGAGAATGTTCTTTGTATTAAAGTATAGCTTTAAGTATTGGAATTTGTTAGAAGGGACTTAAACTAACGCTAAGTTAGTTAATGTTATAGCTTTAACTATTGTTAAACAGGAGGAAAGGACTTAATGCGACATTTGATCTTGCCTGTTATATTATTAGTACAAGGATACATTATACTAGGAAAGTATAGACTTACTATCTCCTTAAAGACAAGATAGTTTTCTTTCGAAACGTCGTGCCTAAAATGCTCTAACAGGCGTTGTCTGTAAAACAGTGTCCTATAGACGTATGCCGTAGTTTTAATCTCTAACCCGAATAGATTAGGGCCTAGCTACTTATCTGTAACAGCTTTCTCTTACTGTATTTTCGAAGCTTTAGTTAAAGTCGTTAGTAGAAATATTAATCTTAGCTTAGCTAGTCTTATCTTCTACCGAAGAAGTAGATCTAAAGGAATGCGTTAGAAAGGGTTGATTCGTACGAATTAGCTTCTGTATCTTCTTTAGTATGCTTAGGTCCTTCTTGACGTATAGATCTATGTCTATAGCATCTGTATTAAATTTAAGCTATTATTAAAAGATTAGCCGTTATTATAGTATTAGATCAAATATAGTAAATTCACAACAAACCTTACTTACTGTCGACAAGAATGCTTTAGTAAGCGTTCTTAGTAAAACGGTCGTATACTACAGTTTTAATCTCTAATCTAAAGGGATTAGACCTAGCTACTTGTCTGTTATAGCTTTCTCTTGTTGTATTTTAGTAGTTTTGGTTAGTTTAAGTACTATAGAAACTAATTACAACCGCTATAACTTATAAGAGTAACGTCTAATTCGATACCGCTAACTACAAGCTTCTCTACAGGTAGGAACGCGTTAGTAAGGATAGATTAAGGTAGAGAGGTAAGCACGATAAGGGATATATACCTTAATAATAGAGAGGAGGTCTTTTGTCTAACCTGTAATCTATCTACCTTACATGACCGAAGCTAAGTAAACGATTCTTGTCGCGCTAATGTAAAATAAGAGTCGCTATTGTTAGATAATATCGTATAGATCGATCTAGAAAGAGATTAGTAAGGTAGGGATAGGAGGTAAAGGATATGTAAAGGTGTATAGTAAACATATAGTAATTAAGGGATTAGATTCTAATAAAATCTATCTAGATTCTAATAGAATCTGTAATCTTAGTGTTAGTGTTAGTTAATGTTAATGTTAATGTTAATGTTAATGTTAAGAAGGTAGGTAAGGTAGGTAAGTAGGTAGGTAAGGTAAGGTAAGGTAAGGTAAGGTAAGGTAAGGTAAGGTAAGGTAAGGTACGGTTAGTATAGTAGCGAGTAGGTACCTGTTAGTGCCTTAGGTTTAAATGCCGACTTTTTGCGCTAATAAGAATCAAAAATATATATATAGGTACAAAAGAGAAGGGAGAAAAGGAAAGTAGAGGTAGTAGAGTTTATGTATCCTAGGAGTCTAGGACGGATAACTAATTGCTTAAGTGGTTTAGAGGCGTTTACTTTAGTAACGTAAGAGGTGATTCTATATGTGATTCCTTATGTGACTCTATGTGATTCTATATGTGATTCCTTATGTAACTCTATGTGATTCTATATGTGATTCTATATGTGATTCTATATGCGACTCTATATACGACTCCTGGCATTTAGCTCTCTAAACTACGTCTCCTATCTCTTTCTTTTCTTCTTTCTCTTTTGTTAAATAGTTATATCGCCTAACTAAAAAAGCTAGGTACCTGTCTCTATACGTACGCTCTATGCCTTTTATCTAATACTATAAACTTGTTTTGTTATGTATCTAGTAATTTATATGTGATCGTTATAAATATTATTTTTTATTACTAATTTTTTAGGTTGTTACTAATTACCTTAACTTTAATGACAACAACTAGATAGGTTTTTATAGCGAGTATAGTAGGTTAGACATAAGAGTAGGAAGAGTAGGGAGGACTTGTTATAAAGTAAGGGGAGCCTACAAACCTAGAGACTATCTATCAAGCTATGTAGTGTTGTACTATAGTATAGAAGGGAGAACGCGTAAGGTAAGGAAGGCAATAGCTACCTTATAATAAGTACATTAAACTCGTAGATAGATATAAGGTAAATCAAGCTTATGTAATTCTTTTAATACAGAAATTAAGGAAATTAGGTAATATTCTGTTTTTTAATTAATATTTGAAAGTAGTAGTACTGTATGACAGTCAAGAGGTCGAGTCTCTACTACATACATACTACAACAATAGTAATAATACTTATTGTATTAAACTTGTAGATAGATATAAGGTAAATCAAGCTTATACGATTCTTTTAATACAGAAATTAAGGAAATTAGGTAATATTCTGTTTTTTAATTAATATTTAAAAGTAGTAGTACTGTATGACGGTCGGTCTAACAGTAATAAAGCCTTTACTAGTGTGCTTCTAAGGGATAAGGTAAGTAGGGTAGATAGGAGACTGTTATTAAAGAAGCTGTAGTATCTCTATAACTATTACAGTCTATAACTATCGTATTCTATAACTATTACAGTCCATTGTAGTCCATAACTATCGTAGACCACTACTATTATCACATCCTACTGCCATTAGAATAAAGTATATACTGTATTATAGTTAGCCTAGTAGTAGACATAAGTCTTAATTTAACATACCTTGTTATGTATTACTTTATTCGGATATGTATGTATCGTCAACGTCTTCTAAAGTCTACTAAGGCATCTTAATAGACATACCTTAAGAGACATCTAGGATAGTAGTTACTAGCTTAATAGGTTTAAGAGGTGTATGCCTAGCGATACGTAGATCTAGAGCCTAAATAAGAACATTGTTAATAAGGTACTACTCTCTTACTTGTAATGTGACTTTATCCTTATCTAGTTAGTTAATTATAGAAGGATTAACCTTAGACAAATTAATACTTATTTTAGCTATAGTTCCTAGGATAGCCTTTATAAGTGTAGATAAAATAATCCTGTTATTAAAGCTAGTATAGTTAGAGATTTTAATGTTTTTAACATAGTGTAGCTAGTTGATCTGTCTAGCTCGACCGCGTGCTTAGAGCTAGAGACCGCGATTTAGAGGGGCATTAAACTTAACTAAGTGATAGCACTAATCCTATAGATTAAGTCTAGTAGACCTAACGTAATATAATCTAATAAAAACTATAGACTAATTAGAATACTTGTTAAAGGCTTCTATAGTATTGTTCCTCTCTTTAGTCGACAGGTTAGAGGAGTATGTCTTATAGGATATACTAAGAGCTTAAAGGACTATATAAATAAGTATCTGATTAGCTAGTATAGTATACTAGATAATAATCTTTATAGACTAAAGTAAGACGAGTTTAGAGATAATCTAAAGTAAGCCTCTAATTTTTAGTAAACCTCGGCATATAACTACTAGTTATGACTTGACATCATTATAGTCTAGGACTACAAATCTAGGGTTATCGCCCTTAGTCGTGACTAGACAGTAAAACTCTTTTAACTATTCTTAGAGTAAGAACTTCTTGCTTTTCTAATATAAGATAGTATTTATATAAACATATTTACTAATAAAGTAAAATCCGAGCTAGGTTAAGTTTAATATTAGCTAGCGTAAGTGTTTCTGATTCTAAACAATTAAACTATTTAAAAGAACGCGAGCTAGCTTGCTTATAAGGGTAGCTAAGATAGTAGTGTAATGCTTAAGTTCCCCTAGTGTAAATACACATATAAGGCGTTAAGATATTAGACTAGGTAAGGCTTTACTAATATAGCGATTAGGGAATCTTAGATCAGGACTTACGTAAGTACGTTAAATTATACAGACATTATATATCTTCTGTAGATAGATGCTAGCCTTGTCCTTATTAACTTCTAGACTAGTGATCTATTTGTCTATAGTATATGTTGTTAGCCTTAAAGGTATAGCCTAGTAGTCGTCTAGTAACTTAAATACGTTAGTGTCCTTATTAATTCTAAGACGTAAGAGGTTATCTGTAGACTATTAAAGGAGATCAAGCTCTATTAGCCGAATATACCCTTTAAAGTCATTAATCCGATTTAGAAGTACTAACGTAGTAGCAAGTAAAAGGAACTTTAGGTTAAGCTATCTAATAGTACAATAGCTTATTATATCTAAGTTCTTAATACAATAAGCTTTGTCGATTACAAGCAGATTAAACATGTTAGAGATGTTACCTGGCCATATAGGTTCTAAATCAAATTGTCGCTAGTTAGTATAGTCTCTAGAAAAACTACTATGTTTACTTGTTCTCTATCTAAGTTAAGCTATAGGGCTATGTCGTACTATAATAGTTAGTAGAGATGTACAAAATA
>NW_020194483.1:229674-238693 GCF_003019875.1 Amorphotheca resinae ATCC 22711
ATTAATCGTAGTCTTAGATGTTTAGGATTAACGTTTAAATAGGTAGTAGAAGTAATATAATTAAGTAGTTAGTATATAAGATTATTAAGTAAGGACTCTATAATAATCGTCTGCTTAGTAGATTTATTAGTACTCTATAGCAACTTAAATGTATGCTTATCTTAATTAAGTATAGCATTAACTTTAAGGCTCTAAATACAGTATACCTCTAAAAGCTGTGTAGCATCCTATAGAGGAGTGACCTCTAGCCTATTAACTATACGTTTAAGGAGAGGCTTAATAGCGAATAACCTAATAGTAGTATAGATTAATATATACTTACTATAAGTAGTCTATAAGTCGAATAGGTTTTGTAGGTTTCGAGATAATCACAACTAGTCTATATTAGATACTACTATATCTGCCCCGGTATCCTTACTAGACTACTCTAGCGGCTTGTGTATACTAAATGTATCTAAACCTGGCGATCTGTTGTTAACAAATAGTAGAGGAGACGTAGAGCTAGATTCTTTAGTAGCTTTATCTATAAAGGATATATTAGGTTAATTACTAACTGTTTAAGGCTTCTCTAGGGCAGACTTAGCTAGATTAGTTACGTGCCTTTTTACTGTCGCTAGTCTCTAATCGTTACAAAAAACTAAATTGTTAATAGATAATTTAGAAAGTCGTTTTAACTAGCGCTTCTTAGTATCCTAACACTCTATTCTAGCACGTAGTATAGCTTACTATATACGATGTTCTATATCTACCTGTAACATCTAAACCCCCTGAAAGATACTATTATAGTTTCGAGTGTTTAGCTTAAGAAGGTAATATAAGTAGAGCGTATAGAAGTCGACTTTATTAAAGTTGTCTGTATTAACTACTCTACTAGAGTATTTTCGGTCGCTAGTAATCTTAGTAGTCATTAAAGTAGTATAGACTATAGCTAGCTAAGGCCCTTAGTAGTAATGATCATTGTTTTGTAATAGTGTAATGATTTTGTTATAGAGCTTATTAAAATTAGGAGCAAATTCTAGAGACTATATCTATTCCTTTAGAGCTATAATCGTCTTAAGCCCTAGTGCCTTTATAAGTCGCTTTTAGTTAGTATAAAGGTTTAAAGGGATTAGTCTAAATAAGAGGTTACTTAAGTCGTCGCTTTTACTACTTTTTAAAGCCTCTATAAGGGATCAAGTCGTACGGCCACCTACTATATTACTAATACACTATTAGTATTATAGCTACTAGAGATACTAGAGATACTAGAGACGTATACAGAATAGTTAGTAGAAGGCTGTTCTAGTAGTAGAGGCTGTTCTAGTAGTAGAGGCTAGCTACTCTAGATGTACGTAAGGTAGAAGGATTAATAATAGTAGGTAAAAAGTTAGATCTAAAGATTAGTAGTAGTAAAATAGGTAAGGAGTTAATTTGTAAGTTAGAATAGCAAGAAGGCTAACAGTAAGGCTAGGGTTGTAGTTAGGAGCCTAATATTTTAGGCACAAAAAGAACATTAGGTAAGGTAAGAAGGTAGGCAAATAAGGCAAGTACTAGTCTACTTCCTCTCCTTCTCTATACCTATCTTTTTACCTTTAACTTGTCTACATGTCTATATAAGGTACAGCTCTAAAACTATACATATATAGAGTACTATAAGTTACAGATCTAATCGATTACTAAGTAGGGCTAATCAATATACTACCTTAGGTAGTAGACACTTAGGTAATTACATACCGTACTCTTATAAGGCGAACAAGCGGTAGGCAAAGAGCCTTAGTAGTGCTAACACTATTATAAGTACGCGCGCAACTCTAGTCTAGCTCCTCTATTTAGATTATTTACCCTACCTTATAACTATATATTACCTATCATTACCTCGCTCTTTATATACAGCTGTGCCCTAAATACTATACCCTTTTACACAGGCCTTATTCTTATTATTTAGTAGTAGTAGTACAGCTATAATAGTGTCCTAAAACAAGAGGCCTACAAAACGTAAGGGACGCCTAATGTTACCTATACGACTAGTAAAGAAAGCTAGCTAGAGCAGATTAAGTAGATCGACTAACTAACTAGCTTTATAGCTATAAGAGACATAGCGCTATATAGAATTAATACTTAGTAGTAAGGAATATAAGGACAACAAGGATAATAAGGACGTCTAACATATACTAAAGGCACGACGTAAGAAGGTATGTAATTAGATCTAATAGCAAAATAACTGTTCTAACAAAGGCTTCTCTAGCCTACTTCTAACCCTACTAACCCTACTAACCCTTATGTCTCTATGCCAAAAGGTACTAACCCTAAATTTAAGATACCTTAAGCGTAGAAGGGCAACTCGACTACACAAGGAGCACTAGTAGTATTAAAGCCTAAGGCGCCTATACATCGACCTTCTCGACCTGTATCTTAGTATAGATCTTAGTATAGATCTTAGTATAGATCTTAGTATAGATCTTAGTATAGATCTTAGCCTAGATCTTAGCCTAGATCTTAGCCTAGATCTTAGCATAGATCTTAGTATAGATCCTAGCCTGCGTTTTGACCTTTATTAAACCTACGACAACTTGTATAAGATAACGAGATAGATAATAAATCTATAAATAAAGATTCGGGTCTAATAATGCTTCTCTAGTCTAATTCTAGAATAACAAAGAAGCCTGCGATTATTTAATATACTAAAGTAGAAGAAGAAGTATTTACTAAGCTTAAACTTAGAAACAGACAGTAGTTTATCGCTAGTTTAAACAATATATATATACTACTACTTGTTAAAGCTACTTTCCTAGATCTTCTGACTACTAATACGATTTACAGAATAGCTATGCGAAAGACGTCTTAGGATTATAAGAATTAGAAGTATTAGACAATAAAAAAAATTAAGAAGTTTACTATAGACTATTTTAATAATAAAGATAACGACAAGGTAGTAGAGTATAAGGATTTTACAGGTCTCTAGTATATTATAAACAATGACTTTTAATATTATTAGCTACCTGTGATTTTTAGTATAGCAAAACTAGCGATCGACTTTAATAGTATCTCTTAACTTAGTCTTGCGTTCCTCTACTATATGTTTTCTACTTCTCCTTTTATACCTAATACTAGTAAAGGCTTACCTAGACAGATGCTTGTATATAATTAATAGTATACTAACGCCTAACGATATATCTAAAGACTAATGCCTCTTTAGCTAAGTATAATTAGGAACATCTATTAAACTTCTTTAATAGATTGTATTAAAAGTCCTAGTTTGTAAACCTGTCTATTAACGATTTCCTGCTTAGGGCCGACCTAATGCTTAGTAGGCGCGCAGTCCGATAGCCTATTAACCTAAATAAAGACTTAGACGGCAAAGTCGATATAGACTTTTTTAAGGAGGACCTAACAAGTAGAGGCAGCGTATCTCTATAATTGCGCCCTCTCTATGATTGCGCCCTCTCCATGATTGCGCCCTCTCCATAATTACGCCCTCTCTATGATTGCGCCCTCTCTATAATTGCGCCCTCTCCATGATTGCGCCTCCATGATTGCGTCCTCTGCGTCCTCTGCGTCCTCTATGAATGCGCTACCTCTATAAATACGCTATCTTATAGTTGCGCTCCTTATAATACGTCTATATAAAGTAAGTCACTCCTTACCTTATCCTTAAATTAGACACCTACATGTAATAAGACCTAGGCTAACTGTTTTATATAGCACTAACGGCTTTATTTATGTTAGCATTAACAAGGAGTTATATATAAGGTCGTAGGGATATAGCGTATTTTAGTGTCTAATAGTCGTAAGTAGTAGAGACATGTAAAATATTTGTGCTTTAGTAGGATAAGAGTCATAGCTTTATAATTATGTTATATATATTAGTAGGTACCTAGGTATAAATTACTTACTGTAATTAATACCTTAGGTATATTTAAATGCTTTGTTAGTACTAGGTAAGTAAACTATAAACCTAAGCCTTAAGCCTTAAACCTAACCTTTAAACCTAAGCCTTAAGCCTTAAACCTAAGCCTTAAGCCTTAAACCTAAGCCTTAAACCCTAAACCTAAGCCTTAAACCCTAAACCTAAGCCTTAAGTCTTAAGCCTAAGCCTTAAACCTAAGCCTTAAACCTTAAACTTAAAACCTAAAGCTAAGTTCTAAGTAGTTTTAAACCAGGCTTAAACTAGGCTTAATCTAGTTTTACTTACTTAAGATAATCTTAAGTTAGGTTTAAACCTTACTTAAGATACTATAGAAGGGCACGTAAGTAAGGAATAAGCTTAGAGGCTAGAATATAATATAAGACAAGGAACCTAAGACGCCCTTCTTACTAAGAGAGCTCTTCTTTACTAAGGTATAAGGTATCTTTAAGAAGAAACTCTATAAAGATTAGAATATATAGTAGAAACACTACTAGTAAGACAACCTTAGGTTAACCCTTATATAGTAGAGAGAGCTAAGAGAAGAACGTATAAAGAGATATAAATTAATAATAAAAGTAGAATACTCTTTAGTACTAGCTATTAGGATAAAGAAGATTAGTCTCTAAGCCTTCTTAACCTAAAGAAAGGTCTTTACTTACTTAGTAGATTACTTATATAAGTAAAGGTCTTAGATAATAAAACATATTATTACTAGATACCTAGATTATAGAGAATAGAGGGCGTACCTAATTAAATAACTAGGCTTATTAGATTATTAAGTAATTATATCTAACCTAGGTTGTCTTTAGAAGGTAGCTAGATAGCTAATAAGACTAGACATCTTAGGATAGTACTACCTTATAGTCTAGGCCTTAGCTAACTAATTAAATACAAGAAGAATATAAGAAATACTTAAGGTAACCTAAGGTTTAACTAATACTAATATTTATTAACTAAGATAAGACTTAAATAAAATAGCTATACTACTAGAATATACTTAGGCTATAACTAATATAAAAGAGCTATATAATTCTAACTAGAATCTATAACGCTACTTACTTAAGTAAGTATACTTAAGCTATACCTAAGATTATATATAACTAAAAAGAAGAAGGAATAACAAAAAAAAAAGAAAGAAATAAAGTAAGAAGATATTACCTTAAGACAAAACTAGAACTAAGAAAAAGAAAAACCCCTTTTAGTTAAAAAAGGACTAGAGCCGATTATAAGTAGTAGTATTATTAATAAGTATATAATTCTGTTACTTGTTAGCTATATTTATAAAAAAGAATAAAAGGACTTTATAATAAAGTAAAAGGTCTAGATTATTATCGCTATACTAGCGTTAAGCTAGTCTAACTAACTAGTAATCTTATAAGTAGTATTATCTAAGAGGTAGTAGTAAGTTTAGCCTAGGCCTACTATCTTATAGATAAGGTACTAAGAACTTTTATATAAATTCCGCTACTTATTAAAAGTAGTAAGAAGAAAAACAAAAGAGCTGTCTACTACGTAAGGCAAAAGGTAAGTAGAAGTAATCTTCTAAGCCAAAAGAATAAAAAAGCTAAGGCAAGTAGTAATAATAGAGTAAGTATACTTTACTACCTCTCTTACTTAAGAGAGGTATTTAAGAAGAATCTAGCTAAGGGGTTAGTAAGGGCTAAGAGAAAAAGGGCTAAGGGAATTATACTTTATTATAAGAGAAACACTACTAGGTATAATAATTATAGACGTTATCTCTTAACGCCTTCTTATATTAGTATATAAGGTTTAAAAACAGTATTTTAATATAGTAAAGACAGTAACCTTAGAAAGGTAACTACTCTATACTAATAAGCTCTTACCGCTATATATGTAGTAGACGTACTACTAACCTTAGGTAAAGGTTAGTAAAGGACAGTACTAATATAAGATAGTATATATACTACTCTATAATATAGGTCTACTCTAGTAACTAACTAATAAGGTAGTAACGCCTCTTATAGCGCTACCTTCTCTTTAGTTAGCTATAGTAGGCCCTTTTCCCTCTCCTTTCTTATCCTTATCCTTATCCTCTCTTCTTTCCCCTCTTCTTTCTCCTTCTCTTTCCTTACTAGCCTTACTAACTTCCTCCTTTCTCTCTTTTCTCTTATCCTTCTTAGTATCCTCTTCCTTAGACTCCTTAGCGCCCTTTCCTTAGGCTTAGACTAGTATATCTCTTACTAACTTATTAAAATAGTCTAGGTTATTATTATTATTAATATTATCTTTGTCTTTATCTCTTCTTTTATCTTTATCTCTATCCTTACCCTTATCTTCTTCTTCTTTCTCTTCTTTTACTCTATACGTTATAGCTACTACTTCTTACTTAAGGAAAGTAGCGTACTTTACGTAGATAGACTAGATAAGGGAAATTAATAAGGAGGTATCTTAGAGAGGTAGTAGAGCCTTAGTTCTATAGGTATATATACCCTTAGTAAGGCCCTTCTTCTTCTTTTCTCTTTACTTTATCTTTGTCTTTATCTTAGTTATTATTATTACTATTACTATTATCTACGCTACTATCTTTATTATTATTGTCGTCTTTAGCTTTAGCTTTAGCTTTAACTTTAGCTAGGCTACTACCTTCTCTAGTACTACTCTTAATCCTAGCTTAGCTAGCGTCTCTTCCTTTTCCTTTCTTTACTTAGTAAGGGTAAGGGGTAAAGAAAGACGCGGGTTAGCTATAGGCGTAGGCCGCTTAGTAGGCTTTAGCTACGTAAGGTAAGAGCGTTAGTCTATAGGCAAGTAATAAGGAGTACTAACAATAAGGAATATATAAACCTTTAATAGAGTATCTAGACTAATCTAGGTAAAACCTTTCTTTAGCTCTCTAGAAGTAGATTTATAGGTACTAAACATTATAAGGAGGCTAGGTAAAAACACCTTAGACTTACCTTAAGAAAGAGTAAAAAGGTTATTATTATTAATATTATTATTATTATTAAATCTACCTAAGACATAAGCGTTAGATTATATAAGGATAGACTAATTATTAGCTAAATCGTTATATATCTTTACTATAAAAGAACTAGCCTAAGGAGGCTTACTAGTATAGACACGCTTACTAGTAGACTAGTAAAGTAAAAGAGAGTAGTCGCGTCCTTACTTCTATAAGGTTATAGTAAGGGCGGCGTAAGGTATCTTAAAGAAAGGGACGACTAAGAGATATTAAAGTTACTTTAGGATTTTAGTTTTAGAAAAGAGAGTTTAAGAGTAAATAGAAAAGAGGAAAAGGTTATAAGTAAATTAGTAAAGAGAAAGGTAGAGAAGTAAGATATTTATATAGAATATAATAAAGACCCCTTACTAGTAAGTAACTAAACAAGTAATAAGAACTAAACTAGATTTAGTATAAAACAATAATTAAGACAATAATTAGGATAGCCTTAGGCCTATATTAAGACAAGCTTATATAACGTCTTAGCTAGTAAACAAAGGCTACGCCTAACACGTATACAAAACTAGTACTTAAGGTAGTTATAAAAGTAATTTACAATATAAAGAAAGGAAGAGGCTTATAAGATTAAAATTTTTTATCTTAAGAGTTAAAAGAATAGTGTATAGACAAATAAAGAGTAACCCTTAGGTAAGAACTAAAGTAACTATAAGTAGTTATTATTTTCTTATTTCTAATCTAAGAACAAAGTAGAGTACTAAGAGTAGTCTAGTGTATATAAGGCGTACTATATCTATAGTAATATCTATAGGCTTATGTAAAAGAGATAAGGACATAATAAAAAGACTAGTAATACTATAGCGCCTTAGTAAGAGGGTTTTATTTTCTTTCCTTTTTATAGAACTATATATATACTAAAACTTAGATTAAACTCTTATAGTACCTAGTATAGGTATTTAATAGAGAAAGATGTTACTACTACTATGTACTACTATAAGGATTAGAAATTAAGTATAAGGGTTTAGAAATTAAGAGTAAGGTAACTACGTTATACTATTAAGGTAATACAAAGGATTCGTAAGGTATAAAAAGAAAGAATAAGCTAAAAAAAATAAAAAAGATTTAGAGATAAGTTTATAGTCTATATAGTAACTTATCTTTATCTTTAATAATACTATATATCTGTCTTTAACTCTTTTACTTTATAAAAACATACTTAATATTCTTATCTCTTTAACTAAGAGGTTATAGACTATTAGAGTAAAGAAAGATAATATAGATACTATTTTAGGAAATAATAATAAGTTTAGGATTATATAACTTATTTATTAAGGTATAAGACAAATATTCTATAGTACTTACACGCGCCTCTTTAGTTACTTAAGTAAGCTTAAGATAGCTTTAAGTTAACCTAAGATAAAGTAAAGTATAGCTTAAGCTTTCTTAAGCTTTCTTAAGCTTTCTTAAGCTTTTTTAAGCTTTTTTAAGCCTTTTTTAAGCTTTTTTAAGCTTTACTTAAGCTTTTTTAAGCTTTACTTAAGCTAGCTTAAGCTACCTTAAGCTAGGCTTTTGTTAATAAGATGTTAAATCTCTTGACTACTTAAGTAGGCTTATAAGGGCTCTACAGGGCTCTACAGGGCTCTATAAGGCTATAAAATACGTATATAATGTATTAAATTTGTTATATTTAAGGAGACTACTACAACTATTTAAAGGGATCGCGATATTTAAAGGGATCGCGACAGGTATTTAAAGGGATCGTAATATTTAAAGGGATCGTGATATTCGAAGGGATCGTAATATTTAAAGGGATCGTAATATTCAAAGGGATCGTGATATTTAAAGGGATTGTAATATTTAAAGAGATCGCGACAGGTATTCAAAGAGACAAAGGGCTATACAGGATTAGTAAAGGCTATATAGAGGGTAAAGGGACGTAATAGAAGGCTGTCGAGATCCGTAAGGGCAACAGAGGGCTGTCGAGATCCGTAAGGGCAATAGAGGGCTAGAGGGCTGTCGAGGGTATTTACAAAGGTAACAGAGGGCTGTTGAGGGCTGTCGAGAACAGAGGGCTGTCGAGAACAGAGGGCTGTCGAGAACAGAGGGCTGTTAAGGGTATTCGCAAAGGCAGAGGGCTGTTAAGAACAGAGGGCTGTTAAGAACAGAGGGCTGTTAAGAACAGAGGGCTGTTAAGAACAGAGGGCTGTTAAGAACAG
>NW_020194483.1:238713-261561 GCF_003019875.1 Amorphotheca resinae ATCC 22711
TTAAGAACAGAGGGTTGTTAAGAACAGAGGGCTGTTAAGAACAGAGGGCTGTTAAGAACAGAGGGCTGTTAAGAACAGAGGGCTATTAAGATCTGTAGAGGTAACAAAGGGCTGTTAAGGGTATTTGTAAAGGTATAGAGGGCTATTAAGAACAAAGGGCTATTAAGATCTATAAGAGTAATAAAGGGCTAGAGGGCTATTAAGAACAGAGGGCTGTTAAGAGTATTCGTAAAGGTATAAAGGGCTGTTAAGAATAGAGGACTGTCGAGATCTATAAGAGTAATAAAGGGCTAGAGGGCTATTAAGAACAGAAGGCTATTAAGAGTATTTATAAAGGTATAAAGGACTGTTAAGAACAGAGGGCTATTAAGATCTATAAAGGTAATAGAGGGCTAAAGGGCTGTTAAGAACAGAGGGCTGTTAAGAGTATTTATAAAGGTAATAAAGGGCTGTTAAGAACAGAGGGCTTAAGTAAATCTTAAGAAAGCTTAAGTAGATCTTAAGAAAGCTTAGATAAATCTTAAGAAAGCTTAGATAAATCTTAAGAAAGCTTAGATAAATCTTAAGAAAGTTTAAGCTAGTTTAAGAATATCTTAAGCTATACTTATAACTTAAGCTTACTTAAACTATACTTTACTTTATCTTAAGGTTACTTAAAGCTATCTTAAGCTTTCTTAAGCTTTCTTAAGTAACTAAAGAGGCGCGTGTAAGTATTATACTATAGCTCTTAGATTACTATAACGTTAGCTTTATAGTAATTATAAAGTACTATTAAGGTAAGACTATTCTTTCTTATAGTATTTTAATATACTATAGTTAATTTTATTACTATAAGTCTAGAATCTATAAGTCTTACGTTATAAAAGGGTTACTAGACCCTTAGTTAGCTCCTTAGCTTAATATCTCTATAATGTCGTAGCTTTAGACTATTACTATATCTAGTATACTAATAAGAAAGCGCCTTTTTCTTACTAGAGTCTTTACTATAGACTTCTTACTACTTATCTAACGTCTCTTAGCTACTATAATCTAAAAGCTATTATTACTATCTTATAAGGACACTAGCGTAGTACTAGGTACCTAGCTAGTAAAGCTACTCTTAGATACTTTAAACTATCTAGGCCTTTACTAGTATATAGTATAAGCCTATTCTTTTACCTTAAGGGCCTTAAGACACTAATAGTCTTATACTATATATAGTCTACTATAGTTAACATACTACTTCTTACTACTAGAAAAGAATATAAAGAAAAACTTTGTTACTATTCTTTACTACCTTAAAAACTTAAAAACAAACAATAGATTTAAAATTAGTACTTTTAGATACCTCTTAGAGTGCTAGCAAACTATAGGTAAGCCTATAGTAACAGATAGTAGGTATACTAGACTTAAATAAAGCTAGTACTACCTACTTATAAGTAAGAGCTAGTACTCTTATTCCTTAGTAGAAAACTATAGTAAAGAGCTAGTAAGTAGTAAGAGTAGTAGTAACAATAAGATAAAGACAATTCTATAAAGAATTAAGGCTTACGTAATACTAGGTAAAGAGAAAGAGGCGTTATACCTCTTACGTAACCTTATTATAATAATAATAATAATAATAGTAGAAATAAAGGTAGTAAATACAACAACCTTTTTATACACCTCTAAGACCCTCTTATACACCTCTAAGACCCTCTTTAACGACGACCTAGTCACGGTTAGACAGTTAAGATTAATATTAAAGAAGGCCTTCTAGAGGCTAGTAGTAATAGTAGCCTTTTAGGCTACCTATACATTAGTAGTAGGCTAACGCCTAGTAAGAGTATAAGTTATACTAAAGAAACAGATTAGAAAGCTATAGATTAGAGTAGATACATAGTAAGTAAATAAAAGACCTAGTACGTTATAACGTTATAAAAGTAGTAATAGTAGCTAATATAGTAATTAAGAGTACTAAGGTAGTAGTAACTTACTAGCTACCTAATAGCGACACTATTCTTACGTTTAAAGAGTCTATACTAAAGAGTATACTCTAAGATTAAGGTTAAGTATAAAGGGTATTTAGGCCTATAGCCTAGCTTTATAAGAGTAAGTTTATAGTAATTATAAAGAGCCTACTAGCTAAGTAGATTATATAAGTAGAAGTAAGAGCGTTACTAGTAAAGATTTAGGCCTATACGCTATACGTTATAAAGGTTAAGGTTAAGCTTATTAAGGCCCTTATAGTAAAGTTTATAATAGTAGTACTATACCTTTAGAGTACTAAGGTAGTAACGCGCTTATATAACTAAGGATTAATCTAGTAAGCCTAGATCTTTAACTATAAGCTATATTTAGCTAACCTATAAATCTAAAGATACTTCTAGTACTACTAGTTTAGTTATATTAAGTAATTTTATAAGAACTAGGCCTAGTATAGCTACTATATAAGTATAGCGTACTTTTAAGGTAAGGAGGATTACTCTTAACTTAATAATAAGAAGAGATACATTAACTATAGTAGACTATATATAGTATAAGACTATTAGTATCTTAAGGCCCTTAAGGTAAAGAAGTAAGTATATATTTATATGTAAATAAAGCTAAGTTACGTAATTTAAGATCTAGAAATCAAAAGTACTCTAAAAAAAAAAAAAAAAACTCTTAAAAAGAATCCTTAAGTTTACTAAAATAAAGTATTATAACTTAAGTAAGCTTAAGCTTAGCTTAATAGATCTTAAGAAAGCTTAAGTAATCTTAAGAAGGCTTAAGTAAATCTTAAGAAAGCTTAGATAAATTTTAAAAAAGCTTAAGCTAGCTTAAGAATATCTTAAGCTAAGCTTATAGCTTAAGCTTACTTAAACTATACTTTACTTTATCTTAAGCTTACTTAAAGCTATCTAAATCTTATCTTAAGCTTTCTTAAGTACTATAAGGATAGCAGGTAAGTATTATTACTATCTTATAAGGATACTAGTATAATACTAGGTACTTAGCTAGTAAAGCTACTCTTAGACACCTTAAACTATCTAAGCCTTTATTAGTATATAACAAACGCCTCTTACCTTTACGACTACCCTTAACAGCCCTCTAGCCCTCTGTTACCCTCGCGGATCTTAATAGCCTTCTGTTGCCTTTACGAATACCCTTAATAGCCCTCTAGCCTTTTGTTGCCCTTACGGATCTTAATAGCCCTCTGGCCCTCTGTTACCCTTACAGATCTTAACAGCCCTTTGTTACCCTTACGGATCTCGACCCTCTATAGCTCTCTGTTACCCTCGCGGATCTCGACAGCCCTCTAGCCCTCTGTTACCCTCGCGGATCTCGACAGCCCTCTAGCCCTTTGTTACCCTCGCGGATCTCGACCCTCTATAGCTCTCTGTTACCCTCGCGGATCTCGACAGCCCTCTAGCCCTCTGTTACCCTCGCGGATCTCGACAGCCCTCTAGCCCTTTGTTACCCTCGCGGATCTCGACCCTCTATAGCCCTTTATTACCCTTACGGATCTCGACAGCCCTCGCGAATCGTCCCTTTACCCTCTACGGCCCTTTGTTGCCTTTACAGATCTCGACAGCCCTCTACGGCCCTCTGTCGCCCTTACAGATCTCGGCAGCCCTCACGAATCGTCCCTTTACCCTCTATATAGCCTTTACTAATGCTGTATAGCCCTTTGTCTCTTTAAATACCTGTCGCGATCCCTTCGAATATCGCGATCCCTTTAAATACCTGTTACGATCCTTTTAAATATTACGATCCGTTTAAATACCTGTCGCGATCCCTTTAAATATCGCGATCCCTTTAAATATTGCGATCCCTTTGAATATCGCGATCCCTTTAAATATCGCGATCCCTTTAAATATTATGACCCCTTTAAATAGTTAGTTATAATCCCTTTAAATATAATAACTTAAATTTAATATGTTGTATACGTCTTTTGTAGCCTTCTATAGCCTTATAGAGCCTTTTATAGCCCTGTAGAGCCTAGTTTAAAAATGCTTAAGCTAGCTTAAGCTACCTTAAGTATTAAGCCTAGCTTAAGCTAGCTTAAGTAGTTAAGATATTTAACATCTTATCAACAAAAGCTTAGCTTAAGAGAGCTTAAGTTAGCTTAAGAAAGCTTAAGAAAGCTTAAGAATATCTTAAAAAATAGCTTAAAAAAGCTTAAAAAAGCTTAAGCTATACTTTACTTTATCTTAAGGTTACTTAAAGCTATCTTAAGCTTTCTTAAGTACTATAAGAACCGCAGGTAAGTAGCTTTTAGATTATAGTAACTAAAAGACTATAGATAAGTAATAATAAGAAGCCTATAGTAAAGACTTTAGTAAGAAAAGAACGCCTTCTTATTAAGGTACTAGATATAGTAATAGTCTAGAGCTATAACATTATAAAGATATTAAGCTAAGGAGCTAACTAAGGGTCTAGTAACCTCTTTATAACATAAGACTTATAGATCTTAGACTTATAGTAATAAAATTAATAATAGTATACTAGAATACTATAAAAAGAAATAGCCTTACTTTAATAACGCTTTATAATTACTATAAAGTCGACGTTATAGTAATTTAAGAGCTATAGTATAATACTTAAATAAAGATAGTCTACTACCTAGTATAAGTAAAGTACTAGTAAGTCTATAAGAGTAAAGGCTATATAGTTATCTACGTTTATAAGTAATACCTACCTCTTACTTAAGTAGTAGAGACAGGTATTAACTAGTACTACGTTACTTTATAAGGCGTTTTTATCTAGTTAATATACTTACTAATTTCTAACTCTATAGGCTAGACTAGCCTACTTTAGTAGCTTACTAAAAAGGACTTAGTAAGGCCGTAAGTTATTATAAGTAATATAAACCTTTATTACTTACTTTAAGATAAAGCTAGTAAGACTACCTCTAAATTAAAGACTTTCTTTTGTCTAGCCTATAAGTAGTAACTCTTACTACATATACCCTAAAGAGAACTAACCTAATAACGATATAGTAAACAAGATTTAACAATCGACTATATATAAGCTATAGTAACGCTCTAGTATACTTACTAAGAGAGAGAAAACACAGAAAAACTAAAGTCAAAATTTTTTAAAAAAGGTACTTAAATCTATTGTTAGACTATTAAAAGAACCTTATAAAAGCCCTTTTAGTAATTAGATTAATAATATCTCTTATAGTAAATAAGATATCGTTTTTAGTATTATAAGAAAGGGCTAGAGGCCTAATAAAATAAAGTTTTTATATTATAGAATTATTATTATTATTCTTACTCTCTATGCCTACTATATACAGAACCTCTATACTACATAAATCACGTAGTAAAACCGTACTAAAGCCGGGTAAAAACCTACGTACTACTACTTACGTTTATACTATTATAGCGCTACTAGGGCGCTAGGTCCTTATTACTACCTTACTAGAACTTAACCTTCTAGCCTAGTAATACTAAACATGTAAGTAAGACACTAGTAAGGCGCTAGTAAGGCGCTAGTAAGGCGCTAGTAAGGCGCTAGCTACTAGCTAAGGCTACTCCCTCTCTTATAACTTCTTTACTAGGTAGTGCTCGGCTAGGTAGAACTATAGGAATTAGCTAGTAGATAGTAGCTAACAGATTAGTATACGCGCGCTCTTACCTTTCTCTATTACTGTTATAAAGTCACAGAACGTCTATAGTACTCTTAGGTAAAGCGCTTACTATAAGGCCTGCTACTATTAACCTAACTACTAGTAGTTAAGGACTAGGTAAGCCGCTATCTCTAGGGCCTTACTATAAGGGTACTAAGAGGTCGCTACCTCTAGTACTCTACGCTTAAAAAGGAAAGCCTAGAGTCTAACTTTACTAGTATAGATCTATATTAAAAGAGAGCTCTTATACTTATAAAGGAGTAGGTACTTCTTAAGGGTATCTACTAAGAGGGCAGGTAGTACGGCCGGGATAGCGCCTTAGTAGTGTACTAGTAAGCTATTGTATTAAGACTACTATACCTTTTAGTTCTCTTATAAGGTCTCTTCTAAAAGAGAGTCTCTATACTAGTCCTTTACTTACGTAGCTCGGCCTGCCTTATATTTAGGTAACGTATAAGGTAGTACTATAGCGGCGCTATAGTAGCGTCTCTAGTGTTATTAAAAACAGGTCGCTACCTTATTATAGATAGACTATATAAGTTTGTCTTTACTTATACATTTAAGACGTTGTTTAAAGTCTACTACTTACTTGTTAAGGTAAAGGTTAAGTAGAGGCGTAGCTATTTTAGTCTTAAGGAACCGGACAAGAGTCGCCTAGTACACCCTTATAATAACGTAAAGGCACTATAACTACTTTATAGTAAGGTCCTTTACGATCTCCTTAGCTTACTACCTAAAGGGGCGGTACTAGACCCTTACGCTATATACTATAGCGCTCTAGATTACCTTTATATAGATCTTCCTTACGTGTAGCAGGCTATATCTTTACGCGGACGCGACAAGCCTTATAAGCGTAAACTACTAGGTAGTAAACTTTTGTTTAATAGCGTTAAGGTAGCCCTTCTATCTAAGCTTCTAATCTATCTAAACTCCTAGAAAGCACGCCTCTTAGACCAGGAGTATATATTATAGAATTACTTCTTTTATAACTTTACTAGATTAACGATTAATTTAATACTCTTTTTAATTGTTTTTATATAGTTAAAACAATATAAATATAACAAGACATGTATAGGTCTTACCTAGTAGTCATACGCTAGCGACATTACGCTCTTAAGACAATACTAATATCTTATATTTAAAACTAGCGTAATAATATAATAACTTAACTTAATAACTTAACCTTTCTCTCTTCTTTTTCTTACCCTCTCTTAGGCCTATATAAGTACTAGATACTTGCCCTACTATTATAGGCTTATATATATTAAAAGGCTAGGGAAATAGTAGTGTATTACTCTTATAATAAAAGAGCTTATAATAAAAGAGCTAACTACTAGCCTAGTTAGTTACTAGGTACGATACTAACGGCCTTACTAGAGTACTAATAGTTATAGGCTACTTTAGTAGTATCTCTAGGTTAAAGGTAAAAGATAAGTAGAAGAGAGAGCTAGTACTTAGTTAAAGAAGATAAAGGTAAAGAGAAGAGGTTAAGTAAAGTAAGTAACACTACTAGAAGAGACTTAAGATACGTATTATAATAGGCTTATAAGTTAGAGATATACTGTAGTCTAAATAAAAATAGTATTATAATATAGTATAAGACTACCCTTAGGTAGGTATTACTAGTAATATATACCTATACTATTATATAGTACAGATCTAGTAATATTATAGCGCCTTAGTAAAAGGGTTTTTTTTCTTTCTTTTTCCTCTTATAAAACTAATAGAAATTATATATAGATAACTCTTATAGTACCTAGAGTTAGTATTTAAATAGAGTATAAATTTACTACTATACTTACTAAGGTAACCTAAGATATAAAGGATCTAACTACTACGCCTAGCTAATTAAGGTTATTACTTAACTAGAGGACTACTAAGAGAGAGCTATAAAGGCGCTAGAATAAAGCTAGACCTTAATAGACTAAGAACTTATAACTATTAAGGCTAAAAGGCTTTACCTCTTCTTAAGGCTACTAGATATACCTTATAAGGTTAATAAGGTAGTTAACTTACTTACTACCTAGCTTATATATATTACTAATATATCTACTCTAAGAAAGAAGGTTAGCTAAGAGTAAGCTAAGCCTTAGTAGAATAGTAAAGTCCTTAACGTTATCTAATAAACACAAGTAGTATACTATTAATATACTACTGTCCTAACTAAGCTCTACTAGCGCGACCTTTAATAGGCTAGTACTTATTAACTCTATATAATCTAAGATATAAAGACTAAGAGCTAGTATAGTACCTTTACTACTACTTTAAAGGACTAATAATAACTTTAAAGCCTTAAGAAGTAGGCTAGACTTTATAGCTACGTGTCTTTAGAACTAGCCTTACTCTTACCTCTTTAAGGCGCTAGTAAAAAAGTACTAGCTATAAGCTACTATAATAAAGTAGTAGTATTAAGTCGTTAGTTCTTTTTAGAATTAGTAGCTAATCTTAATAATATTGTCTTAGACCTCTAAGACAAGTAATACTAGCGGTTTACTATTAATAATACTATAATAAAGGTAGAGATTATAGATATCCTTTAAAAGATAAGTACTTAAAAAGTACTAGGGCCTAACCTACTACTTACTAGCTTTCTTAAAGCGTATAGACGCCTCTTAGCTAAGCTCTTTATAGTAATTATAATAGTAAGCCTCTAGCTAAGGTACGTCCTTATAAAGTTTAAGGTAGTAAAGGTAGTAGTACTATATAAGCCTAGAAAGACCCTTAAGTAGTAACAAATAGCTAGGGCCTATAGGCTAATTTTACTCTTAAACGTAATAAGTAAAGTAATTAAGTTAGTAGTTAGCTAGTACTTTATTAATACTATAAAGTCGTAAGGGCTCTTTCTAGAGACGTAAATAAAGAACTAGCCTTAGCGCTTAACAGACCTAGTAGTTAAGATAGTAGTTAACACTATATATATAGTATAAAGCTATAAGGCTATTATAACCTTCTTTTAACTCGACATTAAAGGTATCTTTAACATAATAAACTATATACGCCTTCTTTATACTCTTTAATACTAAGGGTTCTTTATATAAGCTATATAGTAAGTATATAGCTTTCTTACTAACTAGACAGCTAGTCTTTTCTTTAATAAAGAAGTAACGCTACCTTAAGAAGTTATTATAAAGGTACTATAAGGTTTACCTCTCTCTCTTATTCTCTTTCTTCTTTATACTACTAGCTTATACGTATAGCTATAAAGACATATAAGCCTTATTATAGTAAGGTTTACTAACGACCTTAACCTCTTAGTATTTAGTAGAGATATAATAAAGATACACTAGTACCTTAAAGAGGTATAGTAAACATGTAGCTAGTACTAGGTAGTTATATATAAAGAAGATAGAGTTTGTCTTTAAAAAGAGTAAACTCTTTTACTTTACTTATACTTATACTATACTAACGACGCTTATCTACCTTAATAGCTAGGTTATACTTCTAGTCTAAAAGGCCTAGTTTCTAAGAGTATAGATAGATTAGAAGCTTAGATAAAAAGGCTACCTTAACGCTATTAAACAAAAGTTTACTACTTAGTAGTTTATACTTACTAGGCTTACTATATCTATATAGAGATATAGCCTACTACGTATAAGAGAGATCTATATAAAGGTAATCTAGAGTACTATAGTATATAGTATAAGAGTCTAGTACTACCCTTTTAGGTAGTAAGCTAAGAGGATCGTAAAGGACCTTACTATAAAGTAGGTAGTTATAGTACTTTTACGTTATTATAAGAGTATACTAAGTAACTTTTGTTTAGTTCCTTAAGTCTAAAATAGCTACGCCTTTACTTAACCTTTACTTTAATAAGTAAGTAGTAGACTTTAAATAGTGTCTTAAATGTATAAGTAAAGGTAAACTTATATAGTCTATTTATAATAAGGTAGTGACCTACCTTTAAGAATACTAGAGAGACTACTATAACGCTACTATAGTACTACCTTATACGTTACTTAAGTATAAAGTAGGCTAAGCTATATAAGTAAAAGACTAGTATAAAGACTCTTTTCTAAAAGAGACCTTATAAGAGAACTAAAAGATATAATAAGCTTAAAACAATAGCTTACTAGTATACTACTAAGGCGCTACCCTAGCCGCGCTACTTACCTCTTTAGTAGATACCCTTAAGAAGTACTTACTCTTTTATAAATATAAGAGCTCTCTTTTAATATAGATACATACTAGTAAGGTTAGACTCTAGGCTTTCTTTTTTAAATATAAAGTACTAGAGGTAGCGACCTTTTAGTACCCTTATAGTAAGGCCTTAAAGATAGTAGCTTACCTAGTCCTTAACTACTAGTAGCTTAAATAATAGTAGTAGGCCTTATAGTAAGTACTTTACCTAAAGGCGTTATAGACGTTTTATAACTTTATAGTAGTAACAAAAAAAGAAAAGAGTACGTATATACTAATCTAGTAGCTACTATCTACTAGCTAGTTCTTATAGTTTAGGCTAGCTAAGTACTACCTAGCTAAGAAAGAGAAAGAGTAATCCTAGCTAATAGCTAGTACCTTACTAGTATACTACTAGTACCTTATTAGTATGTTTAGTATTACTAGGCTAGAAGGTTAAGTTCTAGTAAAGTAGTAGTAAGGTCTTAGCGCCTTAATAGCGCTATAATAATATAAGTTAAAGGGGTAGTACGTAGGTTTTTACCTAGCTTTAGTATAGTTTTACTACGTGATTTATATAGTATAAAGGTTCTACATATATTAGGTATAAGTAGTAAGAATAATAATATTATAGCTACCTAATCTGTCTATAGCTACTAGGTAAGGAATTAGTAATATTAGTCTTTAGTCTACTAGAAACATTAATTTCTTTAGCTAATAGTATTTAGTAAAGGTCTGTTAGTAATAGTGTTATTACTAAACTAGGATATAATAGCTTGCTTTGCTCACGTAAGTACAATACTTAGTTACGTAACCTAAAAATATTTGATTAGTAAGCCTACTACAGAACAATTAAGCCCCTTATTACCTGTAGACAATAATAGTAACGGCACGTAATATTAAACCTACTACTTATAGATAAAGTACTCTTATTAGCTATAAAGGGCTTAATTAATCTCTTTGTTACTATTAAAGAAGATAATAGTAGTAGTTAGCTATATAAAAACTTAATCTTAACGCTTTCTTATCTTACTTACTACTAAATCTAAATCTAATTCTAACTCTTATACAAATCTAACTTTAAATTTAACTTTAACCTTAATTCTAACTCTAATACTAAATAAAGTAAGTATATAGCCTTACTTATAGCCTGTTGTTCTTAACCTTATAGACTGTTTCTAGATAGATTAATTTGTAAAGGACTTTCTTACGCTTATAAAGAGTACTATAGTACATAGAGGCTTATAGTAAGTTAACCCTTAGATATAAGAAAGAAAGAGACTAACAGATCTAATAGGCCTCTTACCTCTTTAGCCTATAATAGTACTCTCTTTACTAGCGCGTAAGTAACTACTTACCTCTAGCTATAACAGACTACTATATATATAGCTAACAGCTTGTTAATAGTTAGGCTAGCTTAGTCTCTAGCTCTTTTCCTCTTAGCTTTAAAGCCGTGTTTTTAGCTAGCGTTATAGCTACTATTACCCTAGCCCTTACTACTACTACTACCTTATAAGTTAGCTAAAGACCTTAAATATAGAGCGTATAGTAATACTAACCTGTCTGTTAGGGCTATCGCCTTTACTACTACTATAGCTGCCGCCCTTACTACCTTATAAGTTAGCTAAAGACCTTAAATATAGAGCGTACCTTAATACTAACCTGTCTGTTAGGGCTATTACCCTTCTCTTTCTTTCTTAGAACACTACTTGTACTATAACAGCCCTTACTACTATAGTACTATAGCGGCTAGCAACTCTTTATCTAGGCTATAACCTACTAAACTAAAACTAGGCTAGTAACCTAGAGGTAGAGCTTGCCTATATCGTAGGTTAGGTAAACCTTTTAGGCTATAGCTACCTTATTATTAAAATAGCGCCGGCCTATAGATAGAGTATATTATAGTACCTAGACAGCTAAGTTAGAGCTATACAAATTACTACTATAGTAGTAAAGGGATCTGTTACTCCTTTTATAAGTTAACTTAATAGAGTAGATTTAGGGCATACTATAACTAACAGGCCGTAGGCTAGACTTCTGTACTTATACTATCTGCCGCCCTTATATCTGTTATTAACGCTATATTTACGGCCGTACTTATACCCTTTAGCCTACCTGTTGTACTACCTGTCTTACTAGCGTAGGCTTTAAGAGCTATACTTACAGCCCTAGTAGCCCTAGCCCCGGCCTTAAGCCCCTGTCCCTTAAGTAGTAACTTTAATAAGTACTTATAGACAATCCTACGTATTAAGTTATTATTAAATAAGGAGGACGCTCTTTCTTTTACCTTAATCTATAAGTAGTTTCCAGTCTGTCTAAGCTTTACTATAACAATTAACAAGTCTTAAGGACAGTCGTTTATATATATTAGGCTAGATTTATAGTTTCTTGTTTTCTCTTATAGTTAGTTCTATATAGCCGTCTCTTAGGTTACGTCTATAGTAAGCCTGTCTAGTCTTTTACTAGAGAAGGTAAGTACTACTACTAATGTCGTCTACCTAAAGGTGTTATAAGATATTAATCTAATAGAGTAATCCTTTATAGTTTAATAGCGTATAGTATTAGCTATATACTTATAGTATTATCTATTTTTATAATACTATTTATATTATATACTATATATTATTCTTTTATAAGTATTATATCTATAGTTTATAGTCTGTTTTTACTATTTACAGGCGTTAAAGAGTTTTTAAGTATATACTTTAGTATAATTATTATTCTAGTTTTATTATATAACCCTTATAAAGGTACCCTTTATAAGACTTAGTAGTCTGTAAACCGCTACTCTTTGTTGCCCTTATCCTTATCCTTATCCTCTACCTCTACCTTAGCTTAGGCTAGTATAGCAAGCTCTAGCTAGATTTCGGCCTTACGGCCGGTGATCTTAGCTTACCTAAGGGTCCGGGCTTTATTAAGAAGCTGTGTAAAGTAGGTACAAGGCGTAAGTACCTAGCGCTCTTATAGTACTAGTAACAAGGACAGTAAAAACAGGGCTGTAAGGGCTAGGGCTATAGTAAGGATAAGGGCAAGTAGTAAGGCAAGTAGTAGGCATGTATACTAGGGCTAGGGCTAGTAAGAGGGTAGTAGCTATTAATAGTTAGTTATATACTTATAATTAGGCTATTATAAGGCGTTACTATTAGCGGCTAAGGCGATTGTAAAGAAGGCTACTATACGTAGTAAGTTTTCTATCTATATATAACAAGAGTAGTATACTTATAGTAACGAATAAACTAGGCCTTAATATAGTAGGGCCGTAGCTTATCAAAAGTACTCTAAAAAAAAAAAAACTCTTAAAAAGAATCCTTAAGTTTACTAAAATAAAGTATTATAACTTAAGTAAGCTTAAGCTTAGCTTAATAGATCTTAAGAAAGCTTAAGTAAATCTTAAGAAAGCTTAAGCTAGCTTAAGAATATCTTAAGCTAAGCTTATAGCTTAAGCTTACTTAAACTATACTTTACTTTATCTTAAGCTTACTTAAAGCTATCTTAATCTTATCTTAAGCTTTCTTAAGTACTATAAAGACAGTAGGTAAGTAGCTATAGCTTAAGTAGTTACGCCTATAGACTAATATACAGGTAAGAGACAGTCTACTAGATTAATAGTTTGTATAGTAGATTAGTAGCCTACTATATAACCCTGCCCTTTACGGCTAGGTAATAATACTCTTATATATCTCTTAGCCTTAGACTATACTTAAGCTTATTAACACTATTTACCTAAAGGCTCTCTTAGAGTAGGCTGTTATAGACTATACCTTCTTTTATAGACAAGTAATCCTGTCTACCTTAAACAAGACTATAATAAAGCTAAATTACTTAGTCTATACTCTGTTTAATTATAGAGGTAACAAACGTACTTATATAGTAGTCGACTTAGTAGACGTAAACAATACTAACCCGGACGTTATAGTACTACTAGTTAAGTACTTATAGAGTATTAATCTCTTGTTACTACCTTTATTAACCTTAAAACTTAAGATAGAGACTCTAATTATAGTGTTATAAAACTTATGCCCTTAGTAAGGGTTGTATAACAGGTTATAGATAGTCGTTACTTTTTAGACCCTAAATCACGTGACTTAGCTTTATTTATATGTAAACAAACGCCCCTTACCTTTACGACTACCCTTAACAGCCTTCTAGCCCTCTGTTATCTTTACAGATCTCGACAGCCCTCTAGCCCTCTGTTACCCTTACGGATCTCGATAGCCCTCTATAGCCTCTGTTACCTCTACAGATCTCGACAGCCCTCTGTTGCCCTTACAGATCTCGACAGCCCTCTAGCCCTCTGTTACCCTCGCGGATCTTGACAGCCCTCTGTAGCCTCTGTTGCCTCTACAGATCTCGACAGCCCTCTGTTGCCCTTACAGATCTCGACAGCCCTCTAGCCCTCTGTTGCCTTTACGGATCGTCCCTCTGCCCTCTGTGGCCCTCTATTGCCTCTGCAGATCTCGACAGCCCTCTATTGCCCTTACAGATCGTCCCTTTGCCCTTTATATAGCCTTTACTAATCCTTTATAGCCCTCTAACTTTAAATACCTGTCGCGATCCCTTTAAATATCACGATCCCTTTAAATACCTGTCGCGATCCCTTTAAATATCACAATCCCTTTAAATACCTGTTGCAATCCTTACTTTAAATACCTGTCGTGATCCCTTTAAATAGTTAGTTATAATCCCTTTAAATATAATAAATTTAATACGTTACCTTATATACGTCTTTTGTAGCCTTCTGTACCTAAGCCTTATAGAGCCTTCTATAGCCTTGTAGAGCCTAGTTTAAAAATACTTAAGGTAGCTTAAGCTAGCTTAAGCGTTAAGCCTAGCTTAAGTAGTTAAGATATTTAATATCTTATTAACAAAAGCTTAAGTAAAGCTTAAGAAAGCTTAAGATTAGCTTAAGATTAGCTTAAGCTATTCTTAATCTAGCTTAAGCTAACTTAAACTATACTTTACTTTATCTTAAGCTAGCTTAATCTTATCTTAAGCTTTCTTAAGTACTATAAGGACTGTAGGTAAGTAGATTTACATGTTTTAAAGGGATACTATAACAATATTAGCCTGTAAGCTATAACAGACGACTAAGAGGATCTAAGTAAAGTCCTTACTAAGGATAATAAGTATACTACTAAAGAGAACGTTATCTATAGTACCTTATAAGTTAATAAACAGCTAGTAGACTACCTTAAAACAGTACCTGTTTTATATAAGAACCTTGTCTTAGATAATTAAATTAGCCTGTTGTAAAAGCCTTCTAGCCTATAAAGTCTTAGTTATTATACTCTTAGACGCCTTATGTATAGAGACAAGGATCTTAAACAAAGAGTAAGAGGTATAGCTACCTAGTAGTAAGAGGCCTATAATACTTATAGAGGTAACATAAAAAACCGCCTTACCTAAGCCCTAAAAGTAGTAGTAAAGGGTCTAGTAAAGGTACGTCTTACTAGTGCTGCTAGGGCCTTAGAGATAAAAGTAGGCTGTTTCTAGGCTGTTTTTTATAGCTATAACAATAGTATTAAAGTACTTCTTCTAGCCCTTATTAAGGCTAAAAGGCTCTACTTCTTCTTAGAGCTACTAGACACACCTTATAAGGTTAATAAGGCAGTCGACTTACGTACTACTTAGCTTATACACATTACTAATATATCTACTCTAAGGAAGAAGGTTAGCTAAAGGCGTACTAAGCCTTAGTAGAATAGTAAAGTCCTTAACACTATCTAATAAATATAGGTAGTATACTATTAATACACTACCGCCTTAACTAAGCTCTACTAGCGCGACCTTTAATAGGCTAGTACTTATTAACTCTATAAAATCTAAGATATAAAGACTAAGAGCTAGTATAGTGCCTTTATTACTACCTTAAAGGACTAACGACAACTCTAAAGCCTTAAGAAGTAGGCTAGGCTCTATAGCTACATACCTCTAAAACCGGCCTTACTCTTACCTCTTTAAGGCACTAATAAAGAGGTACTAGCTATAAGCTACTATAATAAAGTAGTAGTGTTAGGTCGTTAGTTCTTTTTAGAATTAGTAGCTAATCTTAGTAACATTATTCTAGACCTTTAAGACAAGTAATACTAGTATTATTATTATTATTATTATTCTTACTACCTATACCTAATGTATGTAGAACCTCTATACTACATAAATTACGTAGTAAAACCGTACTAAAGCCAGGTAAAAACCTACGTACTACTCCTTTAACTTACCTTATTATAGTGTTACTAAGGTACTAAGACCTTACTACTACCTTACTAGAACTTAACCTTCTAGCCTAGTAATACTAAACATACTAATAAGGCGCTAGTAGTACGCCGGCAGGGCGCTAGCTATTAGCCGGGATTACCTTCTCTCTTTCTTAGCTAGGTAGTGCTTAGCCAGCCTAAACTAAGTAATACTAGTAGTTTACTATTAATAATACTATAATAAAGGTAGAGATTATAAACGTCCTTTAGAAGACAGGTACCTAAAAAGTACTAGAGAAAAAGAAAAAACAGTTGTTTACGCCTCTTACTACCCTAAAAACTCGAAAATAAACGATAGAATCGAAATTAGTACCTTTAGATACTCTCTAGAGTACTAGTAGACTATAGGCGAGCCTATAGTAACAGATAGTAGGTGTGCTAGACTTAAACAGAGCTAATACTACCTACTTATAAGTAGGAGCTAGTACTCTTATACCCTAACTAAGAGCTATAGTAAGGAGCTAGAGAGTAGTAAGGGTAATAAGGACGATAAGATAAAGAAAATTATATAAAGGATTAAAGTCTACGTAATACTAGGTAAGGAGGAAGAGGCGTCACGTCTCTTACGCGACCTTATCGCTATAATAATAATAGTAGTAAAGACAAGAGCTATAAACACGACAACTCTCCTATATACCCTTAGGTCCTTCTCTAACAATAACCTAGTAACGATTAGTTAATTAAGAACGATGTTAAAAAAGGCCTTCTAGAGGCTAGTAACGACAGTAGCCCCTTAGGCTACCTACGCGTTAGTAGTAAGCTAGTACCTAACAAGAGTATAAGTTATACTAGAGAGGCAGATTAGAGAGCTAAGGATTAAGGTAGACAGACAGACAGAAGACCTAGTACGTTATAGCGCTATTAAAGTAGTAACAGTAGCTAATATAGTAATAAGGGGCGCTAAGGTAGTAGCGACCTACTAGTTACCTAGTAGTAACACTATCCTTACGTTTAAGGAGGCTATACTAAAGAACGTAATCTAAGATTAGGGCTAGGTATAGAGGGCGTTTAGGCCTATAGCCTAGCTCTATAAGAGTAAGTTTACTATAATCGTAAAGGGCCTACTAGTAGAACAGATTATATAGGTAGAGCTAGAAGCGTTACTAGTAGAGATCTAAACTTATACGCTATATGTTATAAAGGTTAAAGTTAAACTTATTAAGGCCCTTATAGTAAAGTTTATAATAGTAGTACTATACCTCTAGAGTACTAACGTAGTAACACACCTATATAAATAAGGGTTAATCTAGTAAGCCTAGATCTTTAACTACAAGCTGTATTTAGCTAACCTATAAATCTAAAGATACTTTTAGTACTACTAGTTCGGCTACATTAGGCGGTTCTATAAGAACTAGGCCTAGTATAGCTACTATATAAGAGTAGCGTACCCTTAGGGTAAAAAGGAGTACCCCTAACTTAATAGTAGAAAGAGATGCGTTAACTATAGTAGACTATACGCGGCGTAAGACTATTAGTGTCCTAAGGCCCTTAAGGTAAAGGAGTAGGTATATACTATATATTAACAAAGGCCTAGACAGTTTAAGGTATCTAAGAGTAGCTTTACTAGCTAGGTACCTAGCGTTACGCTAGCGCCCTTATAGGATAGCGACAATAGCTACTAGATTATAGTACATAAGAGACTACAGACAGGTAACAGTAAGAAGCCTATAGTAAAGACTCTAGTAAGGTAAGGGCGCCCTTTTATTAGGGCACTAGACACTATAATAGTCTAGAGCCACGACATTATAGAGATGTTAAGCTAAGAGGCTAACTAGGGGTCTAGCGACCCTTTTGTAACGTAAGAATTATAGATCCTAGACTCTTAGTAATAAAATTAATAATAGTATACTAGAACACTATAAGAAGGAACGGCCTTACCTTAATAGTACTTTACGATACCTATAAAGTCGACGTTATAGTAATTTAGAAGCTATAGTACAACACTTAGACAAAGATAGTCTACTACCTAGTATAGGCAAAGTACTAGTAGGTCTATAAGAGTAAAGGTAGAGTAGCTATCTATGTCTATAAGTAGTACCTACCTCTTACCTAGGTAGTAGAGACAGGCGTTAACTAGTATTACGTTACTTTATAAAGAGTTACTATCTAGTTAATATACTTACTAATTCCTAACTCTTTAGGCTAGGCTAGCCCTCTCTTACAGCTTGCTAAAGAAGACCTAGAGAGGCTACAGATCGTTATAAGTAACATAAACCTTTACTACCTGCTCTAAGACAGAGCTAGTAAGACTACCCCTAAATTAAAGACCCTTCTCTATCTAGCCTATAAGTAGTAGCTCTTACTACATATACCCTAGAGAGAGCTAATATAGTAGCGACATAACAAACGAGACTTAATAATTAACTACGCGTAGGTTATAGTAACGCTCTAGTATACTTATTAAGGTAACCTAGGGTATAAGGGATCTAACTACTATACCTAGCTAATTAAGGTTATTACCTAAGTAAGGGATCGCTAAGAGAGAGCTATAAAGGTACTAGGATAGAGCTAGACTCTAATAGACTAAGAACTAGTGATGATTAAGGCTAGAAGGCTCTACCTTTCCTTAGAGCTACTAGATATACCTTATAAGGTCAACAAGGTAGTTAACTCGCTTACCTCTTAGCTTGTACGTATTATAGACATATCTACCTTAAGAAAGAAGGTTAACTAGAGGCGTACTAAGCCTTAGTAGAATAGTAAGGTCCTTAAGGCTGTCTAGTAAGTACAGGTAGTATACTATTAATACACTACCGCTCTAACTAAGCTCTACTAGCGCGACCTCTAGCAGGCTAGTACTTATTAACTCTATATAATATAAGACGTAAAAACTAAGAGCTAGCGCGGCGCCCTTACTACTACCTTAAAGGACTAATAGAAACTATAAAGTCTTAAGAGGTAGGCCAGGCTTTATAGCTATATGCCCTTAAAACCGGCCTTACTCTTACCTCTTTAGGGCGCTAATAGAAAGGCACTAGCTATAAGCTACTACAATAAAGTAATAGTATTAGGCTAATAGTTCTTTCTAGAATTAATAGCTAATCTTAGTAACGTCGTTCTAGACCTCTAGGACAAGTAGTACTAATAGTTTACTATTAACGACACTATAATAAAGGTAGATATTACTAACGTTCTTTAAAAGACAGGTACCTAAAAGGCACTAGGCCTTAACCTACTACCTACCGGCTTCTTTAAGGTATATAGGCGCCCCTTAGCTAAGCTCCTTATAGTAATAGTAACTACAAGCCTCTAGCTAGGGCACTTCTTCGCGTAGTTTAAAGTAGTAAAGGTAGTAGTACTACGTAAGCCTAGAAAGACCCTTAAGTAGTAACAAACTACTAGGGCCTATAGGCCGATATTACTCTTAAACGTAATAGGTAAAGTAATTAAGTTAGTAATTAGCTAGTGCTTTACTAAAGCCGTAGAGTCGTAAGGGCTCTTTTTAGAGACGTAGATAAGGAACCGGCCGTAGTACTTAACAGACCTTATAGTTAAAATAGTAGTTAACGCTACGTATATAGTATAGAGCTATAAGGCTATAACGTCCTTTCTCTAACTCGACATTAAAGGCGCCTTTAATATAGTAAACTACATACGCCTTCTCTATACTCTCTAGTACCTAGGGTTCCTTATATAGGCCGTACAGTAAGTATATAGCTTTCTTACTAATTAGACAGCTAGTCTTTTCTTTAATAAAGAGATAGCGCCGCCCTAAGAAGTTACTATAAGGGTACTATAGGGTTTGTCCTTCTCTTTTATCTTCTTTCTCCTTTATACTACTAGCTTATATACGCTACTATAAGGTTATACAGGCCTTATTATAGTAGGGTTTACTAACGACCTTAACCTCTTAGCTTTTAGTAGAGACACGATAAAGATACACTAGTACCTTAAAGGGGCGTAATAGACATGTAGCTAGTAGTCGCGTATAAGAGAGATAGAGTTTGCCTTAAAAAAGAGTAAGCTCTTTTACCTTACTTACGCTTATACTATACTAACGACGCCTGTCTACCTTAATAGCCGGGTTATACCCTTAGTCTAAGAGGCGTGCTTTCTAGGAGTTTAGTTAGACTAGAAGCTTAGATAAAAGGGCTACCTTAACGCTATTAAACAAAAGTTTGTTACCTAGTAGTTCGCGCTTATAAGGCTCGTTACGTCTACGTAAGGATATAGCCTACTATACGTAAGAGAGATCTATATAAAGGTAATCTAGAGTACTATAGTATATAGCGTAAGGGTCTAGTACCGCCCCTTTAGGTAGTAAGCTAAGGAGATCGTAAAAGACCTTACTATAAAGTAGTTATATTACCTCTACGTTATCGTAAGGGCGTACTAAGTAACGCTTATCTAGTTTCTTAAGTCTAAAATAGCTACGCTCTTACTTAACCTCTACTTTAACAAGTAGGTAGTAGACTTTAAACAACATCTTAAACGTATAAGTAAGGGTAAACTTATATAGTCTATCTATAATAAGGTAGCGGCCTGTCTTTAATAACGCTAAGGACGCTACTATAGCGCTACTATAGCGCTACCTTATACGTTACTTAAGTATAGAGTAGGCTAAGCCGTATAGGCAAAGGACTAGTATAGGGACTCTCCTTTAGAAGAGACCTTATAAGGGAACTAGAAGGTATAATAGTCTTAATACAATAGCTTACTAGTATACTACTAGGGCGCTACCCCGGCCGCGCTACCTACCCCCTTAACAGATGCCTTTAAGAAGTACCTACTCCTTTATAAGTATAAGAGCTCTCTTTTAACATAGATCTATACTAGTAAAGTTAGACTCTAGGCTTTTCTTTTTAAGCGTAGAGTACTAGAGGTAGCGACTTTCTAGTGCCCTTATAGTAAGGCCCTAGAGACAGTAGCTTACCTAGTCCTTAACTACTAGTAGCTAGATTAATAGCGGCAGGCCTTATAGTAAGCGCTCTACCTAAGAGTACTATAGATGTTCTACGACTTTATAGTAGTAATAAAGAAAGGTAAGAGCGCTTGTATACTAATCTGTTAGCTACTGTCTACTGGCTGATTCTTATAGTTCTGTCTAGCTAAGCGCTACCTAGTAAAAGAGTTACAAGAGAAGGAGTAGCCCTAGCTAGTAGCTAGTACCTTACTAGCGTCTTACTAGCGTCCTGTTAGTATGTTTAGTATTACTAGGCTAGAAGGTTAAGTTCTAGTAAGGTAGCGATAAGGACCTAGCGTCTTAGCGGCACTATAATAGTATAAACGTAAGTAGTAGTACGTAAGTTTTTACCTAGCTTTAGTACGGTTTTACTACGTGATTTATGTAGTATAAAGGTTCTGTATGTAGTAGGCATAGGCAGTAAGAACAATAATAATAATAATAAAAAGTACTAGGGCCTAACCTACTATCTACTAGCTTCTTTAAAGTATATAAGCGCCCTTTAGCTAAGCTCTTTATAGTGATTACGATAGTAAGCCTTTAGCTAAGGTACTTTCTTATAAAGTTTAAGGTAGTAAAGGTAGTAGTACTACGTAAGCTTAGTAAGACCCTTAAGTAGTAATAAACAGCTAGGGCCTATAGGCTGATTTTACTCTTAAATATAATAAGTAAAGTAATTAAGTTAGTAGTTAGCTAGTACTTTACTAATACTATAAAGTCGTAAGGGCTTCTCTTAGAGACGTAAATAAGAAACTAGCCTTAGTACTTAATAGACCTAGTAGTTAAGATAGTAGTTAACGTTATATATATAGCGTAAAGCTATAAGGCTATTACAACCCTCTTTTAACTTAATATTAAAGGTACCTTTAATATAGTAAACTACCTTATATACGCCTTCTTTATACCCTCTAATACTAAGGGTACTTTACGTAAGCTGTATAGTATGTATATAGCTTTCTTACTAACTAAATAGCTACCTTACAGCCTTATTTATTTAATTTAACCTAGACTTAATAAAATATTAAATATATCTTAAAACTACTTAAAACTATATTAAATTTAGGTTAAAACTAAGTTAAGACTAAGTTAAGACTAAGTTAAGACTAAGTTAAATCTTTAAAACCTTCTTAACCTTAGTTTTATCGTGATAACACCTAATTATTATTAAATTGTTTTAGAGATTTAACCTAGTTTTAACCTAGTTTTATAGATTTAACTTAGATTTAACCTAGTTTAAATCTAGTTTAAATCTAGGTTAAGATACTTTAAGCTACCTTAAGCTGTATTATTAGGGTTAGAACACATTTAAAGAGTTAATTAATTAATTAATTAATTATCTATCTAAGTATAAGAAAGGACAGGTATAAGAACAGTTATAAAGACAGTTGTAAGGGCAGTTGTAAGGGCAGTCGTAAGGGCAGTCGTAAGGGCAGTCGTAAGGGCAGTCGTAAGGGCAGTCGTAAGGATAGTCGTAAAGAGACCTATAAAGTAATATAATTAGTAAAGGTAAATAAAGTAAAAGGGATCTGTAAGGGTAATAGAGGGCTATAGAGGGCTGTCGAGATCCGTAAGGGCAACAGAGGGCCAGAGGGCTATCGAGATCCGCGAGGGCAACAGAGGGTAACAGAGGGCTGTTAAGGGTATTCGCGAAGGCATAAAGGGCTGTCAAGATCTGCGGAGGCAACAGAGGGCTGTCGAGATCCGCGAGGGCGACAGAGGGCCGTAGAGGGCTGTCAAGATCCGCGAGGGCGACAAAGGGCCGTAGAGGGCTGTCAAAGGTATTCGCGAAGGCAACAGAGGGTAACAGAGGGCTGTCAAGGGTATTCGCGAAGGCATAAAGGGCTGTCGAGAACAAAGGGCTGTCGAGAACAGAGGGCTGTTAAGAACAGAGGGCTGTCGAGGGTATTCGCGAAGGCACAGAGGGCTGTCGAGAACAAAGGGCTGTCGAGAACAGAGGGCTGTTGAGAACAGAGGGCTGTCGAGAACAGAGGGCTGTC
>NW_020194483.1:261803-283647 GCF_003019875.1 Amorphotheca resinae ATCC 22711
GAGGGCTGTTGAGAACAGAGGGCTGTCGAGAACAGAGGGCTGTCGAGAACAGAGGGCTGTTAAAGGTATTCGTAAAGGCAACAGAGGGTAACAGAGGGCTGTCAAGGGTATTCACAAAGGCACAAAGGGCTGTCGAGATCCGTAGAGGCAACAGAGGGCTGTCGAGGGTATTCGCGAAGGCACAGAGGGCTGTCGAGAACAAAGGGCTGTTGAGAACAGAGGGCTGTCGAGAATAGAGGGCTGTAGAGGGTATTTGTAACGCGCTTGTTTACATGTAAATAAAGCTAAATCTAGTAGTCTAGTCACGTAACATAAAATCACGTGACACTATATAGAAGTATCTAGAACTATCTTTTATAAAGTACTTTACTTAAAAACTAAGTTAAAAATTTATTAAAATTTAAAACTTATTTAAATTTAAGTTAAATCTAGTTAAATCTAGTTAACTATAAGTTAAATCTAGTTAAACTTAATTAAAACTATTTAAGACTATTTAAAACTTAGTTAAAACTTAGCTAAAACTATTTAAAACTATTAAAATCTAGCTTAAAACTATTTAAAACTATATAAAACTATATTAAAACTAAGTTAAGCTTATAAATCTAGGTTAATATAAACTTAATACTAGGTTAACTATCTCTTAAATTAAGGGCGGTCAGCCTGTAAACTATCTTTTCTTTAATAAAGAGATAGTACTATCCTAAGAGGTTATTATAAAGGTACTATAAGGTTTACTCTTCTCTTTTATTCTCTTTCTTCTTTATACTACTAGCTTATACGTATAGCTATAAAGATATATAGGCTTTATTATAGTAAGGTTTACTAACGACCTTAACCTCTTAGTATTTAGTAAGGACACAATAAAAACATACTAGTACCTTAAAAGAGTATAGTAGATATATAGCTAGTAGTTATATATAAGAGAAATAGAGTTTACCTTTAAAAAGAGTAAGCTCTTTTACCTTACTTATACTTACGTTATACTAACGACGCCTATCTACCTTAATAGCTAGGTTATACCTTTAGTCTAAGAGGCCTACTTTCTAAGAGTATAGATAGATTAAAAGCTTAGATAAAAGGGCTACCTTAATGTTATTAAACAAAAGTTTACTACTTAGTAGTTTATACTTACTAGGCTTACTATATTTATATAAGGATATAGCCTACTATATATAAGAGAGATCTATATAAAGGTAATCTAGAGCGCTATAGTATATAGTATAAGGGTCTAGTACTACCCTTTTAGGTAGTAAGCTAAGGAGATTATAAAAGACCTTACTATAAAGTAGTTATAGTACTTTTATTATTAGAGATTAGTATTATAGGTAATATAGTAGAGAATTATAGTTAAGTAGCTAGTAAGTCGTAGTATACTTTAATTTAAATCTAAACTAATTCTTACCTCTCTTTCTTACTCTCTACTCTCTAAGATATATGTGTACTACCTAAGAACCCTAAGTAGCCCTAGTATACTTATAAGTACGTAGGGCTTACGTATTCCTAATCCTACCCCTTTAAGTCCCTAATATTACCTCTCTCTCTTATAGCTCTATCCTAGAGTTACGTAAGCTACACTAGATATAGTACCTTCTTAGAGTTACGTAGAACTTATACTAGATATAGCTAAGCTCTCTTTTTGTAGCGTGTACCTAAGATACGTAAGGGCTATACTAGGTAAGCCTTATACCTCTCCTTATAGCTCTTACCTTATATATAGACTATTCTTACCTTAAAACCTTAAAATAATATAGTATAAATATAAGAAAGAAAGAATATCTCTTTCTTTTATCTACTCTTTATCTTTATCTATACTTATAGTAGTACGCTTGTTATACTAGATTCGCGCTAGCGCGTTCTTAATAAGCTATATAATAAAGGCTCTAGCTACTCTTTACTTATAGTACCTTGTTTACGTAAGAATTTGTTTAATATAAAGAATTGTTTATAAAGCCTTACTAAATGTTTATATTATGTTATTAGTAAGTGTCTTATAATACGTTATTAAGAAGGAATATATAAAGAAGTAAACTTTCTCTCTCTTACCTTTCTTTTCTTCTCTTTCTAAATTAAGTAGCCTTACTTCTTATACTTCTTTAGTACTACCTTTCTCTAAGCCTTCTCTCTTAAGCTATTACCTTACGCCTTACGCCTTTCCTTATTCTCTCTTTAATCCTTCTTTACCTTATATAATATTACCTTACTATAGCTAACCTTACCTGTCTTTATACTTATAAGGCGCGCCCTTACGCCTCTCTTACGCGTACTACGTCTACTATACAAAAATATAAGTAGCTAAGCCTAGGCTTACTTATATTACTTAGGTAGGTTAGACTAAGTATAACTAATATACTACTAAGTGTAAAGCTTATTATAAGATCTTATAAGAGTTTATAGCTAAGCTTAATAAGTTACTTCTCTTATCTAATCGCGCTAAAGCTACTATTATAGCTAATCTTGTCTTTACTTATTTTATAACCCTTAAGGTAAAGCTAGGGCCTTACTAGCGCTCTTTTACCTAGTAAATTAAGAGCTATTTTTACTAAGCCCGCCTCTAAGGCCTCTTATAGCCTTTACGTACTACTACTAAAGCCGTCCTAATTATAGTTAACGTACTATAAGGTCTCTATTACTTAATTAATATTATAATAGACACTTATTAACATAACGTAAGTATCCTCTTTACTTTACTAGTACTTACTAACCCTAGTTAGTCTAACCTCTTACTTATTACTAAGATAGATCCTTATAATAGTAATAATAATAATAATATTATTGTTCTTACTACCTATGCCTACTATATACAGAACCTCTATACTACATAAATCACGTAGTAAAACTATACTAAAGCCGGGTAAAAACCTACGTACTACTACTTACGTTTATACTATTATAGTGCCGCTAAGGCGCTAGGTCCTTATTACTACCTTACTAGAACTTAACCTTCTAGCCTAGTAATACTAAACATACTAACAGGACGCTAGTAAGGCGCTAGTAAGGTACTAGCTACTAGCTAGGGCTACTCTCTCTCTTATAACTCTTTTGTTAAGTAGCGCTTAGCTAGACAGAACTATAGGAATTAGCTAGTAGATAGTAGCTAATAGATTAGTACACAAGTACTCTTACCTTTTACTATTACTACTATAAAGTTACAGAACGTCTATAACGCTCTTAGGTAGAGCGCTTACTATAAGGCCTGTCGCTATTAGTCTAGCTACTAGTAGTTAAGGATTAGGTAAGCCGCTATCTCTAGGGCCTTACTATAAGGGTACTAAAGGGTCGCTACCTCTAGTACTCTACGCTTAAAAAAGAAAGCCTAGAGTCTAACTTTACTAGTACAGATCTATATTAAAAAAGAGCTCTTATACTTATAAAAGAGTAGGTACTTTTTAAAGGCATCTACTAAGAAGGTAGGTAGCGCGGCTAGGATAGCGCCTTAGTAGTATACTAGTAAGCCGTTATATTAAGACTATTATACCTTTTAGTTTCCTTATAAGGTCTTCTCTAGAAGAGAGTCCTTATACTAGTCCTTTGCCTATATAGTACAGCCTGCCTTATACTTAAGTAACGTATAAGGTAGTACTATAATAGCGCTATAGTAGCGTTTCTAGCGTTACTAAAGATAGGTTACTACCTTATTATAGATAGACTATATAAGTTTGCCTTTACTTATACATTTAAGACGTTATTTAAAGTCTACTACTTACTTATTAAGGTAGAGGTTAAGTAAGGGCGTAGCTATTTTAGACTTAAGGAACTAGACAAGAGTCGTCTAGTACGCCCTTACGATAACGTAAAGGCACTATAACTACTATATAGTAAGGTCCTTTATAATCTCCTTAGCTTACTATCTAGAGAGGTAGTACTAGACCCTTACGCTATATACTATAATACTCTAGATTACCTTTATATAGATCTCCTTTACACGTAGTAGGCTATATTCTTATATAGACGTAGTAAGCCTTATAAGTATAAACTACTAGGTAGCGAACTTTTGTTTAATAGCGTTAAGGTAGCCCTTCTATCTAAGCTTCTAATCTATCTAAACTCTTAGAAAGTAGGCCTCTTAGACTAAGGGTATAACCTAGCTATTAAGGTAGACAGGCGTTGTTAGTATAGTATAAGTGTAGGTAAGGTAAAGAAGCTTACTCTTTTTAAGGGTAAACTTTATCTCTCTTATATACGACTACTAGCTATATGTCTATTACGCCCCTTTAAGGTACTAGCGTGTCTCTATCGTGTCTCTACTAAAAGCTAAGAGATTAAGGTCGTTAGTAAACCTTATTATAATAAGGCCTATATGTCTTTATAGTAGCGTGTATAAGCTAGTAGTATAGAGAAAGAAGAAGATAAGAGAGAAGGACAAGCCTTATAGTACTCTTATAGTAACTTCTTAAGGTAGCGCTACCTCCTTATTAAAGAAGAGGCTAGCTGTCTAATTAGTAAGAAAGCTATATACCTACTATATAGCCTATATAAGGAACCCTAGGTATTAGAGAGTATAAAAGAGGCGTATATAGTTTACTATATTAAAGGCGCCTTTAATGTCTAGTTAGAGAAGAGACACTATAGCCTTATAGCTCTACGCTATATATATAGTGTCGACTACTATTTTAACTATAAGGTCTATTAAGTATTATAGCCGGTTTTCTATCTGTATTTCTAGAAAGAGCCTTTACGACTCTATAGCGTTAGTAAAGCGCCGGCTAATTACTAACTTAATTACTTTGCCTATTGTACTTAAGAGTAATATTAGCCTATAGGCCCTAGCGGTTTGTTACTATTTAAGGGTCTTTCTAGGCTTATATAGTACTACTACCTTTACTACTTTAAACTATACTAGGACGTGCCTTAGCTAGAGGCTTATAGTTACTACTACTATAAGAAGCTTAGCTAAGAGGCGCCTATATACCTTAAGAAAGCTAGTAGGTAGTAGGTTAGGTCTTAGCGCCTTCTAGGTACCTGTCTTTTAGAGAACGTTAGTAATGTCTGCCTCTATTATAGTGTCGTTAATAGTAAACTACTAGTACTACTTGTCTTAGAGGTCTAGAATAACGTTACTAAGATTAGCTACTAATTCTAGAAAGAACCGCTAGCCTAACACTATTACTTTGTTATAGTAGCTTATAGCTAGTGCCTTCTTATTAGCGCCCTAAAGAAAAGAAAGTAAGGCCGGTTCTAAGAGTATATAGCTATAGAGCCTAGCCTACCTTTTAAGACTCTAGAGTTTCTATTAGTCTTTTAAAGTAGTAGTAAGGGCACTATACTAGCTTTTAGTCTTTACATCTTAGATCGTCTAAAGTTAGTAAGTACTAGCCTACTAGAGGTCGCGCTAGTAAAGTTTAGTTAAGGTAGTAGTATATTAATAGCGCGCTACCTGTATTTACTAGACAGCCTTAAGGACCTTACTACTCTACTAGGGTTTAGTATACCCTTAGCTAACCTTCTTTCTTAGGGTAGATAAGTCTATAATACGTATAAGCTAGGAGGTAAGTAAGTTAACGGCCTTATTAACCTTATAAGGTATGTCTAGCGGCTTAAAGAAGAGGTAGAGCCTCTTAGCCTTAATTACTACTAGCTCTTAGTCTATTAGGGTCTAGCTTTATCCTAGTACCTCTATAGCTCTCTTATAGCGATCCCTTATTTAGGTAATAACCTTAATTAGCTAGGTGTAGTAGTTAGATCCCTTATACCTTAGGTTACCTTAGTAAGTATACTAGAGCGTCGCTATAGCCTACACGTAATTAATTATTAAGTCCTGTTTACTATATCTCTTTTAGGTTAGCTCTTCTTAAGGTGTACGTAGTAAGAGCTACTACTTATAGGCTAGACAAAAGAGGGTCTCTAATTTAAGGGTAGTCTTACTAGCTTTGTCTTAGAGTAAGTAGTAAAGGTTTATATTACTTATAATAATCTATAGCCCCTTTAGGTCTTTCTTAGTAAGCCGCTAGAGAGGGCTAGTCTAGCTTAAGGAGTTAGGAATCGGCAAGTATATTAACTAGACAGTAACACCTTATAGAGTAACGTAACACTAGTCGACGCTAGTCTCTACTACTTAAGTAAGAGGTAAGTACTACTTATAAACATAAATAACTATACAGCCTTTACTCTTATAGACCTACTAGTACTTTACCTACACTAAGTAGTAGACTATCTTTATCTATTTGTTATACTATAGCTCTTAGATTACTATAATATTAGCTTTACAGCTATTATAAAGTACTATTAAGATAAGGCCGTTTCTTCTTATAGTGTTCTAGTATACTATTATTAATTTTATTACTAAGAGTCTAGGATCTACAAGTCTTACGTTATAAAGAGGTCGCTAGACCCTTAGTTAGTTCCCTAGCTTAACATCTCTATAATGTTATAACTCTAAACTATTACTATATCTAGCGCCTTAATAAGAGGGCGCTTATACCTTACTAAAGTCCTTACTATAGGCTTCTTATTGTTACCTGTCTATAGTCTTTTAAGTACTACGACCTAGTAGCCGTTGTCGCTATCTTATAAGGACGCTAGTATAACGCTAAGTACTTAGCTAGTAAAGCTACTCTTTAATACCTTAAACTGTCTAGGTCTTTACTAATATATAGTATATACCTACTCCTTTACTTTAAGGGCCTTAAGATACTAATAGTCTTATACTACGTATAGTCTACTATAGTTAACGTATCTCTTCTTACTATTAAGTTAAGGGTACTCCTCTTTACTCTAAGGGTACGCCGCTCTTACGTAGTAGCTACACTAGGCCTAGTTCTTATAGAACTACCTAATATAGCTAAACTAGTAGTACTAAAAGTATCTTTAGATTTATAGGTCGGCCGAATATAGCTTGTAGTTAAAGATCTAGGCTTACTAGATTAGCCCTTGTTTATATAGGCACGTTACTACGTTAGCGCTTTAGAGGTATAGTACTATTGTTATAAACTTTACTATAAAGGCCTTAATAAGCTTGACTTTAACTTTTGTAATATATAGTATATAGGCTTAGATCTCTACTAGTAGTACTCTTAATTCTACTTATATAACCCGGTCTACTAGTAGGCCCTTTATAATTACTATAAACTTACTCTTATAGAGCTAGGCTATAGGCCTAAACGCTCTTTATACCTAGCCCTAATCCTAGATTATAGTCTTTAGTATAGCCTCCTTAAAGGTAAGGATAGTGTCGCTACTAAGAAGCTAGTAGGTCGCTACTACCTTAGTACCTCTAATCGCTATATTAGCTACTATTACTACTTTAATAGTACTATAACGTACTAAGTCTTTTATCTGTCTATCTACTCTAATCTTTAGCTCTTTAATCTGTCTCTCTAGTATTACTTATACTCTTATTAGGCACTAGCCTACTACTAACACGTACGTAGCCTAAGGGGCCGCTACTACTATTAGCCTTTAGAAGGCCTCTTTTAATATTATTCTTAATTACTTAATCGTTACTAGGTCGTCGTTAGAAGGGGTCTTAGAGGTACGTAAGAGGGTCTCTATATTCGCTACCTTTAGCTCTACTACTACTATTGTTATTATAATAAGGTCGTAAAGAAGGCGCGACGCTTTATCCTCTTTACCTAGTATTATACAGGCTTTAATTCTTTATATAATTTTCTTTATCTTATTGTCCTTACTACTTTTACTACTCTCTAGCTCCTTACTATAGCTCTTAGTTAGGGTATAAGAGTACTAGCTCCTACCTGTAAGTAGGTAGTATTAGCTCTGTTTAAGTCTAGTACACTTACTATCCGTTACTATAGGCTTGCCTATAGTCTACTAGTACTCTAGAGGGTATCTAAAGGTACTAATTTTGATTCTATCGTTTGTTTTTAAGTTTTTAGGGTAGTAAGAGGCGTAGACAACTGTTACAAAAGTTTTTTTTTAATTAGATAATAATAATAATAACAATAATAATATAAAGGATAATAAAGATAACAATAGTAATAATAAGTAGTAGTCTAGTCTAGTCTAGTAGTCTTAGGCTATATAGTCGTAAGGCTTAGGTTACGCGTATATGTTACTAGTATATAACTAGGACTTGTTTTTACTTTTTTCTTTTTTTCTTTTTCTAAATTAATAACTATTTCTAACTTAACTACTTACTATAACCTACGCCTTCTCTAGTGTTTTCTTTTTGTAGTACTACCTTAGTCCTTAATTAACACTACTTTCTTATACTCTTAGACCGCGTTAGTAACGTTTCTAAGGTTTTTTACTAGCTCTTACGTATCGTTTATAAGGGTATACCTCTTTTATCTTACTAAGTATTACCTTCTTATAACTTGTTCTTTATATACTAGAATTAATTCTACCTTAAACTCCTTTTACCCTTTTATAACGTCTAGGCTAAGTAGCTCTAGTATTATACCGGCTTTATAGTAGTATAGCTCTAGTAAGAATATATAGAACATAAGGTAGATTTTAAATACTAGAAGTAACTTAAGCTTATAGGCTAACCTATTTAACGTAATATAAGTAACTTTAAAAGGGCTAAGGTAACGATCTAATAGCTTCTTATTAGGCCTAGTAACTTAAAGGTATTTAGTTAAGAGTATTACCTTATTACTTACTTAAAAGGATATAAGTTTATATTTCTTATTATAAAACCTCTTTTACGCTTTAATAGCGTTATACTAGTGTTTATCTAGTACTATCCTTTCTTTCTTAATCTGTTTTGCCCTCTTATATACTACTACTACCTCTCTTTCTATAATGTTGTCCTTAATATTAACCTAGATCTCTAGTAAAAACCTATATAGTATATAGAACAAAGGTACTCTTATTAAAGAGTATATACTATTATTATATATAAATTTAGCTAGGGCGAGTTTTAATACCTAGTCGTCTTACTTATACGTTGTATAAACCCGGAGGTAGTATTTAATTATCTAGTTCTATACCTTAGTCTAACTATTACTTTATAAGTAAAAAGTAGTACTAAGCTAGCGCCTTACCTTTAAGTAAAAATATAAGGAGGCCTAAAACTTACTTATAAACTAAGGGCCCTTATCTAATACAATCCTTTCTAAAGTCCTAAAATCCTTAACTATATAGTATATAAAGAGTTCTACTAGTTATAAGGCTGTAATTATCTTATAGTATAAGATGTAGTACGCTACCTTTATATACTTGTTAACAACTATAAGACATAAGTTAAACACCTTTTTATTAAACTTACTTAAGGATAGGCTTATAATAAAATCTATTAAAATCTACGCCTAAGGCCTTATTAGCTGTTCTAGTAGTACTAACCTACTATATAGCTAGTACCTCTTAGGTTTAGTCCTCTAGTAGACTATATAAGTCTTAACTTATTCCTTAACATTATAACGTATACCTTACTAAAAGTATTTATACTAGAAAAGCTCTAGTATCTTAGTAGTACTAAAGTACTTTATTATTAGGTCGTTATAGTTAATTATAAGGATCTTACTCTTTAAGGCTTTACTTTCTAGGATATAGACCTAGTTATTATACTAAAGTAGACCTGTTAAGTCGACGTACTACCTTAAGTAATTATCTTTCTTGTCTTTAAGTTCCTTACTTACGTTATCTCTTATAACATTACCTTAAATTTAGGCGTCTAGACTCTATTACTCTTCTTCTATCTTATTACTAGGGCTTTATAAGCTCTTTATAGTAGTCTTACTACTACTAAGGCCTTGTCGCCTCCTTAAGGTAGTCTTACTATTACTAAGGCCTTGTCGCCTCTTTATAGTACTAGTATGTACCTTATGTATTAGTATTAACTCTTATCCTTTCCTTTAAACAAAAGTATCTTTTTATTAGGTATTCTAGATTAAGTTAGTTATTAATTCTAATAGTACGTTATATACTGTTTTAAGGCCTACTACTAACCTAGTAGACTCTTATAAGATAAGGTATCTATAGTTACTAGTCTTAGTAATAAGGTTAAACTAAGTCTTAGCTACGTTATATGTACCTAACAGCCTTATAACGTCTTGCCTAGTCTATAGCTACTAACGCTTAGGTCGGCCTAAGATATCTTATCTTACTTAAGGGTCCTTACCCCTTAAGAGTTCTAAAGATCCTGCCCTTATAGCTAGGATCTATTATTCTTTTATTATAGTACTAGTAACTCTTATTAAGAGTATGTCTCTTAGCTTCTCTCTTAAGGCTAAGAGTAAGTCTTGCCTAATCTTGTTAGTACTAGACTTATAGTCTAGACGCCTTAATAGGCTGTTAGTAAGGTTACTCTTACCTGGCTAGTACTTAATACTAAAATTAAACTTAGCTAGCTTTTAGACCTAACGTACTTGTCTCTTATTTAGCTTCTCTTTCTTTATAAACTATTTTAGGTTATTATAGTCTATCTTAACTATTACTAGTATAGAAGTATAGCTAAGGTAGTATCTTTATTACTTAAACGCTATAATAATTACTAGTATTTCTTAGTTATAAGTTAAGTAGACTTATTATACTAGGTTTAGCTTTTTTAAGTAAAAGGTAATAAGGTACTACTACTTTATGTTCTCTTAGCTAACAAGTTATAACAAAACCTTAGCTATAGTAAACTAAGATGTATTAGTCTTAATAAGCGTAAGTAACCCTAGTGTAAAGTAAGTAAGTATTAGGGCGGTTATAAATACCTTCTTTAGCTTATTAAATACGCGTTACGCTTTCTTTTTAAACACTAGAGGCCTTACCTTCTTACTTTAGTTTATACCTTTTAAGAGGTCGGTAAGTAGTACTATTAGTCGCGAGTAGCCTTTAATAAACTAGTAGTAAAAGTTTATAAAACCTAAAAACACTTAAATATCTTAGAAAGTATATAATACTAGCTACTCTTTAATTATAGAGACCTAGCTTAACTTTATTAATACTATCTTAGTTAAAATAATAAAACCTAAGAACTCTATAGACTAAGTATTAAAATCGTATTTCTTAAGGTTAATATAAAGGTTATACTATTATAACTATTTAAGTACTTAGTATATATACGTTATATAGTCTTTTATCTTTTTTAAAAAGATTAGGATATTGTCTAGGTAGATTACGTAAGTAACGTCTACTAAGCCTACTAGCGCCTCGTTAATATACTACTAGAACGTAGCTAGCGCGTTATATAATCTAAAAGGTATAATATAATACTTAAAATAGTTATATTACGTATAAAACACTATCTTTTACTTATTACTAGGCCAAATATAAATATAGTAGTAGGCATCTTTTAGGTTAAGCTTTATAAAGACTATAGCTCTTTTAAACTAATCTAGTGTCTTACTAATTAGTAGTAGAGACGTCTAATTCTTAATAGTAATCTTGTTTAGTACCTAGTAGTTAATATAAAGGTATAGGCCCTTATCTTTCTTTAGTATAAATATAATAAGTATACTTACTAGACTATAAGACCTTCTAATCTAGCCCTTTTCTAACTTGTCTTTTAGGTATTCTTATAATACCTTTATTTCTTTCTTTACTAGTAAGTAAAGTAGTCTTTATAGCGGCTTAGTACCGGCTTCTAGCTTAATTACGTACTAAGCCTTGTTTTTATCTAAAAGCCTCTCTACCTTCTTATTACTAAACACACGTATAAAATCCTTATACTTAGCTAGTATATATAGCGCTATTAACGTACTGTTACTAAGTATAGCTATTATAAGAAGGCTATTATAACCTCTCTTAAAGAACGCCTTAAATAGTAGCGTATCTTTTTCTTTTTTTAAGACTTATATAAATTCCTTATTATTATTATTGTTCTTACTACCTATACCTAATACATGTAGAACCTTTATACTACATAAATCACGTAGTAAAACCGTACTAAAGCCGGGTAAAAACCTATGTACTACCTCTTATAAATACTTTATTATAGTACTATTAAGGCGCTAAGACTTTATTACTACCTTACTAGAACTTAACCTTCTAGCCTAGTAATACTAAACATGTTAACAAGACGCTAGTAAGACGCTAGAAGAACGCCGGCCGTTAACTAAGATTACTCTCTCTCTTTCTTAGCTAGGTAGTACTTAGCTAGCCTAAACTATAAGAACCGGCTAGTAGACAGTAGCTAGCGGATTAGTACGCGCGCGCTCTTTCCTCTCTCTATTACTATTATAAAGTTACAGAACGTCTATAGCGCCCTTAGGTAAAGTACTTACTATAAGGCCTGTCGCTATTAGTTAAGCTACTAGTAGTTAAGGACTAGGTAAGCTACTGTCTTTATAGCCTTACTATAAGGGCACTAGGAAGTCGCTACCTCTAGTACTCTACATTTAAAAAAGAAGGCCTAGAGCCTAACCTTACTAGTATAGATCTATATTAAAAGTAAGCTCTTATACTTATAGAGAAGTAAGTACTTCTTAAGGGCATCTACTAAAAGGACGGGTAGTACGGCCAGGGTAGTACCTTAATAGTATACTAGTAAACCGTCGTATTAGGTCTATTGTATCCTTTAGTTCTCTTATAAGGTCTCTTCTAATAAAGAGTCCTTATACTAGTCCTTTACCTATACGGCTTAGCCTGTCCTATACTTAAGTAACGTATAAGGTAGTGCTATAGTAGCGTTATAGTAGTGTCTCTAGCGTTATTAAAGGTAGGTCGCTACCTTATTATAGATAGACTATATAAGTTTGCCCTTACTTATACGTTTAAGACGTTGTTTAAAGTCTACTACCTACTTATTAAGGTAAAGGTCGAGTAGAGACATAGCTATTTTAGACTTAAGAAACTAAACAAGAGTTGTCTAGTATACCTTTATAATAACTATACTCTCTAATACCTAGGGTTCCTTATATAGGCTATATAGTAAGTATACAGCTTTCTTACTAATTAGACAGCTAGCCTCTTCTTTAATAAAGAGGTAGCGCCGCCTTAGAAGGTTACTATAAGGGTACTATAAGGCTTGTCCTTCTCTCTTATCCTCTTTCTCCTCTATACTACTAGCCTATACACACTACTATAAAGACACGTAAGTCTTATTATAGTAAGGTTTACTAACGACCTTAACCTTTTAGTATTTAGTAGAGACATAATAAAGACACGCTAGTACCTTAAAGAGGCGTAGTAGACCTATAGCTAGTAGGTACAAACAAGGAGAATAGAGTTCGCTCTTAAAAAGAGCGAGCTACTTTACCTTACCTATACTTACGCTATACTAACGACACTTATCTATCTTAATAGCTAGGCTATACCCTTAGTCTAAGAGGCCTACTTTTTAAGAGTTTAGATAGATTAGAAGCTTAGGTAGAAGGGCTACCTTAACGCTATTAAACAAAAGTTTACTACCTAGTAGTTTATACTTATAAGGCTTACTATATCTACGTAGAGATATAGCCTACTACACGTAAAAGAGATCTATATAAAGGTAATCTAGAGCGCTATAGTATATAGCGTAAGGGTCTAGTACTACTTCTTTAGGTAACAAGTTAAGAAGATTGTAAAGGACCTTACTATAAAGTAGTTATAGTACCTCTACAAGAAGGCGTATATAGTTTACTATATTAAAGGCGCCTTTAATGTCTAGTTAGAGAAAGGACGCTATAGCCTTATAGCTCTACGCTATATATATAGCGTTAACTACTATTTTAACTATAAGGTCTATTAAGCGTTATAGCCGGTTTCTTATCTACGTTTCTAAAAAGAGCCCTTACGACTTTATAGTATTAGTAAAGTACCGGCTAATTACTAACTTAATTACTTTGCTTATTACGCTTAAGAGTAATATCGGCCTATAGGCCCTAGTGGTTTATTACTAATTAAGGGTCTTTCTAGGCTTATATAGTACTACTACCTTTACTATTTTAAACTACATTAAGACGTGCTCTAGCTAGAGGCTTATAGTTACTACTACTATAAGAAGCTTAGCTAGGGGGCGCCTATATGCCTTAAGGAAGCCGGTAGATAGTAGGTTAGGTCCTAGCGCCTTTTAAGTACCTGTCTTTTAGAGAACGTTAGTAATGTCTACCTTTATTATAGTGTTATTAATAGTAAACTACTAGTACTACTTGTCTTAAAGGTCTAGAACAACGTTACTAAGATTAGCTACTAATTCTAGAAAGAACTACTAGCCTAATACTATTACTTTATTATAGTAGCTTATAGCTAGTACCTTCTTATTAGCGCCCTAAAGAAGAGAGAGTATAGCCGGTTTTAGAGGTATGTAGCTATAAAGCCTAGCCTACCTTTTAAGACTCTAGAGTTTTTGTTAGTCTTTTAAGGTAGTAGTAAGGGTACTATACTAGCTCTTAGTCTTTGTATCTTAGATCGTCTAGAGTTAGTAGGTACTAGCCTACTAGAGGTTACGCTAGTAAAGTTTAGTTAAGGTAGTAGTATATTAACAGTACGCTACCTACGTTTTCTAGACAGCCTTAAGGACCTTACTACTCTACTAAGGTTTAGTACGCCCTTAGCTAACCTTCTTTCTTAGGGTAGATAAGTCTATAATACGTATAAGCTAAGAGGTAAGTAAGTTAACTGTCTTATTAACCTTATAAGGTATGTCTAGTAGCTTAGAAGAGAGGTAGAGCCTCCTAGCCTTAATCGTTACTAGCTCTTAGTCTATTAGGGTCTAGCTCTACCCTAGTACCTTTATAGCTCTCTTATAGCGATCCCTTACTTAAGTAATAACCTTAATTAGCTAGGTATAGTAGTTAGATCCCTTGTACTCTAGGTTACCTTAGTAGGTATACTAGAGCGTTACTATAGCCTACGCGTAATTAATTATTAAGTCTTATTTACTATATCTCTTTTAGGTTAGCTCTCTCTAAAGTATACGTAGCAAGAGCTACTACTTATAGGCTAGATAAAAGAGGGTCTTTAATTTAGGGGTAGTCTTACTAGCTCTGTCCTAGAGTAGGTAGTAAAGGTTTATATTACTTATAATAATCTGTAGCCTCTTTAGGTCTTTTTTAGTAAGCTACTAGAGAGGGCTAGTCTAGCCTAAGGAGTTAGAAATTAGTAAGTATATTAACTAGATAGTAACACCTTATAGAGTAACGTAACACTAGTCGACGCTAGTCGCTACTACTTAGGTAAGAAGTAAGTACTACTTATAAACATAAATAACTATACGGCCTTTACTCTTATAGACTTACTAGTACTTTACTTATACTAGGTAGTAGACTGTCTTTATCTATTTGTTATACTATAGCTCTTAGATTACTATAACGTTAGCTTTACGGCTATCGTAAAGTACTATTAAAGTAAGGCTATTCTTTTTTATAGTGTTCTAGTATACTATTATTAATTTTATTACTAAGAGTCTAGGATCTATAAGTCTTATATTATAAAGGGGTTACTAGACCCCTAGTTAGTTCCTTAGCTTAACATCTCTATAATGTTGTAGCTCTAAACTATTACTATATCTAGTGCTCTAATAAGAGGGCGCTTACGCCTTACTAAAGTCTTTACTATAGGCTTCTTGTTATTACCTGTCTATAGTCTCTTAAGTACTACGACCTAGTAGCTATTATTACTATCTTATAAGGACGCTAGTATAACGCTAAGTACTTAGCTAGTAAAGCTACTCTTTAATACCTTAAACTGTCTAGGTCTTTACTAATATATAGTATATACTTACTCCTTTACCTTAAAGGCCTTAAGACACTAATAGTCTTACGTTACGTATAGTCTACTATAGTTAACGTATCTCTTCTTACTATTAAGTTAAGGGTACTCTTTTTTACCTTAAAGGTACGCCGCTCTTACGTAGTAGCTATACTAGGCCTGGTTCTTATAGAACTGCCTAATATAGCTAAACTAGTAGTACTAGAAGTATCTTTAGATTTATAGGTTAGCTAAATACAGCTTATAGTTAAAGATCTAGGCTTACTAGATTAGCCTTTGTTTATATAGGTACGTTACTATATTAGTACTCTAAAGGTATAGTACTATTGTTATAAACTTTACTATAAAGGCTCTAATAGGCTTGACTTTAACCTTTATAATATATAGTGTATAGGCTTAGATCTTTACTAGTAACGCTCTTAATTCTACCTGTATAACCTAGTCTACTAGTAGGCCCTTTACGATTACTATAAACTTACTCTTATAAAGCTAGGCTATAGGCCTAAACGTCCTTTATACCTAGCCTTAATCCTAGATTATAGTCTTTAGTATAGCCTTCTTAAAGGTAAGAATAGTGTTACTACTAGAAAGCTAGTAGGTTACTACTACCTTAGCGCTCTTAATCACTATATTAGCTACTATTACTACTTTAATAGCGCTATAACGTACTAAGTCTTCTATTTGTCTATCTACTCTAATCCTTAGCTCCTTAATCCGTCTCTTTAGTATTACTTATACTCTTGTTAGGTACTAGTCTACTACTAACGCGTACGTAGCCTAAAGGGCTACTGCTACTATTAGCCTCTAGAAGGCCTCTTTTAATATCGTTCTTAATTACTTAATCGTTACTAGGTTGTCGTTAGAAAAGGTCTTAAGAGTACGTAAAAAGGTCTTTATATTTACTACCTTTAGCTCTACTACTACTATTGTCGTTATAATAAGGTTATAAAGAAGGCGTAACGTCTTATCTTCCTTATCTAGTATTACGTAGGCCTTAATTCGTCGTAAGATTAACTTTGTTTTATTGTCTATACTACTCTTACTACTTACTAGCTCCTTACTATAGCTTTTTGTTAAGGAATAAAAGTATTAGCTTCTTCTTATAAACAGGTAGTACTAGCTCTGTTTAAGCCTAGTATACCTACTATCTGTTACTATAGGCTTGCCTATAGTCTACTAGTACTCTAGAGAGTATCTAAGAGTACTAATTTTGATTTTATTATTTGTTTTTAAGTTTTTAGGACAGTTAGGGGCGTAGGCGACTGTCGTAAAGTTTTTTTATATAAATTCCTTAGGTTTTATAATCTTTACGCCTTTATATACCTAGTAATACTCTTATGTCTTAGTAACAAAATTAATCTTAAGGTTTACCTTATAAAGCTATAAGTATCTAAGTACTATTAAGTATACTTCTAGGTTTACAGCTAAGAACTTATATATATCTTTCTAGGTCTTACCCTTTAAGTTAGTAGTACTTACTAAGACCTAATACTTCTTAAAGACAAAAATTAAGTTACTATTAACTGTCTAGAGCTATAAATGTAAGAAGGTAGTGTTTTTATTATACTACTTATACTTAACTATAAGGGACTAAGAGACTATATTAGCCTTTACCTTACTATTAATTAGACTCTATACTTTCTTTACTCTTTCTTAGCTATCTTGTACCTTAATAGTAATAAGAAGGCGTATCCTTAGTTACTTCTTATAATCTAACCGCCTTCTTTTATTAAAGAGGCCTAAGTTAATTAAGGCAACTATCTTTAGGCCTTTTCTTTTCTTAAGTTAGTACACTTATTAGCCTTCTTAAGACAGGCTAAGGCTATATAGCCCTTTTCTTTATAGACGTAGTAGACGACCTTTAAGCGTATTTCTAGTATAGACGTAGACTTATAATCCTTTATATAATGTCTTCTTTTCTTATACTTATAGTATTCTAGGTATAGCCTTAGGTTTAAGCTAGATTATAGTAGCGTATTATTAACGCTTATACTAAGGTATTAAGAACGTAAGTCTTGTAAGCCTCTCTTTTTCCCTAAATGTTCTTTAGACGTAAAGCGGCTTTATTAACGTACTAGGTACTTACTACGTCCTTACTAGCGTTCTTTAAATAAGAACTAACTCTTTTAACGACTTATATATTTACCTTATCCTTACTAGCGCCTCTTTATATACTTGTTATTATTAGAATCCTAACCTACTATACTTCTCTAGATCTAAGTTACTACTATAATAAGTTCTTTATAAGTCTATAAAAGCTTGTACTTAGCGACCTTAACTTAAAGCTCTTATATTAGCTTAGTAAAGAGAACATTTATTCTAGTCTCTTTAGATTTAAGAAAGAGTTGTTTCTTAAGGAGTTCTAAGTATTAGATAAACGACTAGATAGATTGTCTTAAGTAAAGTACTACCTTCTTATACTAGCTAAGCGCCTTTAACTTTACTGTTTTTAGGCTACTTAAGTAAGATAGTATAACCCTCTTAAAACCGCGCTATATTCTAGTATCTTCTCTTTACTCTTACTCTTTATGTATCTATATAGATTAAAGGGTCCTCTTTAGGTATAGTATAGCGTATATAATTTTACTCTTTTTTGTTATATAGATATTAGGGCTTATATAAAACTCTATCTTATAAGTATATATAAAGTCGTTATATTTTAAGATGTTTTTACTTATAAAGGGCTTTAAGGCTAAGGCCTATCGTTACTTAGCCGTTATTATTACAAATACTAGTAGTCTTAAGGGTATTACTAGGTGTCTTCTTATAGACTCTATAGCCTTATTATAGATACTATCTTATTCTTAGATTATATCTCTAGCTTTGTCTTTAGGCGCGTAAAGGCGTAGAGAGAGACGCTAGCTCCTTATATACTCTTTCTTAATAAGTTACTAGAGTAACCTTTTCTAGGCCTTACGCTCTTTCTTGTCTCTTTCTTTATTTAGTTACTTAAGTTCCTTATTACGTTTCTAGGCTTTTATAAGTTACGCTTATAGCCTTTTAACTTAACTAAGCGTTACTAACTTATTACTAGCGTCTCTTACTCCTTAATCCTACTCTTACTTAACTACTATATAGCTTACTTATATTATAGTAAGGGTTTCTTTACTAGGGTTTTCTTTACTAGTAGCTTCTCTTATAAGAGTCTCTTAGGTATCTCTTTCTAAACGACTAAGTACTATAACTATAACAAGCTACTTCCTTAATAAGAAGAAGAATTAGAATATTAGAGATTAGTATTATAAGTAATATAGTAGAGAATTATAGTCGAGTAGCTAGTAAGTTATAGTATACTTTAATTTAAATCTAAACTAATTCTTATCTCTCTTTCTTACTCTTTACTCTCTAAGATATATGTGTACTACCTAAGAACCCTAAGTAGCCTTAGCGTGCCTATAGGTACGTAAGGCCCGCGTATTCCTGATCCTACCCCTTTAAGTCCCTAACATTTATATTATTATAAGGACGTACTAAGTAACTCTTGTCTAGTTCTTTAAGTCTAAAATAGCTATACCTTTACTTAACCTTTACTTTAACAAGTAAGTAGTAGACTTTAAATAACGTCTTAAATATATAAGTAAGGGCAAACTTATATAGTCTATCTATAATAAGGTAGCGACTTACCTTTAATAACGCTAAAAACACTATTATAATACTACTATAGTACTACTTTATACGTTACTTAAGTATAAGGTAGGCTAAGCTATATAAGTAAAGGACTAGTACTAAGACTCTTTTCTAAAAGAGACCTTATAAGAGAACTAAAAGACATAATAAGCCTAATACAATAGCTTACTAGTATACTACTAGGGTACTGCCCTAGCTATACTACCTGTCCTTTTAGTAGATACTTTTAAGAAGTACTTACTCTTTTATAAATATAAGAGCTTTTTTTTAACGTAAATACGTACTAGTAAGGTTAGACTCTAGGCTTTTCTTTTTAAACATAAAGTACTAGAAGTAGTAACCCTTTAGTACCTTTATAGTAAGGCCTTAAAGATAGTAGCTTACTTAGTCCTTAACTACTAGTAGCTTAATTAATAGCGATAAGCCTTATAGTAAGTACTTTACTTAAAGGCGTTATAGACGTTTTATAACTTTATAGTAGTAATAAAGAAAGAAAAAAGTATGTATATACTAATCTATTAGCTATTATCTACTAGCTAGTTCTTATAGTTTAGGCTAGCTAAGTACTACTTAACTAAAAAAGAGAGAGAGTAATCCTAGCTAATAGCTAGCGCCTTACTAGCGTACTACTAGCGCCTTGTTAGCGTTGTTAGCGTGTTTAGTATTACTAGGCTAGAAGATTAAGTTCTAGTAAAGTAGTAGTAAGGTCTTAGCGCTCTAGTAGTACTATAATAATATAAGTTAAAAGAGTAGTATATAGGTTTTTACCTGACTTTAGTACGGTTTTACTACGTGATTTATATAGTATAAAGGTTCTACATGTATTAGGTATAAGTAGTAAGAATAATAATAATAATAATATATAAATAACTCTTATAGTACTTAGTTAAGTATTTAATAAAGTAAAAACTTACTACTACTACTTAGTTAGGTTATTCTTTTTTAAAAAGTATATATAAAGTTATATAACCTCTTTATTATTAACTTAAAATAGTATTTCTTTTATATACTTTATAAAGAAATCTATCTTTAAGATTGTCTTATAATTATAATTAAAAGAAGTAAGAATTAGTACTATTATAAATATCTTCTTTAGTTATTTAAAGGCCTTCTTAGCTTTATTTATTTACTTAAACGCCTTATTCTTTTTAATAAGGTTAGTAATTAGTTATATAATATTAAAGTAGTTTTAAAGAAACTTCTTATAAAAGTTTATAAATCTTAAGAACTCTTAGACCTTCTTAACTATATAAGGTACCTCTTAGTTTAAGATAACCTTTACTTTATTTAGGTCTATTTATATACCTTACTTAGCCTTAATAATAAACTTAAAGTACTTTATTATCTTAACCTTAAACTTATATTTATTAATATTAAGTTATAAGCTTATATCTTAGAGTCTAGCTAGTACTCTTTATATATACTCTTAGTATTTCTTAAGAGTCTTTTTTAAATAGATTAGAATATTATTTATATATACTAAGTAGAACTTATTTAAGTAGTCTTAAAGTACTTAGTTAATATACTTTTAAAAGGTACTTAGTACGTCTATAAGTATAAAAGACGTTATTATTATTATTATTCTTACTACTTATACCTAGTATATAGTAGTAGTAACATCTTTCTTTATTAAATACCTATACTAGGTACTATAAGAGTTTAATCTAAGTTTTAGTATATATATAGTTCTATAAGAGACAAAGAAAATAAAACCCTCTTACTAAGGCACTATTATATTACTAGTCTTTTTGTTATGTCCTTATCTTTTTTATATAAGCCTATAGATATTACTATAAATATAGTACGCCTTATATATACTAGACTACTCTTAGTACTCTACTTTATTCTTAGATTAAAAGTAAGAAAATAATAACTACTTATAGTTACTTTAGTTCTTACTTAAGGGTTACTCTTTATTTGTTTATATACTATTCTTTTAACTCTTAAGATAAAAAATCCTAATCTTATAAGCCTCTTCTTTTCTTTATATTATAAATTACTTTTATAGCTACCTTAAGTACTAGTTTTATACGTATATTAGGCGTAGCCTTTATTTACTAGCTAAGACGTTACGTAAGCTTGTCTTAATATAGGCCTAGGGCTATCTTAATTATTATCCTAATTATTATTCTATACTAAATCTAGTTTAGTTCTTATTACTTATTTAGTTACTTACTAGTAAAGGGTCTTTATTATGTTTTATATAAACATCTTACCTCTTTACCTTTTTCTTTACTAATTTACTTATAACCTTTTCCTTCTTTTAATTTACTCTTAAACTCTTCTTTTTAAATCTAAAAACCTTAAGTAATTTTAATATCTCTTAATTACCTCTTTCTTTAAGATAATTTACGCTACTCTTACTATAACCTTATAAAAGTAAGGACACGACTACTCTTCTTTACTTTACTAGTCTACTAGTAAGTATGTCTATACTAGTAAGCCTCTCTAGGCTAGTTCTTTTATAGTAGAGACATATAACGATTTAGCTAATGATTAGTCTATTCTTATATAATCTAACGCTTATATCTTAAGTAGATTTAACGATAATAATAATGTTAATACTTACGTGCGCCTCTTTAGTTACTTAAGAAAGCTTAAGAAAGCTTAAGGTAGCTTAAGGTAGCTTAAGCCTTTTTAAGTTATTCTTAAGCTTTTTTTAAGCTTTTTTTAAGCTTTTTTTAAGTCTTTTTTTAAA
>NW_020194483.1:283774-302573 GCF_003019875.1 Amorphotheca resinae ATCC 22711
GGTAGCTTAAGCCTTTTTAAGTTATTCTTAAGCTTTTTTTAAGCTTTTTTTAAGCTTTTTTTAAGCTTTTTTTAAGCTTTCTTAAGCTTTCTTAAGCTTTCTTAAGCTCTCTTAAGCTCTCTTAAGCTAAGCTTTTGTTAATAAGATGTTAAATATCTTAACTACTTAAGCTAGCTTAAGCTAGGCTTAATACTTAAGCTAGATTAAGCTTTCTTAAGCTTTCTTAAGCTACTTATAGGCTTATAAGGGCTCTAAAAGGACATACATAATATACCTAGTATTAATTTGTTATATTTAAAGGGATTATAACTAACTATTTAAAGGGATCGTAATATTTAAAGGGATTACGACAGGTATTTAAAGTAGGGATCACGACAGGTATATAAAGGGATCGCGACAGGTATACAAAGGGATCGCGACAGGTATATAAAGGGATCGCGACTATTTAAAGGGATCGCGACTATTTAAAGGGATCGCGACTATTTAAAGGGATCGCGACTATTTAAAGGGATCGCAACAGGTATTTAAAGAGACAAAGGGCTATATAAGATTAGTAAAGGCTATATAAAGAGTAAAGGGACGTAATAGAGGGCTGTCGAGATCCGTAAAGGTAACAGAAGGCTATAAAAGGCTGTAGAGGGCAGAGGGACGATCTGTAAAGGTAACAAAGGGCTAGAGGGCTGCTAAGGGTATTCGTAAAGGCAACAGAGGGCTGTCGAGATCCGCGAGGGTAACAGAGGGCTGTAGAGGGCTGTCGAGGGTATTCGCAAAGGTAACAGAGGGCTGTTAAGATCCGCGAGGGTAACAGAGGGCTGTAGAGGGCTGTCAAGGGTATTCGCGAAGGTAACAGAGGGCTGTCGAGATCCGCAAGGGTAACAGAGGGCTATAGAGGGCTGTCGAGGGTATTCGTAAAGGTAACAGAGGGCTGTTAAGATCTACGAGGGTAACAGAGGGCTGTAGAGGGCTGTTAAGAGTATTTGTAAAGGTAACAGAGGGCTGTTAAGATCTGTAAGAGTAACAGAGGGCTAGAGGGCTATTAAGATCCGTAAGGGCAACAAAGGGCTGTTAAGATCCGTAAGGGTAACAGAGGGCTGTTAAGATCTGTAAGGGTAACAGAGGGCTGTTAAGATCCGTAAGGGCAATAGAGGGCTAGATTTGTTTACAAGTAAACAAAGCTAGATTACCTAATTATTAGTTACGTAATCTAGAAAAATCAAAAGTACTTTAAAAAAAGAGAATCTTAAGTCTTTATTAAAATAAAGTATTATAGCTTAAGTAAGCTTAAATAAAGCTTAAGCTAGCTTAAGTAAATCTTAAGAAAGCTTAAGTAGATCTTAAGAAAAGCTTAAGTAGATCTTAAGAAAGCTTAAGTAAAAAGGTACTACTATTTTTTAAGGCTAGCTAGAATATAGCTTAAGTAAATCTTAAGTAAGCTTAAGTAAATCTTAAGTAAATCTTAAGTAAAGCTTAAGAAAGCTTAAGCTAGGCTTATAGCTTAAGTAAGCTTAAGCTATACTCTACTTTATCTTAAGGTTACTTAAAGCTACTCTAAGCTTTTCTAAGCTTGCTTAAGTAACTAAAAGGGCGTATATAAGTAATAATAACCTTTTTACTCTTTTCTAAGGTAGGTCTAGAGTGTTCTTACTTAGCCTTTTTATAATGTTTAGTACTGTTACTTGTAAATCTACCTCTAGAGAGCTAGAAAAAGGCTTTACTTAGATTAGTCTAGATACTCTATTAAAGGTTTGTATATTCCTTATTATTAGTACCTCTTATTACTTGCCTATAGACTAACGCTCTTATCTTATATAGCTAAAGCCTACTAAGCGGCCTATATCTATAGCTAACCTACGTCTTTTTCTACCTCTTACCCTTACTAAGTAGAAAAAGAGAAAGAAAGAGGCGCTAGCTAAGCTAGGATTAAGAGTAGTACTAGAGAAGGTAGTAGCCTAACTAAAGCTAAAGCTAAAGACGACAACAACAATAAAGACAGTAGTATAGATAATAATAATAATAATAACTAGAATAAAGACAGAGATAAAGTAAAGAGAAAAGAAGAAGAAAGGCCTTACTAAGGGTATATATACCTATAAAACTAAGGCTCTACTACTTCTTTAAGACGCCTTTTTATTAATTTCTCTTATCTAGTCTGTTTATATAAAGTACGCTACCTTCTTTAAGTAAGAAGTAGTAGCTATAGCGCGTAAAGTAAAAAAAAAAGAAAAAGAAAAAGATAAGAGAGAAGATAAAGATAAAGATAAAGAAAGAGATAAAGACAAGGATAATATTAATAATAATAATAACTTAGACTATTTTAATAAGTTAGTAAGAGATAGACTAGTCTAAGCCTAAGAAAAGAACGCTAAGAAGTCTAAGAAAGAAGATACTAGGTTCTTTAGTAAAGAAAATAAAGAAAGAAAGAAAAAAGAAAGAGTTAGTAAAGCTAGTAAGAAAGAAAAAGAGAAAAGAAGAGAGGATAAGGATAAGAATAAAGAAAGAGAGGAAAAAAGGCCTACTATAACTAACTAAAGAGAAAGTAGTACTATAAGAGGTGTTACTACCTTATTAGTTAGTTACTAAAGTAGACTTATATTATAAAGTAGTATATATACTATCTTGTTTTAGTACTATTCTTTACTAACCTTTACTTAAAGTTAGTTGTACACTTACTATATATATAGTAGTAAGAGCCTATTAGTATAAAGTAGTTACCCTCTTAAGGTTACTATCTTTACTATATTAAAATACTGTTTTTAAACCTTATATACTAATATAAGAAGGCGTTAAGAGATAACGTCTATAATTATTATACTTAGTAGTATTCTTCTTATAATAAAGTATAATTCTCTTAGCCTCTTTTCTCTTAGCCTTTACTAATACCTTAGCTAGATTCCTTTTAAATACCTTTCTTAAGTAAGAGAAGTAGTAAAGTATACTTACTTTATTATTACTACTTACCTTAGCTTCTTTATTTCTTTAGCTTAAAAGATTACTTTTACTTACCTTTTACTTTATATAGTAGATAGCTCTTTTATCTTTTCTCTTACTACTTTTAATAAGTAGTAAAATTTATATAAAAGTTCTTAGTACCTTATTTATAAGATAGTAAGGTAAGGCTAAACCTGTTACTACCTCTTAGATAACACTACCTATAAGATTACTAGTTAGTTAGACTAGCTTAACGCTAGTATAGTAATAATAATCTAGACCTTTTACTTTATTATAAGGTCCTTTTATTTCTTTTATAAATATAGCTAATAAGTAACAGAATTATATACTTATTAATAATACTACTACTTATAATTAATTATTTTAAGGTTTTACAATAATAAAAACTTTTGTAACAGTCGTCTACGCCCTTTACTACCCTAAAAACTTAAAAACAAACGATAGAATTAAAATTAGTACCTTTAGATACTCTCTAGAGTACTAGTAGACTATAGGCAAGCCTATAGTAACAGATAGTAGGTATACTAGACTTAAACAGAGCTAATACTACTTACTTACAAGTAGGAGCTAGTACTCTTATACCTTAACTAAGAGCTATAGTAAGGAGCTAGAGAGTAGTAAGAGTAGTAAGGATAATAAGACAAAGAAAATTATATAAAGAATTAAAGCTTACGTAATACTAAGTAAAGAAGATAAGGCGTTACGTCTTCTTTACGACCTTATTATAACGACAATAGTAGTAGTAGAGCTAAAGGTAGTAAATATAAAGACCCTTTATATACCCTTAAGACCTCTTCTAATAACGACCTAGTAACGATTAGGTAATTAAGAACGATATTAAAGAAGGCCTTCTAAAGGCTAATAGTAGTAGTAGCCCTTTAGGCTACGTATACGTTAGTAGTAGGCTAGTACCTAATAAGAGTACAAGTAATACTAAAGAGACAGATTAAAGAGCTAAGGATTAGAGTAGATAAATAGATAAAAGACCTAGTACGTTATAACGCTATTAAAGTAGTAATAGTAGCTAATATAACGATTAAGGGCGCTAAGGTAGTAGTAACCTACTAGCTTTCTAGTAGTAATACTATCCTTACCTTTAAAGAGGCTATACTAAAGACTATAATCTAGGATTAGGGCTAGGTATAAAGGGCGTTTAGGCTTATAGCCTAGCTCTATAAGAGTAAGTTTATAGTAATCGTAAAGGGCCTACTAGTAGACTAGGTTATATAAGTAAAATTAAGAGCGTTACTAGTAGAGATCTAAGCCTATACGCTATATGTTATAAAAGTAAAAGTCGAGCCTATTAAGGCCTTTATAGTAAAGTTTATAATAATAGTACTATACCTCTAAAGCGCTAATATAGTAACGTGCCTATATAAATAAGGGCTAATTTAGTAAGCCTAGATCTTTAACTATAAGCTGTATTTAGCTGACCTACAAATCTAAAGATACTTCTAGTACTACTAGTTTAGCTATATTAGGTAGTTCTATAAGAACTAGGCCTAGTATAGCTACTATATAAGAGCGGCGTACTCTTAAGGTAAAGAGGAGTACCCTTAACTTAATAGTAAGAAGAGATATATTAACTATAGTAGACTATACGTAGTATAAGACTGTTAGTATCCTAAGGCCCTTAAGGTAAAGGAGTAAGTATATACTATATATTAGTAGAGACCTAGACAGTTTAAGGTATTAAAGAACAGCTTTACTAGCTAAGTACTTAGTATTATACTAGTATCCTTATAAGATAGTAACAATAGCTACTAGGTTATAGTACTTAAGAGACTATAGATAGGTAATAACAAGAAGCCTATAGTAAGGACTTTAGTAAGGCGTAGGTACCTCTTTATTAAGGCGCTAGATATAGTAATAGTTTAGAGCTACGACATTATAAAGATGTTAAGCTAAGGAACTAACTAAGGGTCTAGTAACCTCTTTATAATATAAGACTTATAGATCCTAGACTCTTAGTAATAAAATTAATAATAGTATACTAGAATACTATAAGAAGGAACAGCCTTACCTTAATAGTACTTTATAATAGCTATAAAGCTAACGTTATAGTAATCTAAAAGCTATAGTATAATAAATAGACAAAGATAGTCTACTACTTAGTATAAGTAAAGTACTAGTAAGTCTATAAGAGTAAAGGCTATATAGTTATCTACGTTTATAAGTAGTACCTACCTTCTACCTAAGTAGTAGAGACTAGTGTCGACTAGTATTACGTTACTTTATAAGGTATTACTATCTAGTTAATATACTTACTAATTCCTAACTCTCTAGGCTAGACTAGCCTTCTCTAGTAGCTTACTAAGAAGGACCTAAAGGGGCTATAGATTATTATAAGTAACATAAACCTTTACTACTTACTCTAAGATAGAGCTAGTAGGACTACCCTTAAATTAGAGACCCTCTTTTGTCTAGCCTATAAGTAGTAGCTCTTACTATATATACCTTAAGAAGAGCTAACCTAAAAGAGATATAGTAAACAAGACTTAACGATTAATTACGTATAGGCTATAGTAACGCTCTAGTATACCTACTAAAGTAACCTAGAGTATAAGAGATCTAACTACTACGTCTAGCTAATTAAGGTTATTACTTAAGTAAGGGATTACTATAAGAAAGCCGTAAAGGTACTAGGATAAAGCTAGACCCTAATAGACTAAGAGCTAGTAGTAATTAAGGCTAGGAGGCTCTACCTCTTCTCTAAGCTACTAGACATACTTTATAAGGTCGATAAGGCTATTAACTTACTTACCTCTTAGCTTATATATATTATAGACTTATCTACTCTAAAAAAGAAGGTTAGCTAAGGACGTACTAAACCCTAGTAGAGTAGTAAGGTCCTTAAGGCTGTTTAGAAAACGTAGGTAGCGCGCTATTAATATACTACTACCCTAACTAAACTTTACTAGCGCGACCTCTAGTAGGCTAGTACTTACTAACTCTAGACGATCTAAGATATAAAGACTAAGAGCTAGTATAGTACCCTTACTACTACCTTAAAAGACTAATAGAAACTCTAGAGTCTTAAAAGGTAAGCTAGGCTTTATAGCTACGTGTCTCTAGAACTAGCTTTACTCTTTTCTCTTTAGGGTACTAATAAGGAGGTACTAGCTATAAGCTACTATAATAAAGTAATAGTATTAGGCTAGTAGTTCTTTTTAGAATTAGTAGCTAATCTTAGTAACGTTGTTCTAGACCTTTAGGACAAGTAGTACTAGTAGTTTACTATTAATAACGCTATAATAAAGGTAGACATTACTAACGTTCTTTAAAAGACAGGTACTTAAAAGGCGCTAAGACCTAACCTACTACTTACTAGCTTTCTTAAGGTATATAGACGCCCCTTAGCTAAGCTCTTTATAGTAGTAGTAACTATAAGCCTCTAGCTAGGGCACGTCTTAGCATAGTTTAAAGTAGTAAAGGTAGTAGTATTATATAAGCCTAAAAAGACCCTTAAACAATAATAAACCACTAAGGCCTATAAGCTAATATTACTCTTAAGCACGATAGACAAAGTAATTAAGTTAGTAATTAGCCGGTACTTTACTAATACTATAAAGTCGTAAGGGCTCTTTCTAGAAATATAGATAAGAAACCGGCTATAATACTTAACAGACCTTATAGTTAAAATAGTAGTTAACGCTATATATATAGTATAGAGCTATAAGGCTATAGCGTCCCTTCTCTAACTAGACATTAAAGGCGCCTTTAATATAGTAAACTATATATACCTTCTCTATACTCTCTAATACCTAAGGTTCTTTATATAGGCTATATAGTAAGTATATATTATTATTATTATTGTTCTTACTACTTATGCCTACTATATATAAAACCTTTATACTACATAAATCACGTAGTAAAACTGTACTAAAGCTAGGTAAAAACCTATATACTACTACTTACGTTTATACTATTATAGCGCTACTAAGGCGCTAGGTCTTTATTACTACCTTACTAGAACTTAACCTTCTAGCCTAGTAATACTAAACATACTAATAAGATACTAGTAAGGCGCTAGTAAGGCGCTAGCTACTAGCCGGGGCTACTCTCTCTCTTATAACTCTTTTACTAAGTAGTACTTAGCTAGCTAGAACTATAAGAATTAGCTAGTAGACAGTAGCTAATAGATTAGTATATAAGCGCTCTTACCTTTCTTTGTTACTACTATAAAGTTACGGAACGTCTATAGTACTCTTAGGTAAAGTACTTATTATAAGGCCTACTACTATTAATCTAGCTACTAGTAGTTAAGGACTAGGTACGCTACTGTCTCTAAGGCCTTACTATAAGGGCACTAAGAGGTCGCTACCTCTAGTACTTTACACTTAAACAAGAAAGCCTAAAGTCTAACTTTACTAGTATAGATCTGTATTAATAAAGAGCTCTTATACTTATAAAAGAGTAAGTACTTCTTAAGGGCGTCTACTAAGAGGGCAGGTAGCGCGGCTAAGACAGCGCCTTAATAGTATACTAGTAAGCTATCGTATTAAGACTATCGTACTTTCTAGTTCCCTTATAAGGTCTCTTCTAAAGGAGAGTCCTTATACTAGTCTTTTACCTATACGGCTTAGCCTACCTTATACTTAAGTAATGTATAAGGTAGTACTATAGTAGCGTTATAGTAGCGTCTCTAGCGTTATTAAAGACAGGTCGCTACCTTATTATAAATAGACTATATAAGTTCGCCTTTACTTATACGTTCTAAACGTTATTTAAAGTCTACTACTTACTTGTTAAAGTAGAGGTTAAGTAAGGGCGTAGCTATTTTAGACTTAAAGAACTAGACAAGAGTCGCCTAGTACACTCTTATAATAACGTAAAAGTACTATAACTACTTTATAATAAGGTCCTTTACAATCTCCTTAGCTTACTACCTAAAAGGGCAGTACTAGACCCTTACGCTATATACTATAGTACTCTAGATTACCTTTATATAGATCTCTCTTACGTATAGTAGGCTATATCCTTACGCGGACATAGTAAGCCTTATAAGTATAAACTACTAGGTAACAAACTTTTGTTTAATAGCGTTAAAGTAGCCCTTTTATCTAAGCTTCTAATCTATCTAAACTCTTAGAAAGCGCGCCTCTTAGACTAAGGGTATAACCTAGCTATTAAGGTAGATAAGCGTTATTAGTATAGTGTAGACGTAAGTAAAGTAAAAGAGCTTACTCTTTTTAAAGGCAAACTTTATTTCTCTTATACACGACTATTAGCTATATGTCTACTACGCCCTTTTAAGGTACTAGCGTGTCTCTATCGTGTCTTTACTAAAAGCTAAGAGGTTAAGGTCGTTAGTAAACCCTACTATAATAAGGCTTATATAACCTTATAGTAGTGTATATAAGCTAGTAGTATAAAGGAGAAAGAGGATAAGAGAGAAGGGTAAGCCTTATAGTACCTTTATAGTAACCTCTTAAGGCGGCGCTACCTTCTTATTAAAGAAGAGGCTAGCTGTCTAATTAGTAAGAAAGCTATACACTTATTGTACGGCCTATATAAAGAACCTTAGGTATTAAAGAGTATAGAGAAGGCGTATATAGTTTACTATATTAAAGGCGCCTTTAATGTCTAGTTAGAAGAGAGACGCTATAGCCTTATAGCTCTACGCTATATATATAGTGTCGACTACTATTTTAACTATAAGGTCTATTAAGCGTTATAGCCGGTTTCTTATCTATGTTTTTAAGAGAAGCCCTTATAACTTTATAGTGTTAGTAAAGCGCTAGCTAATTACTAACTTAATTACTTTACTTATCGCGCTTAAGAGTAATATTAGCCTATAGGCCCTAGTAGTTTACTACTGTTTAAGGGTCTTTCCGGGCTTACGTAGTACTACTACCTTTACTACTTTAAACTACGCTAAGACGTGCCTTAGCTAGAGGCTTATAGTTACTACTACTATAAAGAGCTTAGCTAAGGGGCGCCTATATACCTTAAGAAAGCCGGTAAGTAGTAGGTTAGGTCTTAGTGCCTTTTAAGTACTTGTCTTTTAGAGAACGTTAGTAATGTCTACCTTTATTATAGTGTCGTTAATAGTAAACCGCTAGTACTACTTGTCCTAGAGGTCTAGAACGACGTTACTAAGATTAGTTACTAATTCCGAAAAGAACTACTAGCCTAATACTATTACTTTATTATAGTAGCTTATAGCTAGTACTTCTTTATTAGTACCCTAAAGAGAAGAGAGTAAGGCCGGTTCTAAGAGTATATAGCTATAAAGCCTAGCCTACCTTTTAAGACTCTAGAGTTTCTATTAGTCTTTTAAGGTAGTAGTAAGGGTACTATACTAGCTCTTAGTCTTTATATCTTAGATCGTCTAGAGTTAGTAGGTATTAGCCTACTAGAGGTCGCGCTAGTAAGGTTTAGTTAGAGTAATAGTATATTAATAGTATACTACCTGTGTTTTCTAGACAGCCTTAAAGACCTTACTACTTTACTAGGGTTTAGTACGCCCTTAGCTAACCTTCTTTCTTAAGGTAGATAAGTCTATAATACGTATAAGCTAAGAGGTAAGTAAGTTAACTACCTTATTAACCTTATAAGGTATATCTAGTAGCTTAGAGAAGAGGTAGAGCCTCCTAGCCTTAATCACTACTAGCTCTTAGTCTATTAGGGTCTAGCTCTACCTTAGCGCCTTTATAGCTCTCTTATAGCGATCCCTTACTTAAGTAGTAACCTTAATTAGCTAGGTATAGTAGTTAGATCCTTTGTACTTTAGGTTACCTTAGTAAGTATACTAAAGCGTTACTATAGCCTACGCGTAATTAATCGTTAAGTCCTATTTACTATGTCTCTTCTAGGTTAGCTCTTCTTATAGTGTATGTAGTAAGAGCTACTACCTATAGGCTAGACAAAGAAAGGTCTTTAATTTAGGAGTAGTCTTACTAGCTCTGTCTTAGAGTAGGTAGTAAAGGTTTATATCGCTTATAACGATCTATAGCCCCTTTAGGTCCTCTTTAGTAAGCCGCTAAAGAGGGCTAGTCTAGCCTAGAGAGTTAGGAATTAGTAAGTATATTAACTAGATAGTAATACCTTATAGAGTAACGTAATACTAGTCGACACTAGTCTCTACTACTTAGGTAAGAGGTAGGTACTACTTATAAATGTAGATAACTATATAGCCTTTACTCTTATAGACCTACTAGTACTTTACTTGTATTAGGTAGTAGACTATCCTTATCTGTTTGTTATACTATAGCTCTTAGATTACTATAACGTCGGCTTTATAGCTATTATAAAGCGCTATTAAGGTAAGGCCGTTCCTTCTTATAGTGTTCTAGTATACTATTATTAATTTTATTACTAAGAGTCTAGGATCTATAAGTCTTACGTTATAAAGGGGTTACTAGACCCCTAGTTAGTTCCCTAGCTTAATATCTCTATAATGTCGTAGCTTCTAACTATTACTATATCTAGTGCCTTAATAAGAAGGCGTCTACGCCTTACTAGAGTCTTTACTATAGGCTTCTTATTGTTACCTGTCTATAGTCTCTTAGGTACTATAACCTAGTAGCTATTATTACTATCTTATAAGGACGCTAGCGTAACACTAGGTACTTAGCTAGTAAAGCTACTCTTTAATACCTTAAACTATCTAGGTCTTTACTAATATATAGTATGTACTCGCTCCTTTACCTTAAGGGCCTTAAGACACTAATAGTTCTATACTATATATAGTCTACTATAGTTAATGTATCTCTTTCTACTATTAAGTTAAGAGTACTCCTCTTTACCTTAAGGGTACGCCGCTTTTGTATAGTAGCTATACTAGGCCTAGTTCTTATAAAACCGCCTAATGTAGCTAAACTAGTAGTACTAGAAGTATCTTTAGATTTGTAAGTTAGCTAAATATAGCTTGTAGTTAAAGATCTAGGCTTACTAGATTAGCTCTTGTTTATATAAGCGTGTTGTTACGTTAGCGCTCTAGAGGTATAGTACTATTATTATAAACTTTACTATAAAGGCCTTAACAAGCTCGACTTTAATCTTTATAATATATAGCGTATAGGCTTAGATCTCTACTAGTAACGCTTCTAATTCTACTTATATAACCTAGTCTACTAGTAGGCCCTTTACGATTACTATAAACTTACTCTTATAGAGCTAGGCTATAAGCCTAAACGCCCTTTATACCTAGCCCTAATCCTAGATCGTAGTCTTTAGTATAGCCTTCTTAAAGGTAAGGATAGTGTTACTACTAGAAAGTTAGTAGGTTACTACTACCTTAGCGCCTCTAATTACTATATTAGCTACTATTACTACTTTAATAGTACTATAACGTACTAGGTCTTCTGTCTGTCTATCTACTCTAATCCTTAGCTCTTTAATCTGTCTCTCTAGTATTACTTGTACTCTTATTAGGCGCTAGCTTACTACTAACGCGTACGTAGCCTAAGAGGCCGCTATAGCTATTAGCCTTTAGAAGGCCTCCTTTAACATTATTCTTAATTACCTAATTGTTACTAGGTCGTCGTTAGAGAGGGTCCTAAGGGTACGTAAGAGAGTCTTTATATTTACCGCCTTTAGCTCTACTACTACTATTATTATTACGATAAGGTTATAAAGGAGGTACGACGCCTTATCTTCTTTACCTAGTATTATATAGGCCTTAATTTGTCGTAAGATTAACTTTGTTTTATTATCTATACTACTCTTACTACTTACTAGCTCCTTACTATAGCTTTCTATTAAGGAATAAGAGTATTAGCTTCTTCTTATAAGTAAGTAGTACTAGCTCTGTTTAAGTCTAGTATACCTACTATCTGTTACTATAGGCTTGCCTATAGTCTACTAGTACTCTAAGGAGTATCTAAGGGTACTGATTTTAATTCTATCGTTTGTTTTTAAGTTTTTAAGGCAGTTAGAGGCGTAGGCGACTGTTATAAAGTTTTTTTTTTCTATATAATAATAGACTATATAAGTTTGCTTTTACTTATATATTTAAGACGTTATTTAAAGTCTACTACTTACTTATTAAAGTAAAGGTTAAGTAGAGACATAACTATTTTAGACTTAAGAAACTAGACAAGAGTCGCCTAGTACGCCTTTATAATAACGTAAAAGTACTATAACTACTTTATAATAAGGTCTTTTATAATCTCTTTAGCTTACTACTTAAAAGGACAGTACTAGACCCTTATATTATATACTATAGTACTTTAGATTACCTTTATATAGATCTCTCTTACGTATAGTAGGCTATATCTTTATATAAACGTAGTAAGCCTTATAAGTATAAACTACTAAGTAATAAACTTTTGTTTAATAGTATTAAGGTAGCCCTTTTATCTAAGCTTCTAATCTATCTAAACTCTTAAAAAGTAGGCCTTTTAGACTAGAGGTATAACTTAGCCGTTAAGGTAGATAAGTATTATTAGTATAGTATAAGCGTAAGTAAGGTAAAAGAGCTTACTCTTTTTAAAGGTAAACTCTATCCTTCTTATATATAACTACTAGCTATATGTCTACTACGCCTTTTTAAGGTACTAGCGTATCTTTATTATGTCTTTACTAAAAGCTAAGAGGTTAAGGTCGTTAGTAAACTCTACTATAATAAGGCCTATATAACCTTATAGTAGCGTATATAAGCTAGTAGTATAAAAGAGAAAGAGGATAAGAGAAAAGGACAAGCCTTATAGTACTCTTATAGTAACCTCTTAAGGTAGTACTACTTCTTTATTAAAAAAGAGACTAGCTGTCTAATTAGTAAGGAAGCTATATACCTACTATATAGCTTATATAAAGAACCTTAAGTACTAGAGAGTATAAAGAAAGCGTATATAGTTTACTATATTAAAGGTACCTTTAATATTAAGTTAAAGAAGAGACGCTATAGCCTTATAGCTTTACGCTATATATGTAGTATTAACTACTATTTTAACTATAAGGTCTATTAAGTATTATAGCCGGTTTCTTATCTATATTTCTAAGAGAAGCCTTTATAACTCTATAGTATTAGTAAAGTACTAGTTAATTACTAACTTAATTACTTTACCTATTATATTTAAGAGTAATATTAGCCTATAGGCCCTAGTAGTTTGTTACTACTTAAGGGTCTTTCTAGGCTTATATAGTACTACTACTTTTACTACTTTAAACTACATAAGAAAGTGTCTTAGCTAAAGGCTTATAGTTACTATTACTATAAAGAGCTTAGCTAAGAGGCGCCTATATACCTTAAGAAAGCTAGTAGGTAGTAAGTTAAGACTTAGTACCTTTTAAGTACCTGTCTTTTAAAGAACGTTAGTAATATCTATCTTTATTATAGTGTCGTTAATAGTAAACCGTTAGTACTACTTGTCTTAAAGGTCTAGAATAACGTTACTAAGATTAGTTATTAATTTTAGAAAGAACTATTAGCTTAACACTATTACTTTATTATAGTAGCTTATAGCTAGTACCTCTTTATTAGTACCTTAAAGAGGTAAGAGTAAGGCTAGTTCTAGAGGTATATAGCTATAAAGCCTAGCTTACTTCTTAAGACTCTAGAGTTTTTATTAGTCCTTTAAAGTAGTAGTAAAGGTACTATACTAGCTCTTAGTTTTTATGTCTTAGATTATATAGAGTTAATAAGTACTAGCCTACTAGAAGTCGCGCTAGTAGAGCTTAGTTAAGGCAGTAGTATATTAATAGTATACTACCTGTACTTACTAGATAGCTTTAAGGACCTTACTATTTTACTAAGGCTTAGTATACTCTTAGTTAACCTTCTTTCTTAGAGTAGATATGTTTATAATATATATAAGCTAAGAGGTAAGTAAGTTAACTACCTTATTAACCTTATAAGGTATATCTAGTAGCTCTAAGAAGAGGTAAAGCCTCCTAGCCTTAATTATTATTAATTCTTAGTTTATTAAGGTCTAGCTTTATCTTAGTACCTTTATAGCTCTCTCTTAGTAATCCCTTACTTAAGTAATAACCTTAATTAGCTAGGTATAGTAGTTAGATCCTTTATACCTTAGGTTACCTTAATAAGTATACTAGAGCGTTACTATAACTTATATATAGTTAATCGTTAAGTCTTGTTTATTATATCGCTACTATATTAGCTCTTCTTAAGGTATATATAGTAAGAGCTACTACTTATAGGCTAGATAAAGAAAGGTCTCTAATTTAAGGGTAGTCTTACTAGTACTATCTTAGAGTAAGTAATAAAGGTTTATATTACTTATAATAATCTATAGCCTCTTTAGGTTCTTTTTAGTAAGCCGCTAGAGAGGGCTAGCCTAGCTTAGAGAGTTAGGAATTAGTAAGTATATTAACTAGATAGTAATACTTTATAAAGTAATATAATACTAGTCGACGCCTGTTTTTACTACTTAAGTAAGAAGTAAGTACTACTTATAAACGTAGATAACTACTCTACCTTTACCCTTATAGACCTACTAGTACTTTACTTATACTAGACAGTAGACTATTTTTATCTAAGTATTATACTATAGCTCTTAAATTACTATAACGTTAACTTTATAGCTATTATAAAGCGTTATTAAGATAAGACTATTCTTTCTTATAGTATTCTAGTATACTATTATTAATTTTATTACTAAGAGTCTAAGATCTATAATTCTTACGTTATAAAAGGGTCGCTAGACCCTTAGTTAGCCTCTTAGCTTAATATCTTTATAATATTATAGCTTTAGACTATTATAGTGTCTAGTACCTTAATAAGAAGGCGCTCTTACCTTACTAGAGTCTTTACTATAGGCTTCTTACTATTACCTGTCTATAGTCTCTTATATACTATAATCTAGTAGCTATTATTACTATCTTATAAGAACACTAGTATAACGTTAGGTACTTAGCTAGTAAAGCTACTCTTAGATACCTTAAACTATCTAGGCCTTTATTAATATATAGTATATACCTACTTCTTTACCTTAAGGGCCTTAAGACACTAATAGTCTTATACTACGTATAGTCTACTATAGTTAATATATCTCTTTTTACTATTAAGTTAGAGGTACTCTTCTTTACTTTAAGGGTATACTACTCTTATATAGTAGCTATACTAGGCCTAGTTCTTATAGAACTACTTAATATAACTAAACTAGTAGTACTAAAAGTATCTTTAGATTTGTAGGTTAGCTAAATATAGCTTATAGTTAAAGATCTAAGCTTACTAGATTAACCCTTATTTATATAGGCGCGTTGCTATATTAGCGCTCTAAAGGTATAGTACTACTATTATAAACTTTACTATAAAGGCCTTAATAAGTTTAACTTTAACTTTTATAATATATAGTACGTAGGCTTAGATCTTTACTAGTAACGCTCTTAGCTTTACTTATATAATCTGTTCTACTAGTAGGCCCTTTATAATTACTATAAACTTACTCTTATAAAGCTAAGCTATAGGCCTAAACGCTCTTTATACCTAGCCTTAATCTTAGATTACGTTCTTTAGTATAGCCTCTTTAAACGTAAAGATAGTATTATTACTAAGTAGCTAGTAAGTTATTACTACTTTAGTACCTTTAATTACTATATTAGCTACTATTACTACTTTAATAGTACTATAACGTACTAGGTCTTTTATTTATCTGTCTACCTTAATCCTTAGCTCTTTAACCTATCTTTCTAGTATAACCTATACTCTTATTAAGTACTAGCCTACTACTAATACGTAAGTAGCCTAAAGGGCCGCTGTTACTACTAGCCTCTAAAAGGCCTTTTTTAATATCGTTCTTAATTATCTAATCGTTACTAGGTTATTATTAGAAAGAGACCTAAGAGTATATAAAAAAGTTGTTATATTTATAGCTCTTATCTTTACTACTATTATTATTATAATAATAAGGTTGTATAAAAGACATAATACCTCTTTCTCTTTACTTAGTATTACGTAGGCTTTAATTCTTTATATAATTTTCTCTGTCTTATTATCCTTATTACCTTTACTACTCTTTAGCTTCTTACTATAGCTCTTAGTTAAGGTATAAGAGTACTAGCTCTTACTTGTAAGTAGGTAGTACTAGCTCTATTTAAGTCTAGTATACCTACTATCTGTTACTATAGGCTCGCCTATAGTCTACTAGTACTCTAGAGAGTATCTAAAAGTACTAATTTTAATTCTATTGTTTGTTTTTAAGTTTTTAGAGTAGTAAGAGTAATCTAAAGTTTTATCTCTTTATATTATATAGTATTTTCTTTTTTTTATAATAATGTTTATATTATTAATAAATCTAATAGTACTTTCTTCTTATAAGGTAGTGTTATACTATTCTACTAGTTTTAAGTTATAAAACAAAAAGAGGATAAGAGATAAAAGAGAGCCTTATAGAATTCTAGAAAGGACTTTAAAGAAGAGGCTAGTATAGTTATTAATCTTAATTAAACTACTTTTCTCTAAGAAGAAGCCCTTAACTAGTTAGACTATCTACTCTAAGATCTCTTTTATACGTAAGATATAAAAGAGCCTTAAGTAAGATATATTATTAAAGGCCTTAGCTATATCTAGGCTAAGAATTAACGCTATTATTTTTAGGCTACTTTACTAAGTTCTATAAACTTGTTTTATAATTAGTTCTAGTACTATAATTATGTCTCTCTCTCTTTACACCTTTATTTAGTATACTAAAAGGAGTTAGTAATCCTTTACTAGGTTAGTTAGTCTTATAGTAACTAGCTTTTCTAGAGTCTTTCTAAAGGTATTAAAAAAGGTAATTAGTTAATATAATTTTACTTAGTAGTAGTCTTTCTCTAGCTTTAAGATTATAATAGTTTAGGCTACTCTAAATCTCTTTAAGAAGTACTTAACCTAAGTATAGTAGTTAAAGAAGTAAGTATAGTATTAAAGTAAGACCTTTATTAATACTTTAATAATCTTGTTTAAGATCTTATCTAGGCCTAAGGCCTTTTTATTCTTAAGCTTCTTAATTATAGTGTAAACTTTATCTACTAGAAACTCTTATAAGTAAAACAAACTATCTTTATATTATCTCTTTCTTAGGTTAACTAGCCTGTCTTAAGAGTATTAGTATTCTAAGATATCTAAAAGATTAGCGTTAAGAGCTAAGGTAAAGAAAACGTCTTTAAAAGCTTTAGCCTTTATCTTATAAGTATTAACTAAGGCCTTTCTACTCTAAGGGTAGAGGGTTAGAAACTATAGTAAGAGTCTAGGCAAGTAGCTTTTATTCTTTACTTATTGTTTAAGTTATAGTAGTACCTAGAGTATATAGTTTTAAACTAGGTTTAAGCTAGTTTTAAGCTGGTTTTAAGCTGGTTTTAAGCTGGTTTTAAGCTAGTTTTAAGCTAGTTTTAAGCTAATCTTAAACTAGGCTTAAGTTAGGCTTAATTTTATATCCTGTTATAAAGCGTAAAACATTTAAGGGTTTAAGCTAGAAAACCGGCTTAAAACTAGCTTAGTAGTAAGTTCTTACTCTATTAAATACCTAACTAGGTACTATAAGAGTTATCTATATATAATTTCTATTAGTTTTATAAGAGAGAAAAGAAAAGAAAAAACCCTCTTACTAAGGCGCTGTAATATTGCCGGTCTTATATTACGTAATAGTATAAGTATATGCTGTATAGTAATACCTACCTAAAGGTAGTCTTATACTACGTTATAATATAATTCTGTTTTATCTACCTCTTCTTTATATAAGCCTATATAATACGTAAACTAGAGCCTCTTAGTAGCTTAAATAATGCCCTCTTATCTAGCCTTACCCTCTTTTCTTACTCCTTACGCCTTATCTGTCTTTCTCTTGTCCGGCCCTTTACTAAGGTATACTAAGACTTAAACGGCTGTCTTTTATACTTGTACTTAGATAAGGCCGTACCTAGGGTATAGTTAGGCCGGCCTATTAGGTATACCTAATATGTATTTACTAGATCGTAGTTATTAAGACAGTCGTAAGTTAAGAGAAAGAGAAAGAAAGTATATTAAATTTAAAAGAGGTTATTATAGAGTCTGTTAGTATTAATATATAGTGTATTAAGAAATCGTCTTTAAGCGTAATCTACTAATATATATAGCTACTAGGCAGGCTCTATATATAGTAATATAATTTAGTATATTTATAACCTAAAAAAAGAAAAAAGGATATTATAAAGCGACTATTAGAATAATAAGTGTTCTTGTTGTTTATAATAATATTATTATAATCCTTAAGTTTTTATATAAAAACTCTATTTTGTTAGGCCTCTAGCCTCTTCTTATAACGTTAATAGTAATAACTTTATAGCTACTTAAGATATTAACATTTAGATTATAAGAGAGGCTCTTATATTACTCCTTCTTTACTCTAGTAGTAGTTTTAAGGCCTCTTTCTAAAAATTTTCGTTCTATAAAAAATAATGTTTAAAACTAGCTTAAAACTAGCTTAAAACTAGCTTAAACCTAGTTTAAAATTATTTATAGCTTAGGTTTACTACTTAGGTATTTAGACTACTCTTATAATATAATTACGTATTTAATTATAAGTATTAATAAACACTAGTATTAACTATCTAAGGTCTAATCTAAAAAGGATCTATAAAGACAATAGAAGGTAAAGAGATAATCTGTAAGGGCTGTTAAGATCTATAAGGACAACAGAGGGCTATAAGGCTGTCGAGAGTATTTGTAAAGGCACAGAGGGCTGTTGAGAACAAAGGGCTGTTAAGGGTATTCGTAAAGGTAATAGAGGGCTGTCGAGATCCGTGAGGGCAACAGAGGGCTAGAGGGCTATTAAGAACAGAGGGCTGTTAAGGGCTAGAGGGCTGTAGAGGGTATTCGCAAAGGTAATAGAGGGCTGTTAAGAACAGAGGGCTGTCGAGAACAAAGGGCTGTTAAGGGTATTTGTAAAGGTATAAAGGGCTGTTAAGAGTATTTGTAAAGGTACAG
>NW_020194483.1:302611-303399 GCF_003019875.1 Amorphotheca resinae ATCC 22711
CAACAGAGGGCTGTTAAGAACAGAGGGCTGTCGAGAACAGAGGGCTGTCGAGAACAGAGGGCTGTCGAGAACAGAGGGCTGTCGAGAACAGAGGGCTGTCGAGAACAGAGGGCTGTCAAGGGTATTTGTAAAGGCATAGAGGGCTGTTAAGAACAGAGGGCTGTTAAGGGTATTCGTAAAGGCACAGAGGGCTGTTAAGAACAGAGGGCTGTTAAGGGTATTTACAAAGGCATAAAGGGCTGTCGAGAGTATTCGTAAAGGTATAAAGGGCTGTTAAGGGTATTTGTAAAGGTAACAGAGGGCTGTTAAGAACAGAGGGCTGTTAGGGTATTTATAAAGGCACAAAGGGCTGTTAAGGGTATTTACAAAGGTATAGAGGGCTGTTAAGGGTATTTATAAAGGTAATAGAAGGCTGTCAAGAGTATTCGTAAAGGCACAGAGGGCTGTCAAGAGTATTCGTAAAGGCATAGAGGGCTGTTGAGAACAGAGGGCTGTTAAGAGTATTTGTAAAGGCACAGAGGGCTGTTAAGAACAGAGGGCTGTCAAGGGTATTTGTAAAGGTATAAAGGGCTGTTAAGAGTATTTACAAAGGTACAGAGGGCTGTTAAGAGTATTCGTAAAGGCAACAGAGGGCTGTTAAGAACAGAAGGCTGTTAAGGGTATTTACAAAGGTATAAAGGGCTGTTAAGGGTATTTACAAAGGTATAGAGGGCTGTTAAGGGTATTTGTAAAGGTAATAGAGGGCTGTTAAGAGTATTCGTAAAGGCATAAAGGGCTGTTAAGAGTAT
>NW_020194483.1:303889-313045 GCF_003019875.1 Amorphotheca resinae ATCC 22711
AACAGAGGGCTGTTAAGGGCAACAGAGGGCTGTTAAGGGCAACAGAAGGCTGTTAAGAGTAACAGAGGGCTGTCGAGGGCAACAGAGGGCTGTTAAGGGTAATAGAGGGCTGTTAAAGGTAATAGAGGGCTGTTAAGAGTATTTGTAAAGGCATAGAGGGCTGTTAAGAACAGAGGGCTGTTAAGAACAGAGGGCTGTTAAGAACAGAGGGCTGTTAAGAACAGAGGGCTGTTAAGAACAGAGGGCTGTTAAGAACAAAGGGCTGTTAAGAACAAAGGGCTGTTAATAACAAAGGGCTGTTAAGGGCTATAAAAGACTGGCTGTAAAAAGGATTTATAAAGACAGAAGGCGTTTGTTTACATATAAACAAAGCTAACTTTATTAGCTTAGTTACGTAATATAAAATCACGTGATTTTAGAATAATACTATATAGTAGTAGTAGTTTAAGTTCTATATATAAACCTTAAACCTAAACCTTAAACCTAAGCCTTAAACCTTAAACCTAAGCCTTAAGCTTTAAACCTAAGCCTTAAACCTTAAACCTAAAACCTAAAGCTAAGTTTTAAGTAGTTTTAAACTAGGTTTAAACTAGGCTTAACCTAGTTTTACTTACTTAAGATAATCTTAAGTTAGGTTTAAACCTTACTTAAGATACTATAGTTATTAGAGACTTAAAGAGATAGGATTAGAAATGTACAGGCCTTACGTACCTATAGGCACGCTAGGGCTACTTAGGGTTCTTAGGTAGTACATATATATCTTAGAGAGTAAAGAAAAGAATAAAAGATAAGAATTAGTTTAGATTTAAAAAAGTATATTACGGCTTACTAGCTACTTAACTATAATTCTCTACTATATTACTTATAATACTAATCTCTAACATTCTAATTCTTCTTCTTATTAAGGAGGTAGCTTGTTATAGTTATAGTACTTAGTCGTTTAGAAAGAGACACTTAAGAGACTCTTATAAAAAGAGCTACTAGTAAAGAAAACCCTAGTAAAGGAACTCTTATTATAATATAAGTAAGTTATATAGTAGTTAGGTAAGAGTAGGATTAGAGAGTAAGAGACGCTAGCGATAAGTTAGTAACGCTTAGTTAAGTTAAAAGGCTATAAGTGTAACTTATAAAAGCCTAGAAACATAATAAGAAACTTAAGTAACTAAATAAAGAAAGAGATAAGAAAGAGCGTAAGGCCTAGAAAAGGTTACTCTAATAGCTTATTAAGAAAGAGCGTATAAGGAGCTAGTGTCTCTTCTTATACCTTTACGTACCTAAAGACAAGGCTAAGAATACGATCTAAGAATAAGATAGTATCTATAATAAGGCTATAAAGTCTATAAGAAAACACCTAGTAATACCCTTAAGACTACTAGTATTTGTAATAATAATAGTTAAGTAATAACAGGCCTTAGCCTTAAAGCCTTTTATAAGTAAGAATATCTTAGAATATAACGATTTTATATATACTTATAAGATAGAGTTTTATATAAGCCCTAATATCTATATAATAAAAGAGAGTAAAATTATATATACTATACTATACTTAAAGAAGACCTCTTAATTTATATAGATATATAAGGAGTAAGAGTAAGAAGAGAATATAAGGACATAGTATAGTTTTAAGAAGGTTATACTATCTTACTTAAGTAGCCTAAAAACAGTAAAGTTAAAGGCACTTAGCTAGTATAAGAAAGTAGTACTTTACTTAAGATAATCTATCTAGTTATTTATCTAATACTTAGAGCTCTTTAAGGAATAACTCTCTCTTAAATCTAAAGAGACTAAGATAAATGTTCTCTTTACTAAGCTAATATAAGAGCTTTAAGTTAAGGTTACTAAGTATAAGCTTTTATAGACTTATAAGAAACTTATTATAGTAGTAACTTAGATCTAAAGAAGTATAGTAAGTTAGGATTCTAGTAATAATAAGTGTATAAAAGAGTACTAGTAAGGATATAACAAATATATAAGTCGTTAAAAGAGTTAGTCCTTATCTAAAGAGTACTAGTAAGGACGTAGTAAGTACTTAGCGTATTAATAGAGCTACTTTATATCTAAGGAACATTTAGAAAAAAAAAGAGACTTATAAGACTTACGTTCTTAATACTCTAGTATAAGCGTTAATAATACACTACTATAATCTAGCTTAAACTTAGGGCTATACTTAGAATACTATAAGTATAAGAAAAGAAGACATTATATAAAGGATTATAAGTTTATATCTATACTAAGGACACGCCTAAAGGTCGTCTACTACGTCTATAAAGAAAAGGGCTATATAGCCCTAGCCTGCTCTAAGAAGGCTAATAAGCGTACTAACTTAAAGAAAGAAAAGGCCTAAGGATAGTTACCTTAATTAACTTAGGCCTTTCTAATAAAAGAAGGTAGTTAGATTATAAAGAGTAGCTAAGGATACGCCTTCTTATTACTATTAAGGTATAAGATAACTAAGAAAAGGTAAAGAAAGTATAAGGTCTAATTAATAGTAAGGTAAAGGCTAATATAGTCTCTTAGTCTCTTATAGTTAAGTATAAGTAGTATAATAAAAACACTACCTTCTTATGTTTATAGCTCTAAATAGTTAATAATAACTTAATTTTTGTCTTTAAAGAGTATTAGGTTCTAGTAAGTACTACTAACTTAAAGGGTAAGACCTAAGAAGATACGTATAAGTTCTTAGCTATAAACCTAAAAGTATACTTAATAGTACTTAGATACTTATAGCTTTATAAGGTAAACCCTAAGATTAATTTTGTTACTAAGATATAAGAGTATTACTAGGTATATAAAGGTATAAAGATTATAAAACCTAAGGAATTTATATAGGTCTTAAAAGAAGAAGAAGATATACTACTATTTAAGGCGTTCTTTAAGAAAGGTTATAGTAGCCTTCTTATAGTAGTTATACTTAGTAATAGCGCGTTAATAGCGTTATATATACTAGCTAAGTATAAGGATTTTATACGTATATTTAGTAATAAAGAGGTAAGAAGGCTTTTAGATAAAAACAGGGCTTAGTATATAATTAAGCTAGAACCTAGTACTAAGCCGCTATAAAGACTACTTTACTTACTAGTAGAGAAAGAAATAAAGGTATTATAAGAATACTTAAAATATAAGTTAGAAAAGGGCTAGATTAAAAGGTCTTATAGTCTAGTAGGCGTACTTATTATATTTATACTAAAAAAGGATAAGGGCCTACGTCTTTATATTAACTACTAGGCGCTAAATAAGATTACTATTAAGAATTAAACACTTCTACTACTAATTAGTAAGACGCTAGATCGGCTTAAGAGAGCTATAGTCTTTATAAAGCTTAACCTAAAAGATACTTACTACTATATTTATATTTAGTCTAGTAATAAGTAAAAGATAGTGTTTTATATATAATATATTATTATTGTTCTTACTACCTATGCCTACTGTATACAGAACCTCTATACTACATAAATAAATCACGTAGTAAAACTATACTAAAGCCGGGTAAAAACCTACGTACTACTACTTACGTTTACACTATTATAGCGCTACTAGGGTACCGGGTCTTTATTACTACCTTACTAGAACTTAACCTTCTAGCCTAGTAATACTAAACATACTAACAGGATACTAGTAAGGCGCTAGCAAGGCGCTAGTTACTAGCTAGGGCTACTCTCTCTCTTATAACTCCTTTACTAGGTAGCGCTTGGCTAGCCGGAACTATAGGAATCGGCTAGTAGACAGTAGCTAACAGATTAGTACACAAGCGCTCTTACCTTTCTCTATTGCCGCCGTAAAGAAGAGGCTGGCCGTCTGATTAGCGAGAAAGCTGTAAACCTACTGTACGGCTTATATAAGAAACCCTAGGTGTTAGAGAGTATAGAGAAGGCGTATGTAGTTTACTGTATTAAAGGCGCCTTTAATGTCTAGTTAGAAGAGAGACGCTATAGCCTTATAGCTCTACGTTATATATATAGTGTCGACTACTATTTTGACTATAAGGTCTATTAAGCGTTACAGCCGGTTTTCTATCTGTGTTTCTAGAAAGAGCCCTTACGACTCTATAGTATTAGTAAAGTACTAGCTAATTACTAACTTAATTACTTTACTTATTACGCTTAAGAGTAATATTAGCCTATAGGCCCTAGCGGTTTATTACTGTTTAAAGGTCTTTCTAGACTTATATAGTACTACTACCTTTACTACTTTAAACTACGCTAAGACGTGCCTTAGCTAGAGGCTTATAGTTACTACTACTATAAGGAGCTTAGCTAAGGGGCGCTTATATGCCTTAAGAAAGCCGGTAGGTAGTAGGTTAGGTCTTAGCGCCTTTTAGGTACCTGTCTTTTAGAGAACGTTAGTAATGTCTGCCTTTATTATAGTGTCGTTAATAGTAAACTACTAGTACTACTTGTTCTAGAGGTCTAGAACAACGTTACTAAGATTAGCTACTAATTCTAGAAAGAACTACTAGCCTAACACTATTACTTTATTATAGTAGCTTATAGCTAGTACCTCTTTATTAGTGCCCTAAAGAAGAGAGAGTAAGGCTAGTTCTAAGAGTACATAGCTATAGAGCCTAGCCTACCTTTTAAGACTCTAGAGTTTTTATTAGTCTTTTAAGGTAGTAGTAAGGGCGCTATACTAGCTCTTAGTCTTTATATCTTAGATCGTCTAGAGTTAGTAAGTACTAGCCTACTAGAGGTCGCGCTAGTAAAGTTTAGTTAGGGTAGTAGTATATTAATAGCGCGCTACCTACGTTTTCTAGACGGCCTTAAAGACCTTACTACTCTACTAGGGTTTAGTACGCCCTTAGCTAACCTTTTTTCTTAAGGTAGATAAGTCTATAATACATACAAGCTAAGAGGTAAGTAAGTTAACTACCTTATTAACCTTATAAGGTATGTCTAGTAGCTTAAAGAAGAGGTAGAGCCTTCTAGCCTTAATTACTACTAGCTCTTAGTCTATTAGGGTCTAGCTTTACCTTAGTACTTCTATAGCTCTCTTATAGTAATCCCTTACTTAGGTAATAACCTTAATTAGCTAGGTATAGTAGTTAGATCCCTTATACTCTAGGTTACCTTAGTAAGTACACTAGAGCGTTACTATAGCCTATACGTAATTAATCGTTAAGTCCTGTTTACTATATCTCTTCTAGGTTAGCTCTTCTTAAGGTATACGTAATAAGAGCTACTACTTATAGGCTAGATAAAAGAAGGTCTTTAATTTAGGGGTAGTCTTACTAGCTTTATCCTAGAGTAGGTAGTAAAGGTTTATATTACTTATAATAATCTATAGCCTCTCTAGGTCTTTCTTAGTAAGCCGCTAGAGAGGGCTAGTCTAGCTAAAGGAGTTAGGAATTAGTAAGTATATTAACTAGACAGTAATACCTTATAAAGTAATGTAATACTAGTTAACGCTAGTCTTTACTACTTAGGTAAGAAGTAGGTACTACTTATAAACGTAGATAACTATACGGCCTTTACTCTTATAGACCTACTAGTACTTTACCTATACTAGGTAGTAGACTGTCTTTATCTGTTTGTTGTACTATAGCTCTTAGATTACTATAACGTTAGCTTTATAGCTATTATAAAGTACTATTAAGATAAGGCTATTCTTTCTTATAGTATTCTAGTATACTATTATTAATTTTATTACTAAGAGTCTAGGATCTATAAGTCTTACGTTATAAAAGGGTCGCTAGACCCTTAGTTAGTTCCCTAGCTTAACATCTCTATAATATTATAGCTCTTAACTGTTACTATGTCTAGCGCCTTAATAAGAGGGTACTTATACCTTACTAGAGTCCTTATTATAGGCTTCTTGTTATTACTTGTCTATAGTCTCTTAGGTACTACGACTTAGTAGCTATTGTCGCTATCTTATAAGGACACTAGCGTAACACTAAGTACTCGGCTAGTAAAGCTACTCTTTAATACCTTAAACTGTCTAAGTCTTTACTAATATATAGTATATACCTACTCTTTTACCTTAAGGGCCTTAGGACACTAATAGTCTTATACTATATATAGTCTACTATAGTTAACGTATCTCTTCTTACTATTAAGTTAAGGGTACTCCTCTTTACCTTAAGGGTACGCTACTCTTATATAGTAGCTATACTAGGCCTAGTTCTTATAGAACCTCTTAATATAGCTAAACTAGTAGTACTAAAAGTATCTTTAGATTTGTAGGTCAGCTAAATATAGCTTGTAGTTAAAGATCTAGGCTTACTAGATTAGCCCTTGTTTATATAAGCGTATTATTACGTTAGCGCTCTAAAAGTATAGTACTATTATTATAAACTTTACTATAAAGGCCTTAATAAGCTTAACTTTAACCTTTATAATATATAGTACGTAGGCTTAGATCTTTACTAGTAACACTCTTAATTCTACTTGTATAACCTAGTCTACTAGTAGGCCCTTTACGATTACTATAAACTTACTCTTATAGAGCTAGGCTATAAGCCTAAACGCCTTTTATACCTAGCCCTAATCTTAGATCGTAGTCTTTAGTATAGCCTCCTTAAAGGTAAGGATAGTATTATTACTTAAAAGCTAGTAGGTTACTACTACCTTAGTACCCTTAATTACTATATTAGCTACTATTACTACTTTAATAGCGCTATAACGTACTAAGTCTTCTGTCTGTTTATCTACTCTAATCCTTAGCTCTTTAATCTGTCTCTCTAGTATTACTTATACTCTTGTTAAGTACTAGCCTACTACTAACGCGTATATAGCCTAAAGGGCCGCTACTACTATTAGCCTCTAAAAGGCCTCTTTTAATATTATTCTTAATTACCTAATCGTTACTAGGTCGTTATTAGAAAAGGTCTTAAGAGTACGTAAAGAGGTCTCTATATTTACTACCTTTAGCTCTACTACTACTATTATTATCGTAATAAGGTCGTAAAAGAGGCGTAACGCCTTATCTTCTTTACCTAGTATTACGTAGGCCTTAATTCGTTATAAGATTAACTTTGTTTTATTATCTATACTACTCTTACTACTTGCCGGCTCTTTACTATAGCTTTTTATTAAGAAATAAGAGTATTAGCTCTTTCTTATAAGTAAGTAGTACTAGCTCTATTTAAGTCTAGTATACTTACTATCTGTTACTATAGGCTTACTTATAGTCTACTAGTACTCTAGAGAGTATCTAAGAGTACTAATTTTAATTTTATTATTTGTTTTTAAGTTTTTAGGGTAGTTAAAGGCGTAGGCGACTATCGTAAAGTTTTTTTGTCTTATTATATATAATATAACTATTTTAAGTATTACGTTATACCTTTTAGATTATATAATGTACTAGCTACGTTCTAGTAGTATATTAATAAGGTACTAGTAGGCCTAGTAGACGTTACTTACGTAATCTACCTAAACAATATCCTAATCTTTTTAGAAAAGATAAAAGACTATATAACGTATATATACTAAGTACTTAAATAATTATAATAGTATAACCTTTATGTTAACCTTAAGAAATGTAATTTTAATACTTAGTCTATAGAGTTCTTAGGTTTTGTTGTTTTAACTAAAGGAGTATTAATAAAGTTAAGCTAAGTCTTTATAATTAAAGAGTAACTAGTGTTATATACTTTCTAGAATATCTAAGTGTTTTTAGGTTTTATAAACTTTTACTACTAGTTTATTAAAGGCTACTTATAACTAATAGTACTACTTACTAACCTCTTAAAGGGTATAAATTAAGGTAAGAAGGTAAGGCCTCTAGTATTTAGAAAAAAAGCGTAATATATATTTAATAAGCTAAAGAAGGTATTTACAACTACTTTAATACTTACTTACTTTATACTAAGGTCGCTTATACTTATTAAGACTAATATATCTTAGTTTACTATAGCTAGGGTTTTATTATAACTTGTTAGCTAAGAGGATATAAAGTAGTAGTACCTTATTACTTTTTACTTAAAGAAGCTAAACCTAATATAATAAGTCTACCTAACCTATAACTAAGAGATACTAGTAATTATTATAGCCTTTAAGTACTAGAGACACTACTTTAGCTATACCTTTATACTAGTAATAGTTAAGATAGACTATAATAACCTAAAACAGTTTATAGAAAAAAAGAAGCTAAATAAAAGACAAGTACGTTAGGTCTAGAAGCTAGCTAAGTTTAATTTTAGTATTAAGTACTAGCTAGGTAAGAGTAACCTTACTAACAGCCTGTTAAGGCGTCTAGACTATAAGTCTAGTACTAATAAGATTAGACAGGACTTACTCTTAGCCTTAAGAGAGAAGCTAAGAGGCGTACTCTTAATAAGAGTTACTAGTACTATAATAAAAGAGTAATAGATCCTAGCTATAAAGGTAAGATCTTTAGAACTCTTAAGAGGTAAAGACTCTTAAGTAAGATAAGATGTCTTAGGCTAACCTAAGCGTTAGTAGCTATAGACTAGGTAAGATACTATAAGGCTGTTAGGTACGTATAACGTAGCTAAGACCTAGCTTAACCTTATTACTAAGACTAGTAACTATAGATACCTTATCTTATAAGAGTCTACTAGGTTAGTAGTAGGCCTTAAAATAGTATATAATATACTATTAGAATTAATAACTAACTTAATCTAGAGTACTTAATAAGAAGATACTTTTGTTTAAGAAAAAGGATAAGAGTTAATACTAATATATAAGGTACGTACTAGTACTATAAAAGGGCGATAAGGCCTTAGTAATAGTAAGACTACCTTAAGAAAGCGACAAGGCCTTAGTAGTAGTAAGACTACTATAAAGAGCTTATAAGGCCTTAGTAATAAGATAAAAAAAAGGTAACAAAGCCTAGATACCTAAATTTAAAGTAATATTATAAGAGATAACGTAAGTAAAGAACTTAAGGATAAAGAAGATAACTACTTAAGGTAGTACATTAACTTAATAGGTTTACTTTAGTATAATAGCCGGGTTTATATCTTATTTAAAGAGTAAGATCCTTATAATTAACTATAACGACCTAATAGTAAGGTACTTTAGTACTACTAAGATACTAGAGCTTCTTTAGTATAAATACTTTTAGTAAGGTATATACTATAATATTAAGGAATAGGTTAAGACTTATATAGTCTACTAAAGGACTAAACCTAAGAGGTACTAGCTATATAGTAGGTTAGTACTACTAGAACAGCTAATAAGGCCTTAGGCGTAGATT
>NW_020194483.1:313207-329397 GCF_003019875.1 Amorphotheca resinae ATCC 22711
TTTAATAAAAAGGTATTTAACTTATGTCTTATAGTTATTAATAAGTATATAAAGGTAGTATACTATATCTTATACTATAAGACAATTATAGCCTTATAGCTAGTAAAACTCTTTATATACTATATAGTTAAGGATTTTAAGACTCTAGAGAAGATTATATTAGATAAGGGCCTCTAGTTTATAAGTAAGTTTTAGGCCTTCTTATGTTTTTACTTAAAGGTAAGGTACTAGCTTAGTACTACCTTTTACTTATAGAGTAATAGTTAGACTAAGGTATAGAACTAGATAATTAAACACTACCTCTAGGTCTATATAACGTATAAGTAAGATAACTAGATATTAAAACTTACTTTAGCTAAATTTATATATAATAATAGTATGTACTCTTTAATAAAAGTAACCTTATTCTACGTACTATATAGGTTTTTACTAGAGATCTAGGTTAATATTAAGGACGACATTATAAAGAAAGAAGTAGTAGTAGTATATAAGAGAGTAAAATAGATTAAAGAAGAAAGAATAGTACTAGATAAATACTAGTATAATACTATTAAAGCGTAAAAGAGGTTTTATAATAAGAAACGTAAACTTATATCCTTTTAAGTAAGTAATAAGGTAATACTCTTAACTAAATACCTCTAAGTTACTAGGCCTAACAAAAAGCTATTAGATTACTACCTTAGCCTTTTTAAAGTTACTTATATTACGTTAAATAGGTTAGCTTATAAGCTTAAGTTACTTTTAGTATTTAAAATCTACCTTATGTTCTATATATCCTTACTAGAGCTATACTACTATAAAGCTAGCGTAACGTTAGAGCTACTTAGCCTAAACGTTATAAAAAAGTAAGAAGAGTTTAAGGTAGAATTAATTCTAGTATATAAAGAACAAGCTATAAAAAGGTAATACTTAGTAAGATAAAAGAAGTATACTCTTATAAACAATACGTAAGAGCTAGTAAGAAACCTTAAAAACACTACTAATATAGTCTAAGAGTATAAAAAGGTAGTACTAATTAAAGACTAAGGTAGTACTATAAAAAGAAAACACTAGAGAAGGTATAGGTTATAGTAAGTAGTTAGGTTAAGAATAGTTATTAATTTAGAAAAGAAAAAAAGAAAAAGGTAAAAACAAGTCCTAGTTATACGTTAGTAATATATATACGTAACCTAAGCCTTATAACTATATAGCCTAAGACTACTAGACTAGACTAGACTACTACTTATTATTACTATTATTATTCTTATTATCTTTTATATTATTATTATTATTAATATAAAAAAAACTTTTACAACAGTCGTCTACGCTCTCTACTACCCTAAAAACTTAAAAACAAACAATAAAATTAAAATTAGTACCTTTAGATACTCTCTAGAGTACTAGTAGACTATAGGCAAGCCTATAGTAACGTAGTAGTACTCTTAATTCTACTTATATAACCCGGTCTACTAGTAGGCCCTTTACGATTACTATAAACTTACTCTTATAAAGCTAGGCTATAGGCCTAAACGCCCTTTATACCTAGCCTTAATCCTAGATTATAGTCTTTAGTATAGCCTTCTTAAAGGTAAGGATAGTGTTACTACTAGAGAGCCGGTAGGTCGCTACTACCTTAGTGCCTCTAATCGCTATATTAGCTACTATTACTACTTTAATAGTACTACGACGTACTAGGTCTTTTATCTGTCTATCTACTCTAATCCTTAGCTCTTTAATCTGTCTCTCTAGTATTACTTGTACTCTTATTAGGCGCTAGCCTACTACTAACGCGTACGTAGCCTAAAGGGCCGCCGCTACTATTAGCCTTTAGAAGGCCTCCTTTAACATTGTTCTTAATTACCTAATCGTTACTAGGTCGTTATTAGAAAGGGTCTTAAAGGTACGCGGGAGGGTCTTTATATTTGCCGCCTTTAGCTCTACTACTACTATTGTCGTCGTAATAAGGTCGTAAAGAAGGTATAACGCCTTATTCTTCTTACCTAGTATTACGTAAGCTTTAATTCTTTATATAATTTTCTCTGTCTTATCGTCCTTACTACCTTTACTACTTTCTAGCTCTTTACTACAGCTCTTAGTTAGGGTATAAAAGTACTAGCTCTTACTTACAAGTAGGTAGTATTAGCTTTATTTAAGTCTAGTACACCTACTATCGTAGAGATCTAAGCCTACGTACCGTATATTATAAAGGTTAAAGTCGAGCCTATTAGGGCCTTTATAGTAAAGTTTATAACAATAGTACTATACCTCTAAAGCGCTAACACGGCGACGCGCTTATATAAATAAGGGCTAATCTAGTAAGCCTAGATCTTTAACTATAAGCCGTATTCGGCTAACCTACAAATCTAAAGATACTTCTAGTACTACTAGTTCGGCTATATTAGGCGGTTCTATAAGAACTAGGCCTAGTATAGCTACTATATAAGAGCGGCGTACCCTTAAGGTAAAAAGGAGTACCCTTAACTTAATAGTAAGAAGAGATACGTTAACTATAGTAGACTATACGTAGTATAGAACTATTAGTGTCTTAAGGCCCTTAAGGTAAAGGAGTAAGTATATACTGTATATTAGTAAAGACCTAAATAGTTTAAGGTATTAAAGAGTAGCTTTACTAGCTAAGTACCTAGCGTTACGCTAGCGTCCTTATAAGATAGTAACGATAGCTACTAGGTCGTAGTACCTAAAAGACTATAGATAGGTAATAACAAGAAGCCTATAACAAGGACTCTAGTAAGGCGTAGACGCCCTTTTATTAGGGCGCTAGATATAGTAACAGTTTAGAGCTACGACATTATAGAGATATTAAGCTAGGGAACTAACTAGGGGTCTAGCGACCCTTTTATAACGTAAGACTTATAGATCCTAGACTCTTAGTAATAAAATTAATAATAGTATACTAGAATACTATAAGAAAGAATAGCCTTACCTTAATAGTACTTTATAATAGCTATAAAGCTAACGTTATAGTAATCTAGGAGCTATAGTATAATAAACAGATAAAGACAGTCTACTACTTAGTATAAGTAAAGTACTAGTAGGTCTATAAGAGTAAAGGCCGTGTAGTTATTTACGTTTATAAGTAGTACTTACCTCTTACCTAAGTAGTAAAGACTAGCGTTAACTAGTGTTACGTTACTCTATAGAGTGTTACTATCTAGTTAATATACTTGCTAATTCCTAACTCCCTAGGCTAGACTAGCCCTCTTTAGCGGCTTACTAGAAAGGACCTAGAGAGGCCGTAGATCGTTATAAGTAATATAAACCTTTACTACTTACTCTAAGATAAAGCTAGTAAGACTACCCCTAAATTAGAGACCCTCCTTTATCTAGCCTACAAGTAGTAACTCTTGCTATACATACCTTAGAGAGAGCTAACCTAAAAGAGACATAGTAAACAGGACTTAACGATTAATTACGTGTAGGCTATAGTAACGCTCTAGTATACTTACTAAGGTAACCTAGGGTATAAGGGATCTAACTACTACGCCTAGCTAATTAAGGTTATTACCTAAGTAAGGGATTACTATAAGAGAGCCGTAAAGGTACTAGGATAGAGCTAGACCTTAATAGACTAAGAGCTAGTAGCGATTAAGGCTAGGAGGCTTTACCTCTTTTCTAAGCCGCTAGATATACCTTATAAGGTTAACAAGGCTATTAACTCGCTTACCTCTTAGCTTATACGTATTACAGACTTATCTACCCTAAGAAAGAAGGTTAGCTAAGGGCGTACTAAACCCTAGTAGAGTAGTAAGGTCCTTAAGGCCGTCTAGTAAACGCGGGTAGCGTACTGTTAATATACTATTACCTTAACTAAACTTTACTAGCGCGACCTCTAGTAGGCTAGTACTTACTAACTCTAGACGATCTAAGATATAAAGACTAGGAGCTAGTATAGCGCCCTTACTACTACCTTAAAAGACTAACAAAAACTCTAGAGTCTTAAAAAGTAGACTAGGCTTTATAGCTACGTGCCCTTAGAACCGGCCTTACTCTCTCTTTTTTAGGGCGCTAACAAAGAGGTACTAGCTACGAGCTACTATAATAAAGTAATAGTATTAGGCTAGTAGTTCTTTCTAGAATTAGTAGCTAATCTTAGTAACGTCGTTCTAGACCTCTAGAACAAGTAGTACTAGCGGTTTACTATTAACGATACTATAATAAAGGCAGACATTACTAATGTTCTCTAAAAGACAGGTACTTAAAAGGCACTAAGACTTAACCTATTATTTACTAGCTTTCTTAAGGTATATAGGCGCCCTTTAGCTAAGCTCCTTATAGTAGTAGTAACTATAAGCCTCTAGCTAGGGCACGTCCTAGCGTAGTTTAAAGTAGTAAAGGTAGTAGTACTACATAAGCCTAGAAAGACCCTTAAATAGTAACAAACTACTAAGGCCTATAGGCTAATATTACTCTTAAGCGCGATAAGTAAAGTAATTAAGTTAGTAATTAGCTAGCGCTTTACTAATACTATAGAGTCGTAAGGGCTCTTCTTAGAAACGTAGATAAGAAACCGGCTATAATACTTAATAGACCTTATAGTTAAAATAGTAGTTAACACTATATATATAGTATAGAGCTATAAGACTATAGCGTCCTTCTTCTAACTAGACATTAAAGGCGCCTTTAATATAGTAAACTATACATGCCTCCTTTATACTCTCTAATACCTAAGGTTCCTTATATAGGCTATATAGTAAGTATATAGCTTTCTTACTAATTAGACAGCTAGCCTCTTCTTTAATAAAGAGGCGGCACTACTCTAGAAAGTTACTATAAGGGTACTATAAGGCTCGCCCTTCTCTCTTATCCTCTTTCTCCTTTATACTACTAGCTTATATACACTACTATAAAGACATATAGGCCTTATTATAGTAAGGTTTACTAACGACCTTAATCTCTTAGCTTTTAGTAAAGACACGATAGAGACACGCTAGTACCTTAAAAGGGTGTAGTAGATATATAGCTAGTAGTCGCGTATAAGAGAGATAGAGTTCGCCCTTAAAAAGAGTAAGCTCTTTTACCTTACTTATACCTACACTATACTAACGACGCTTGTCTACCTTAACAGCCGGGTTATACCCCTAGTCTAAGAGGCCTACTTTCTAAGAGTTTAAATAGATTAGAAGCTTAGGTAAAAGGGCTACCTTAACGTTATTAAACAAAAGTTTACTACCTAGTAGTTTACGCTTATAAGGCTTACCGTGTCCGCGTAAGGATATAGCCTACTATACGCGAGAGAGATCTATATAAAGGTAATCTAGAGTACTATAGTATATAGCGCGAGGGTCTAGTACTGCCCCTCTAAGTAATAAGCTAAGGAGATCGTAAAGGACCTTACTATAAAGTAGTTATAGTACCTTTACGTCGTTATAAAGGCGTACTAAGTAACTCTTGTTTAGTTTCTTAAGTCTAAAATAGCTATGCCTTTACTTAACCTCTACCTTAATAAGAGGGTAATAGACTTTAAATAACGTCTAGAACATATAAGTAAGGACAAACTTATATAGTTTATCTATAATAGAGTAGCGACCTACCCTTAATAACGCTAGAAACGCTATTACGACGCTACTATAGTACTACCTTATACATTACTTAAGTATAGGGCAGGCTAAGCCGTGTAGGCAAAGGACTAGTACAAGGACTCCTTACTAGAAGAGACCTTATAAGAGAACTAGAGAACACAATAGACTTAATATAATAGTTCGCTAGCGTACCGCTAGGGTACCGCCCTAGCTACACTACCTGCCCCTTTAGTAGATGCCCTTAAGAAGTACTTACTCTTCTATAAGTATAAGAGCTTACTTTTAACGTAGATCTATACTAGTAAGGTTAGGCTCTAGGCCTTTCTTTTTAAACGTAAAGTACTAGAGGTAGCGACCTTCTAGTATCCTTATAGTAAGGCCCTAAAGACAGTAGCTTACCTAGTCCTTAACTACTAGTAGCTCGACTAGTAGTAGTAGGCCTTATAGTAAGTACTCTACCTAAGGGCGCTATAAACGTTCTACGACTTTATAGTAGTAATAAAGAGAGAAAAGAGCGCGCGCGTACTAATCTGCTAGCTACTATCTACTAGCCGGTTCTTATAGTTTAGGCTAGCCGAGCGCTACCTAGCTAAAGAAGAGGAAGAGTAATCCTAGCTAGTGGCCGGCGTCCTTTTAGTGTCTTACTAGTGTCTTGTTAGTATGTTTAGTATTACTAGGCTAGAAGGTTAAGTTCTAGTAAGGTAGCGATAAGGTCCTAGCGCCTTAATAGCGCTATAATAAAGTATTTATAAGAGGTAGTACGTAGGTTTTTACCTGGCTTTAGTACGGTTTTACTACGTGATTTATATAGTATAAAGGTTCTGTATGTATTAAGTATAAGTAGTAAGAACAATAATAATAATATTATTATTATTATTATTATTGTTACTATTATAAGGATCTGTCTTAGTAATAAGTAAGAGGTTAGACTAACTAAGGTTAGTAAGTACTAGTAAAGTAAAGAAGATACTTACGTTATATTAATAAGTGTCTATTATAATATTAATTAAGTAGTAAAGACCTTATAGTACGTTAACTATAATTAAGACAGCTTTAGTAGTAGTACGTAAAGGCTATAAGAGGCCTTAGAGGCAGGCTTAGCGAAAATAGCTCTTAATTCGCTAGGTAAAAGAGCGCTAGTAAGGCCTTAGCTTAGCCTTAAGGGTTATAGAGTAAGTAGAAACAAGATTAGCTATAATAATAGCTTTAGTATAATTAGACAAGAGAAGTAACTTATTAAGCTTAGCTATAAACTCTTATAAGATCTTATAATAAGCTTTACGCTTAGTAGTATATTAGTTATACTTAGTCTAACCTACTTAAGTAATATAAGTAAGCTTAGACTTAGCTACTTATATCTTTATATAGTAGACGTAACAAGTATAAAAGAGGCGTAAGGGTATACCTTATAAGTGTAGAGACAGGTAAGGCTAACTATAGTAGAGAGGTATTATATAAGGTAAAAGAGTTAAAAAAAGAATAAGAAGAAGTATAAAGTATAAAGATGTCTTAAGAAAAAAGGCTTAAGAGAGAGTAGTACTAAAGAGACATAAGAAGTAAGGCTACTTAATTTAAAAAGAAAGGAAAAGAAAGGTAAGAAAGAGAAAGTTTGTCTCTTTATATATTCTTTCTTAGTAGTGTATTATAAGACACTTACTATTAAGTAGCTAGTAAGCCGTAATATACTTTTTTAAATCTAAACTAATTCTTACCTTCTGTTCTTTCTCTTACTCCTTAAGATATATATATACTACCTAAGAACCTTAAGTAGCTCTAGTATACTTATAGGTACGTAAGGCCTATGTATTTCTAATCTTATCCTTTTAAGTCCTTAATATTACCTTTCTTTCTTATAGCTTTATCTTAGAGTCGTATAAGCTATACTAGATATAACGTCTCTCTAAAGTTATATAAAACTTATACTAGATATAGCTAAGCTCTCCTTTTATAGCGCGTACCTAGGATACATAAGGGCTATACTAGGTTAGCCTTATGCCTTCCTTTATAGCTCTTACCTTATATATAGACTATTCTTATTCTAGAACCTTAAATAATATAGTATAAATATAAGAAAGAAAGAATATCTCTTTTCTTTATCTACTCTCTATCCTTATCTATACTTATAGTAGTATACTTATTATACCGGATTCGCGCTAGCGCGTTTCTAATAAGCTATATAATAAAGGCTCTAGCCGCTCTTTACTTATAGTACCTTATTTATATAAGAATTTGTTTAACGTAAAGAATTGTTTATAAAGCCTTACTAAATGTTTATATTATATTATCTGTAATTCTCTACTATATTACCTGTAATACTAATCTCTAACAATAGTAAGGCACGTAAGTACTTTTAGACTACTATCTAAGTATTATAGATCTCTTTTTATAATATAATTAGCTTTGTTCTTATAGTATAGTATAAGAACCTTACCTAATCTTATAAGACAGTATTATATGTAGTTACTAGTTCTTAGGCTTAAAATTTTAAGGTTATAATAAGCTATATACATTAGTAATACTATCGTCCTTTTAATATAAGAGCGTTACTTTAAGAAGGTCTATACTTACTAATATATATCTTTTCTTTAGAGTATAATAGTACGTATATTTAGTACTTACTACTACCTTACTATTAGATCGTAATTATAGTATAAGAATAATACTTATATTAGTTATCTTTATAAATAAGAGGGTTTTCTTATAAGTCCTAATCTATAAGTTTAGAAAGACATCTCTTATAAAGGATGTTATAGGCTATAGTTAATATAGTTAGTAATATAGTAGTAAGGTTAAAGTGTTAGATAGTATAATAGTAAGGCCTTTTTTATTTATTCTAAGAAAAGAAAAAAAGGGTAGGCTAGTAGAATAAGAGCTCTATATATACCTTAGTACTAGTAAGAGTAGATTAGGTAATAGTAATAAAGAATAGTGTTTTCTATATTTACTTATTAAAAGTTAAGTCTTAGTTAAGTATTTTAACCTTAATAGCTACTTACTATTAATAAACTTACGTATATCTATTAATAAGTAAAATAATTTCTATAAACAAAAGAAATACTAGCGTTAATAGTAATGTATTATATACTACGTTAAGGACCTCTTACAGCCCTCTTACAACTCCTTAGTATAATACTTTAAGACGCCTTTATAAGAAAACAGATCCTTAATATATATAGTAAAGATTAAGTAAAGAATATAATATATAACAAAGATTTCCTTAAATATTAGACGCTCTAGCTTAGCTATAAAGCTATAAGTAATAAGCTACGTCCTTTACTTTCTATTATTACTTATATAGTTAATGATTTCCAGGGCGGAGGGGCCCTGGTTAACACTTATAAGAAGAAGGCTAAAGCTTTCTAAGACGTTTTCTTTACTCTAGCTCTTAATACTAATCTTTTAGACATCTTAGAATACTAATACCCTTAGGACAGGCTAGTTAACCTAAGAAGGAGACAATATAAAGACAGTCTGTTCTACTTATAAGAGTTCTTAGTAGATAAAGTTTATACTATAATTAAGAAGCTTAAGAATAAGAAGGCCTTAGGCCTAGATAAGATTCTAAACAAGATTATTAAAATGTTAATAAAGGTCTTACTCTAACACTATACTTACTTCTTTAACTACTATACTTAGGTTAGGTACTTTCTAGAGAAGTTTAGAGTAGCCTAAACTATTATAATCTTAAAGCTAGAGAAAGACTACTACTAAGTAAAATTATATCAACTAATTACTCTCTTTAATACCCTTAGAAAGACTCTAGAAAAGCTAGTTACTATAAGACTAACTAACCTAGTAAAGGATTACTAACTCTTTCTAGTATACTAAATAAGAACGTAAAGAAAGAGAGACATAACTATAGTACTAGAACTAATTATAGAACAGGTCTATAAGGCTTAGTAAAGTAGCCTAAAAATAGCAGCGTTAATTCTTAGCCTAGATATAGCTAGGGCCTTTAATAATTTATCTTACTTAAGGCTCTTTTATATCTTACGTATAAAAGAGATCTTAGAGTAGATAGTCTAACTAGTTAAAGGCTTCTTCTTAAAGAGAAGTAGTTTAATTAGGATTAATAACTATACTAGCCCCTTTTTTAAAGTCCTTTCTAGAATTCTATAAGGCTCTCTTTTATCTCTTATCTTCTTTCTGTTTTATAACTTAAAACTAGTAGAATAGTATAATACTACCTTATAAGAGAGAAGTACTATTAGATTTGTTAATAATATAAACATTATTATCTAGAGTAAGACAATAAAAGGGAATTACTAAGGGCTAGTAAAGATTTACTAGGTATGTTCTAACTAGGCCTATAGATATAAGGCTGTCTTTAAACTAACAAAATACTATCTACTTTACTTAAGTAAAGAATAAAAACATAACCTAAATACAGGCCTCTCTTTAAGTAATATAAAGATTACTCTAAAACTATTAATTAAGATCCTTAGCCTTATTCTAGACCTAAAGCTAATATAAAGAGCTTACTTAAAATACCTAAAGAGAAAGATAAAGAAGTAGATACTAGCCTTAACTTATACTATAGCCTTAATATAAAGTATAATAATAAAGAAAGCCTGTCTAATATACTATATAGTTATCTTTTTAGTACTTATATACGCCTTAGTAGTTTAGCTCTTAACTATAGACCTTACTAAGGGTCTCTTAAGGATAGTAAAGTTACTCTAAAAGATCTAAAATAGTAGTCTTAAGGTAGTCTCTAGAGCGTTTAAGGCTACTCTAATTAAGATCTTATATACTAAAACAAACGTACTCTTAATCTACCTTTACCTTAAATTCCTCTAAAAGACTATATAAGTAAGAGTATAGCTTATAAGTTATAAGGCCGTTATTTAGAATACTAGAGACTAGATATAAAAGAACATAGATCCTAGTAAGGGCAGGCCTTAGTCTAACCTAAGGCCTACTCTAGTAAAAGTTAAAGAAAGATAAGTAAGAAATAAGCTTAGAGGCTAGAATATAATATAAGACAAAGAACTTAAGACACCTCTCTTACTAAGAGAGCTCTCTCTTACTAAGGTATAAGGTATCTTTAAGAAAAAACTCTATAAGGATTAGAATATATAGTAAAAACACTACTAGTAAGACAACCTTAGGTTAACCCTTATATAATAAAGAAAGCTAAAAGAAGAACGTATAAAGAGATATAAATTAATAATAAAAGTAGAATACTCTTTAGTACTAGCTATTAAGATAGAAAAGATTAGTCTTTAAGCCTTCTTAACCTAAAGAAAGGTCTCTACCTACTTAGTAGATTACTTATATAAGTAAAGGTCTTAGATAGTAAAGTACATTATTACTAGATACTTAGATTTTAGAGAATAAAGGGCGTACCTAATTAAATAACTAGGCCTATTAGATTATTAGGTAATTATATCTAACCTAAGTCGTCTCTAGAAGGTAGCTAGATAGCTAATAAGGCTAGGTATCTTAAGATAGTACTACCTTATAGTCTAGGCCTTAGCTAACTAATTAAATATAAGAAGAATATAAGGAATACTTAAAGTAACCTAGGGTTTAACTAATACTAACATTTATTAACTAAGATAAGACTTAAACAAAATAGCTATACTACTAGAACATACTTAGGCTATAACTAATATAAAAGAGCTATATAATTCTAACTAGAATCTATAACACTACTTACTTAAGTAAGTATACTTAGGCTATACCTAAGATTATATACGACTAGAAAGAAAAAGGAATAACAAAAGAAAAGAAAGAAATAAAGTAAGAAGACATTACTTTAAGACAAAACTAGAACTAAGAAAAAGAAAAACCTTCTCTAATTAAAGAAGGACTAGAGCTAATTATAAGTAGTAGTATTATTAACAAGTATATAATTCTATTACTTATTAGCTATATTTATAAAAAGAATAAAGAGACCTTATAATAGAGTAGAGAGTCTAGATTATTATTACTATACTAGCGTTAAGCTAGTCTAACTTACTAGTAATCTTATAAGTAAAGTTATCTAAGAGGTAGTAGTAGGTTTAGCCTAGGCCTACTATCTTATAGATAAGGTACTAAGAACTTTTATATAAATTCTACTACTTATTAGAAGTAGTAAAAAGAAAAACAAAAGAGCTATCTACTATATAAAGTAAAAGGTAAGTAAAAGTAATCTTTTAAGCTAAGGAAATAAAGAAGCTAAGGCAAGTAGTAATAATAAAGTAAGTATACTTTACTACTTCTCTTACTTAAGAGAGGTGTTTAAGAGGAATCTAGCTAAGGGGTTAGTAAGGGCTAAGAGAAAAGAGGCTAAGGGAATTATACTTTATTATAAGAAAAACGCTACTAAGTATAATAATTATAGACGTTATCTTTTAACGCCTTCTTATATTAGTATATAAGGTTTAAAAATAGTATTTTAATATAACAAAGATAGTAACCTTAGGAAAGTAACTACTCTATACTAACAGGCTCTTACTACTATATACGTAGTAAGCGTACTACTAACCTTAAGTAAAGGTTAGTAAGGGATAGTACTAATATAAGATAGTACATATACTACTCTATAATATAGGTCTACTTTAGCGACTAACTAATAAGGTAGTAACGTCTCTTATAGTACTACCTTTTCTTTAGTTAGCTATAGTAGGCCCCTTCTTCTTTTCTTTCTTATCCTTACCCTTATTAGCCTTACTAACTCCCTCTCTCTTCTCTCCTCTCTTATCCTCCTTAGTATCCTTAGTATCCTTTTCCTTAGACTTCTTAGCGCCCCTTTCTTAGGCTTAGACTAGTATACCTCTTACTAACTTATTAAAATAGTCTAGGTTATTATTATTATTAATATTATCCTTGTCTTTATCTCTTTCTTTATCTTTATCTTTATCCTTACTCTTGTCTTCTTCTTCTTCTTTTTCTTTTACCTTACGTACTATAGCTACTACTTTTTACTTAAGGAAAGTAGTATACTTTACGTAAACAGACTAGATAAGGGAAATTAATAAAGAGGTATCTTAGGAAGGTAGTAGAGCCTTAGTCTTATAGGTATATATACTCTTAGTAAGGCCCTTCTTCTTCTTCTCTCTTTACTTTATCTTTATCTTTATTCTAGTTATTGTTATTACTATTACTATTATCTATACTACTATCTTTATTATTATCGTTATCTTTAGCTTTAGCTTTAGCTTTAACTTTAGCTAGGCTACTACCTTCTCTAGTACTACTCTTAATCCTAGCTTAGCTAGCGTCCTTTTCTTTCCCTTTTCTTACTTAGTAAGGGTAAAGGGTAGTAAAGGACGCGGGTTAGCCGTAAGTATAGGCTACTTAGTAGGCTTTAGCTATATAAGGTAAGAGCGTTAGTCTATAGGCAAGTAATAAAGGGTACTAATAATAGGAAATATACAAACCTTTAATAGAGTATCTAGACTAATCTAGGCAAAACCTTTCTTTAGCTCTCTAGAAGTAGATCTATAAGTACTAAACATTATAAAAGGGCCAGGTAAAAATACCTTAGACCTGTCTTAAGAAAGAGTAAAAAGGTTGTTATTATTAACATTATTATTATTATTAAATCTACTTAAGACATAAGCGTTAGATCGTATAAGGATAGACTAATTATTAGCCGAATTATTATATATCTCTACTATAAAAGAACTAGCCTAGAGAGACTTACTAGTATAGATACGCTTACTAGTAGACTAGTAAAGTAGAAAAGAGTAGTTGTATCCTTACTTTTATAAGGTTATAGTAAGGATAGCGTAAGGTATCTTAAAGAAAAAGACGACTAAGAGATGTTAAAAGTACTTTAGGATTTTAGTTTTAGAAAAGAAAGTTTAAGAGTAAATAAAGAAGAAGAAAAAGTTATAAGTAAATTAGTAAAGAAAAAGGTAAAGAAGTAAGATGTTTATATAAAACATAATAAAGACCTCTTACTAGTAAGTAACTAAATAAGCGATAAGAACTAAACTAGATTTAGTATAAAACAATAATTAGGACAATAATTAGGATAGCCTTAGGCCTATATTAAGACAAGCCTATATAACGTCTTAACTAGTAAATAAAGGCTATACCTAACACGTATACAAAACTAGTACTTAAGGTAGTTATAAAAGTAATTTATAATATAAAGAGAGAAAGAGGCTTATAAGATTAGAATTTAAAAAAAAACTTTACAATAGTTACTTACGCCTCTAACTACCTTAAAAACTTAAAAACAAACAATAGAATCAAAATTAGTACCCTTAGATATCTCTTAGAGTACTAGCAGACTATAGGCAAGCCTATAGTAATAGATAGTAGGTGTACTAGACTTAAATAAAGCTAGTACTACCTACTTATAAGAAGGAGCTAATACTCTTATTCTTTAATAAAAAGCTATAGTAAGGAGCTAGTAAGTAGTAAGAGTAGTATAGACAATAAAACAAAGTTAATCTTACGACAAATTAAGGCTTATATAATACTAGGTAAGAAAGATAAGGTATTATACCTTCTTTACGACCTTATTATAACGACAATAGTAGTAGTAGAGCTAAAGGTAGTAAACATAAAGACCTTCTTACGTACTCTTAAGACCCTTTCTAACGACGACTTAGTAACGATTAAGTAATTAAGAACAATATTAAAAGAGGCCTTTTAGAGGCTAATAGTAGTAGCGGCCCTTTAGGCTACGTACGTGTTAGTAGTAGGCTAGTACCTAATAAGAGTATAAGTAATACTAGAGAGACAGATTAAAGAGCTAAAGATTAGAGTAGATAGACAGATAAAAGACCTAGTACGTTATAACGCTATTAAAGTAGTAATAGTAGCTAATATAACGATTAAGGGCGCTAAGGTAGTAGTAACCTACTAGCTTTCTAGTAGTAATACTATCCTTACCTTTAAAGAGGCTATACTAAAGACTATAATCTAGGATTAGGGCTAGGTATAAAGGGCGTTTAGGCCTATAGCCTAGCTTTATAAGAGTAAGTTTATAGTAATCGTAAAGGGCCTACTAGTAGACTAGGTTATATAAGTAGAATTAAGAGCGTTACTAGTAAAGATTTAAGCCTACGTACTATATATTACAAAAGTTAAAGTCGAGCCTATTAAGGCCTTTATAGTAAAGTTTATAACAATAGTACTATACCTTTAGAGCACTAACGTAGTAATACGCTTATATAAACAAGGGCTAATCTAGTAAGCCTAGATCTTTAACTACAAGCTATATTTAGCCGACCTACAAATCTAAAGATACTTCTAGTACTACTAGTTTAGCTACATTAAGAGGTTCTATAAGAACTAGGCCTAGTACAGCTATTACGTAAGAGTAGCGTACTCTTAAAGTAAAGAGAAGTACCCTTAACTTAATAGTAAGAAGAGATACATTAACTATAGTAGACTATATATAGCGTAAGACTGTTAGTGTCTTAAGGCCCTTAAGGTAAAGGAGTAAGTATATACTATATATTAGTAAAGACCTAGATAGTTTAAGGTATTAAAGAGTAGCTTTACTAGCTAAGTACCTAGTATTATACTAGCGTCCTTATAAGATAGTAACGATAGCTACTAGGTTATAGTACCTAAGAGACTATAGACAAGTAACAATAAGAAGCCTATAGTAAGGACTCTAGTAAAGCGTAAGCGCCTTCTTATTAAGGCGCTAGACATAGTAATAGTTAAGAGCTATAACATTATAGAGATGTTAAGCTAGAGAACTAACTAGAGGTCTAGCGACCTCTTTATAACGTAAGACTTATAGATCCTAGACTCTTAGTAATAAAATTAACAATAGTATACTAGAACACTATAAGAAAGAACGGCCTTACCTTAATAGTACTTTATAATAGCTATAAAGCCGACGTTATAGTAATCTAAGAGCTATAGTATAACAAATAGATAAAGACAGTCTACTACCTAGTATAGGTAAAGTACTAGTAGGTCTATAAGGGTAAAGGCCGTATAGTTATCTACGTTTATAAGTAGTACTTACTTCTTACTTAAGTAGTAGAGACTAGCGTTAACTAGTGTTACGTTACTCTATAAGGTATTACTATCTAGTTAATATACTTGCTAATTCCTAACTTCCTTAGCTAGACTAGCCTTCTCTAGCGGCTTACTAGAAAGACCTAGAGGGGCTATAGATCGTTATAAGTAACATAAACCTTTACTACTTACTTTAGGACAGAGCTAGTAGGACTACCTCTAAATTAAAGACCCTCTTTTATCTAGCCTATAGGTAGTAGCTCTTACTACGTATACCTTAAGAAGAGCTAACCTAAAAGAGATATAGTAAACAAGACTTAACGATTAATTACATATAGGCTATAGTAACGCTCTAGTATACTTACTAAGGTAACCTAGGGTATAAAGGATCTAACTACTATACCTAGCTAATTAAGGTTATTACTTAAGTAAGGGATCGCTATAAGAGAGCCGTAAAGGTACTAGAGTAGAGCTAGACTCTAATAGACTAAGAGCTAGTAGTGATTAAGGCTAAGAGGCTCTACCTCTTCTTTAAGCTATTAGACATACCTTATAAGGTCGACAAGGCGGTTAACTTACTTACTTCTTAGCTTATACATATTATAGACTTATCTACTCTAAGAAAGAAGGTTAGCTAAGGGCGTACTAAACCTTAGTAGAGTAGTAAGGTCCTTAAGGCCGTCTAGAAAACACAGGTAGTACGCTATTAATATACTACTACCCTAACTAAACTTTACTAGTACGACC
>NW_020194483.1:329567-338612 GCF_003019875.1 Amorphotheca resinae ATCC 22711
GACTAAGAGCTAGTATAGCGCCCTTACTACTACCTTAAAAGACTAATAAAAACTCTAGAGTCTTAAAAAGTAGGCTAGGCTTTATAGCTACGTACTCTTAGAACCGGCCTTACTCTCTTTTCTTTAAGGCACTAATAAGGAGGTACTAGCTATAAGCTACTATAATAAAGTAATAGTATTAGGCTAGTAGTTCTTTTTAGAATTAGTAGCTAATCTTAGTAACGTCGTTCTAGACCTTTAGGACAAGTAGTACTAGCGGTTTACTATTAACGATACTATAATAAAGGCAGACATTACTAACGTTCTCTAAAAGACAGGTACCTAAAAGGCGCTAAGACCTAACCTACTACTTACTAGCTTTCTTAAGGTATATAGGCGCCTCTTAGCTAAGCTCCTTATAGTAGTAGTAACTATAAGCCTCTAGCTAGGGCACGTCTTAGTATAGTTTAAAGTAGTAAAGGTAGTAGTACTATATAAGCCCGGAAAGACCCTTAAACAGTAGTAAACCGCTAGGACCTATAGGCTAATATTACTCTTAAGCGTAATAAATAAAGTAATTAAGTTAGTAATTAGCTAGCGCTTTACTAATACTATAAAGTCGTAAGGGCTCTTTCTAAAAACGTAGATAAGAAACCGGCTATAACGCTTAATAGACCTTATAGTCAAAATAGTAGTTAACGCTATATATATAGCGTAAAGCTATAAGGCTATAGCGTCCTTCTTTTAACTAGACATTAAAGGCGCCTTTAATATAGTAAACTATATACGCCTTCTTTATACTCTCTAATACCTAAGGTTCTTTATATAGGCCGTATAGTAAGTATATAGCTTTCTTACTAATTAGACGGCTAGCCTCTTCTTTAATAAAGAGGCGGCGCCGCCTTAAGAGGTTACTATAAAGGTACTATAAGGCTTGTCCTTTTTTCTTATCCTCTTTCTCTTTTATACTACTAGCTTATATACGCTACTATAAAGTTATATAGGCCTTATTATAGTAAGGTTTACTAACGACCTTAACCTCTTAGCTTTTAGTAAAGACATAATAGAGATATACTAGTACCTTAAAGGGGCGTAGTAGACATGTAGCTAATAGTTACGTATAAAGGAGATAGAGTTTGTCTTTAAAAAGAGTAAGCTCCTTTACTTTACTTATACCTATACTATACTAATAACGCCTGTCTACCTTAATAGCTAGGTTATACCTCTAGTCTAAGAGGCACGCTTTCTAAGAGTTTAGATAGATTAGAAGCTTAGATAAAAGGGCTACCTTAACGCTATTAAACAAAAGTTCGCTACCTAGTAGTTTATACTTATAAGGCTTATTATATCTATATAAGGATATAGCTTACTATACGTAAAGAAGATCTATATAAAGGTAATCTAGAGTACTATAGTATATAGCGTAGAGGTCTAGTACTACCCCTTTAGGTAGTAAGCTAAAGAGATCGTAAAGGACCTTACTATAAAGTAGTTATAGTACTTTTACATTATTATAAGGGCGTACTAAGCGACTCTTGTCTAGTTCCTTAAGTTTAAAATAGCTACGCCCTTACTCGACCTCTACCTTAACAAGTAAGTAGTAGACTTTAAATAACGTCTAGAACGTATAAGTAAGGGCGAACTTATATAGTCTATTTGTAATAAGATAGCGACCTGTCTTTAATAACGCTAAAGACGCTGTTATAACGCTACTATAGCGCTACCTTATACGTTACTTAAGTATAAGGTAGGCTAAGCTGTATAAGTAAAGGACTAGTATAAGGACTCTTCTTTAGAAAAGACCTTATAAGAGAACTAGAAAGTATAATAGTCTTAATATAATAGCTTACTAGTATACTATTAAGGCGCTACCCTAGCTACGCTACCTGCCCTCTTAGTAGACGCCCTTAAGAAGTACTTACTCCTTTATAAGTATAAGAGCTCTTTATTAACATAGATCTATACTAGTAAAGTTAGACTCTAGGCTTTCTTATTTAAGCGTAAAGTACTAGAGGTAGTAACCTCTTAGTGCCCTTATAGTAAGGCCCTAAAGATAGTAGTATACCTAGTCCTTAACTACTAGTAGCTAGATTAATAGTAGTAGGCCTTACAACAAGTACTCTACTTAAGAGTACTATAGACGTTCTACGACTTTATAGTAGTAATAAAGAAAGGTAAGAGCGCTTATATACTAATCTGTTAACTACTATCTACTAGCTAATTCTTATAGTTCCGGCTAGCTAAGTGCTACCTAATAAAGGAGTTATAAGAAAGAGAGTAGCCTTAGCTAGTAGCTAGTACTTAGCTAGCGCCTTACTAGTATCTTGTTAGTATGTTTAGTATTACTAGGCTAAAAGGTTAAGTTCTAGTAAGGCAGTAATAAAGACCTAGCGCCTTAGTAGTACTATAATAATGTAAACATAAGTAGTAGTACATAGGTTTTTACTTAGCTTTAGCACGGTTTTACTACGTGATTTATATAGTATAAAGGTTCTGTATATAGTAGACATAGGTAGTAAGAACAATAATAATAATAATTATATATTTAAGACGTTATTTAAAGTCTGTTACTTACTTATTAAAGTAAAGGTTAAGTAAAGGCATAGCTATTTTAGACTTAAGGAACTAAATAAGAGTCGTCTAGTATACTCTTATAATAATATAAAAGTACTATAACTACTTTATAGTAAGGTCCTTTATAATCTTCTTAGCTTACTACTTAGAGAGATAGTACTAGACCTTTATACTATATACTATAGTACTCTAGATTACCTTTATATAGATCTCTCTTACGTATAGTAGGCTATATCCTTATATAGACGTAGTAAGCCTTATAAGCGCGAACTACTAGGTAGTAAACTTTTGTTTAATAGTGTTAAAGTAGCCCTTTTATTTAAGCTTTTAATCTATCTAAACTCTTAGAAAGCGCGCCTCTTAGACTAAGGGTATAACCTAGTTATTAAGGTAAACAGACGTTATTAGTATAGTATAAGCGTAAGTAAGGTAAAGAAGCTTACTCTTTTTAAAGGTAAACTTTATCTTCTTTATACACGACTATTAGCTATATACTTACTATACTCTTTTAAGGTACTAGTATATCTCTATTATATCTTTACTAAAAGCTAAAAAGTTAAGGTTATTAGTAAACCTTACTATAATAAGGCTTATATAACCTTATAGTAGTGTATATAAGCTAGTAGTATAAAGGAGAAAGAGGATAAAAAAGAAGGATAAGCCTTATAGTACCTTTATAGTAACTTCTTAAGGCGGCACTACCTCTTTATTAAAGAAGAGACTAGCTATCTAATTAATAAGAAAGCTATATACTTACTATATAGCCTATATAAAGAACCTTAGGTACTAGAGAGTATAAAGAAGGCATATATAGTTTACTATATTAAAGGCGCCTTTAATGTCGAGTTAGAAAAGAGACGCTATAGCCTTATAGCTTTATACTATATACGTAGTATTAACTACTATTTTAACTATAAGGTCTATTAAGCGCTATAGCCGGTTCTTTATCTATAGAAATTATATATAAAGGCTTAGAAATTAAAAGTAAGGTAACTACGTTATACTATTAAGAGAACGTAAAAGATTTATAAGGTATAAGAAAAAAGAATAGACTAAGGAAATTAAAGAGATTTAAAGATAAGTTTGTAATCTATATAGCTACCTACTTTTGTCTTTAAATATACTATATATCTGCCTTTAACTCTTTTACTTTATAGATACATACTTAATAAAGACTAGCCTTTTAGTTAGTAAGAAAGCTATATACTTACTATATAGCTTATATAAAGAACCTTTAGTACTAAAGAGTATAAAGAAAGTATATATAGTTTACTATATTAAAGGCACCTTTAATATTAAGTTAAAGAAGGGTTATAATAGCCTTATAGCTTTATACTATATATATAACGTTAACTACTATCTTAACTAATAACTAAATTTACTTTAAAAAAAAATCTAAAAACAGTCGTCTATACTTCTTACTACCTTAAAAACTTAAAAACAAATAATAGAATTAAAATCAGTACCTTTAGATACTCTCTAGAGTACTAGTAGACTATAGGTAAGCTTATAGTAACAGATAGTAAGTATACTAGACTTAAACAAAGCTAACACTACTTACTTATAAGTAAGAGCTAGTACTCTTATACCTTAACTAAGAGTTATAGTAAGAAGCTAGAAAGTAGTAAGAGTAGTAAAGATAATAAGATAAAGAAAATTATATAAAGAATTAAAGCCTACATAATACTAGGTAAAGAGAAAGAGGCGTTATATCTCTTATACGACCTTATTACTATAACAACAATAGTAGTAAAGATAAGAGCTATAAATATAATAACTCTCTTATATACTTTTAAGTCTCTTTCTAATAATAACCTAGTAATAATTAGATAATTAAGAATAATATTAAAAGAGGCCTTTTAGTAGCTAGTAGTAATAGTAGCCCTTTAGGCTACCTATACGTTAGTAGTAAGCTAGCGCCTAATAAGAGTATAAGTTATACTAGAGAGACAGATTAAAGAGCTAAAGATTAGAGTAGATAAATAAATAAAAGACTTAGTATATTATAGTACTATTAAAGTAGTAATAGTAGCTAATATAGTAATTAAGGGCGCTAAGGTAGTAGTGACCTACTAGCTACTTAGTAGTAATACTATCCTTATGTTTAAGAAGGCTATACTAAAGAACGTAATCTAAGATTAAGGCTAGGTATAAAAGGCGTTTAGGCTTATAGCCTAGCTTTATAAGAGTAAGTTTATAGTAATTGTAAAGGGCCTACTAGTAGACTAGATTATATAAGTAGAGTTAAGAGCGTTACTAGTAGAGATCTAAGCCTACGTACTATATATTATAAAGGTTAAAGTTAAGGCTATTAAGGCCCTTATAGTAAAGTTTATAATAGTAGTACTATACTTTTAGAGCGCTAATATAGTAACGTGCCTATATAAATAAGAGTTAATCTAGTAAGCCTAGATCTTTAACTATAAGCTATATTTAGCTAACCTACAAATTTAAAGATACTTCTAGTACTACTAGTTTAGCTATATTAGGCGGTTCTATAAGAACTAGGCCTAGTATAGCTACTATATAAGAGTAGTATACCTCTAGAGTAAAGAAGAGTACCTTTAACTTAATAGTAAAAAGAGATACGTTAACTATAGTAGACTATATATAACATAAGACTATTAGTACTCTAAGGCCCTTAAGGTAAAGGAGTAGGTATATACTATATATTAATAAAGGCCTTAATAGTTTAAGGTATCTAAGAGTAGCTTTACTAGCTAGGTACTTAGTGTTATACTAGCGTCCTTATAAAATAGTAACAATAGCTACTAGATTATAGTACCTAAGAGACTATAGACAAGTAATAGTAAGAAGCCTATAGTAAAGACTCTAGTAAGGTAAGAGTACCTTTTTATTAAGGTACTAGATATAGTAATAGTCTAGAGCTATAACATTATAAAGATGTTAAGCTAGGGAGCTAGCTAAGGGTCTAGCGACCCTTTTATAATATAAGACTTATAGATCCTAGACTCTTAGTAATAAAATTAATAGTAGTATATTAGAACACTATAAGAAGGAATAGCCTTACCTTAATAACGCTTTATAATAGTCGTAAAGTTAACGTTATAGTAATTTAAGAGCTATAGTATAATACTTAGATAAAGACAGTCTACTACCTAGTATAGACAAAGTACTAGTAGGTCTATAAGAGTAAAGGTAGAGTAGTTATCTATGTTTATAAGTAGTACTTACCTCTTACTTAAGTAGTAAAGACAGGCGTTAACTAGTATTACGTTACTCTATAAGGTATTACTATCTAGTTAATATACTTACTAATTCCTAACTCTCTAAGCTAGGCTAGCCTTCTCTAGTAGCTTACTAAGAAGGACTTAGAAAGGCCGTAGATTGTTATAAGTAATATAAACCTTTATTACTTACTCTAAGATAGAGCTAGTAAGACTACTCTTAAATTAAAGACCTTTCTCTATCTAGCCTATAAGTAGTAGCTCTTACTATATATACCTTAAAGGGAGCTAATATAGTAGTAACATAATAAACAAGACTTAACGATTAACTACGTATAAGTTATAGTAATACTCTAGTATACTTATTAAGACGACTTAAGGTATAAGAGATCTAACTACTATACCTAGCTAATTAAGGTTATTACTTAAGTAAGGGATTACTAAGAGAGAGCTATAAAGGTACTAGGATAAAGCTAGACCTTAATAGACTAAGAACTAGTAATAATTAAGGCTAAAAGGCTTTACCTTTTTTTAAAGCTACTAGACATACCTTATAAGGTTAATAAGGTAGTCGACTTACTTACCTCTTAGCTTATACGTATCGTAGATATATCTACCTTAAGAAAGAAGGTTAACTAAAGGCGTACTAAGCCCTAGTAGAATAGTAAGGTCCTTAAAGCTATCTAGTAAGTATAAGTAGCGTACTATTAATATACTACTACCTTAACTAAGCTCTACTAGCGCGACTTCTAACAGACTAGTACTTATTAACTTTATATAATCTAAGACGTAAAAACTAAGAGCTAGTATAGCGCCCTTACTACTACCTTAAAGGACTAACAAAAACTATAGAGTCTTAAAAGGTAGGCTAGGCTCTATAGTTATATACCTCTAGAACTAGCCTTACTCTTACCTCTTTAAGACACTAATAAGAAGGCACTAGCTATAAGCTACTATAATAAAGTAATAGTATTAGGCCGATAGTTCTTTTTAGAATTAATAGCTAATCTTAGTAACGTTATTCTAGACCTCTAGAACAAGTAGTACTAATAGTTTACTATTAATAATACTATAATAAAGGTAGATATTACTAACGTTCTCTAAAAGACAAGTACTTAAAAGGCACTAGGTCTTAACCTACTACTTACTAGCTTTCTTAAGGCGTATAAGCGCCTCTTAGCTAAGCTCCTTATAGTAATAGTAACTATAAGCCTCTAGCTAAGGTACTTCTTTATATAATTTAAAGTAGTAAAGGTAGTAGTACTATACAAGCCTAAAAAGACCCTTAAATAGTAACAAACCGCTAAGGCCTACAGGCTGATATTACTCTTAAGTATAATAGGTAAAGTAATTAAGTTAGTAATTAGCCGGCACTTTACTAATACCGTAAAGTTGTAAGGGCTTTTCCTAAAAACGTAGATAAGAAACCGGCTATAACGCTTAATAGACCTTATAGTTAAAATAGTAGTTAACGCTATACATATAGCGTAGAGCTACAGGGCTATAGCGTCCCTTCTTTAACTAGACATTAAAGGCGCCTTTAATATAGTAAACTATATACGCCTTTTCTATACTCTCTAATACCTAAGGTTTCTTATATAGGCTGTACAGTAGGTATATAGCTTCTTTACTAATTAGATAGCTAGTCTCTTTTTTAATAAGGAGGTAGTGCCGCCCTAAGAAGTTACTATAAGGGTACTATAAGGCTTACTCTTTTCTCTTATCCTCTTTCTTCTTTATACTACTAGCTTATACACGCTACTATAAAGATATATAGGCCTTATTATAGTAGGGTTTACTAACGACCTTAATCTCTTAGCTTTTAGTAGAGATATAATAGAGACACGCTAGTACCTTAAAGGGGTATAGTAGACATGTAGCTAGTAGTCGCGTATAAGAGAGATAGAGTTTACCCTTAAAAAGAGTAAGCTTCTTTACCTTACTTACGCTTATACTATACTAATAACGCTTGTCTACCTTAATAGCTAGGTTATACCCCTAGTCTAAGAGGCCTACTTTCTAAGAGTTTAGATAGATTAGAAGCTTAGGTAGAAGGGCTACCTTAACGCTATTAAACAAAAGTTTACTACCTAGTAGTTTATACTTATAAGGCTTACCGCGTCCGCGTAAGGATATAGCTTACTATACGTAAAAGAGATCTATATAAAGGTAATCTAGAGTACTATAGTATATAGCGTAAGGGTCTAGTACTACCCCTCTAGGTAACGAGCTAAGAGGATCGTAAAGGACCTTACTATAAAGTAGTTATAGTACCTCTACATTATTGTAAAGGTATACTAGGTAACTCTTGTTTAGTTTCTTAAGTCTAAAATAGCTACGCCTTTACTTAACCTCTACCTTAATAAGAGAGTAGTAGACTTTAAATAACGTCTAGAACGTATAAGTAAAGGCAAACTTATATAGTCTATCTATAATAGAGTAGTGACCTGCCTTTAATAACGCTAGAGACGCTACTACAACACTACTATAGTACTACCTTATACGTTACTTAAGTATAAGACAGGCTAAGCTATATAAGTAAAGGACTAGTATAGGGACTCCTTACTAGAAGAGACCTTATAAGAGAACTAGAGGATATAATAGACCTAATACAATAGTTTACTAGCGTACTACTAGGGTACTACCCTAGCCGTACTACCCGCCCTTTTAGTAGATGCCCTTAAGAAGTACTTACTCTTTTATAAGTATAAGAGCTTACTTTTAACGTAGATCTATACTAGTAAGGTTAGGCTCTAGGCCTTCCTTTTTAAACGTAAAGTACTAGAGGTAGCGACCTCTTAGTGTCCTTATAGTAAGGCCTTAAAGACAGTAGCTTACTTAGTCCTTAACTACTAGTAGCTTAACTAGTAGTAGCAGGCCTTATAGTAAGTACTTTACCTAAGGACGCTATAGACGTTCCGTAACTTTATAGTAGTAATAGAAAGAGAAAAGAGCGCGCGCGTACTAATCTACTAGCTACTATCTACTAGCCGGTTCTTATAGTTTAGGCTAGCTAAGCGCTACCTAATAAAAGAGTTATAAGAAAGAGAGTAGCCCTAGCTAGTAGCTAGTACCTTACTAGTACCTTACTAGCGTTATGTTTAGTATTACTAGGCTAGAAGGTTAAGTTCTAGTAGGGTAGTAATAAAGACCTAGCGCTCTAGTAGTACTATAATAGTATAAACGTAAGTAGTAGTACGTAGGTTTTTACCTGGTCTTTAGTACAGTTTTACTACGTGATTTATATAGTATAAAGGTTCTGTATGTAATAGGCATAGGTAGTAAGAACAATAATAATAATAAT
>NW_020194483.1:338729-486197 GCF_003019875.1 Amorphotheca resinae ATCC 22711
CTGCCTTTAATAACGCTAGAGACGCTACTACAACACTACTATAGTACTACCTTATACGTTACTTAAGTATAAGACAGGCTAAGCTATATAAGTAAAGGACTAGTATAGGGACTCCTTACTAGAAGAGACCTTATAAGAGAACTAGAGGATATAATAGACCTAATACAATAGTTTACTAGCGTACTACTAGGGTACTACCCTAGCCGTACTACCCGCCCTTTTAGTAGATGCCCTTAAGAAGTACTTACTCTTTTATAAGTATAAGAGCTTACTTTTAACGTAGATCTATACTAGTAAGGTTAGGCTCTAGGCCTTCCTTTTTAAACGTAAAGTACTAGAGGTAGCGACCTCTTAGTGTCCTTATAGTAAGGCCTTAAAGACAGTAGCTTACTTAGTCCTTAACTACTAGTAGCTTAACTAGTAGTAGCAGGCCTTATAGTAAGTACTTTACCTAAGGACGCTATAGACGTTCCGTAACTTTATAGTAGTAATAGAAAGAGAAAAGAGCGCGCGCGTACTAATCTACTAGCTACTATCTACTAGCCGGTTCTTATAGTTTAGGCTAGCTAAGCGCTACCTAGCTAAGAAAGAGAGAGAGTAATCTTAGCTAGCGGCTAGCGTCCTTCTAGTATCTTACTAGTGTCTTATTAGTATGTTTAGTATTACTAGGCTAGAAGGTTAAGTTCTAGTAAGGTAGCGATAAGGTCTTAGCGCCCTAGTAGCGCTATAATAAAGTATTTATAAGAGGTAGTATATAGGTTTTTACCTGGCTTTAGCACAGTTTTACTACGTGATTTATGTAGTATAGAGGTTCTATATACATTAGGTATAGGTAGTAAGAACAATAATAATAACGATAGTATTAAGACAGCTAAAATTAGTGTAAAGAGTAGTAAGTTTACGTATTAGGCTACCTAAGCTTAGAGCTATTATACTACTTACCTTAACTACTTTACTTTATACTTTAGTCGTTCTTCTTACCTTAGTTTAGTAGATAACTACTCTTAGTTATTCTAACCTCTAGACAAGCTAGTAAAAAAGGTTTAAAAACTTATTATTAGGTAGTCTTACTTTATCTTATACTCTTGTATAACAAAGCTATAAGAAGCTCTAATTAGATAGAAAGGGTTAAGAGTATTCTAATATTAGAGGCTAATAATATAATACTTAAGTAAATGTTAGTTTATTTTATAAGAAGAATACTCTAAAGAAGAAAGAAAAGAAAGGGTTTATATAAGGTAAGAAGTAAGAAAAAACTCTACTATTAAGGCAGGGCAACAATAGTCTGGTTAGTTACGTGCTTAGTACTAACCTCTTACCGGGTTCTAACTTATAACAAAAGGCCTATAGTAGTTTATATAGTACGCTTTATAAGTATAGTTAATGTCTACTAGTCTAACGTAAAGGTTAAGGTATATACTATAATTGTTATAGCGCTAGTATTATATATACTTTACTAGGTTATAGTATCCTTAGTATCTAGAGTCGTGTCTAGTAATTATAGGCTTTTTATTAATTAGCTTAGAGAGCTTACTAGTATTAAATAGCTAAAAAGAGTAGACTAAGGTGTAAAAAGAGATAAGCTAGGTTATCTTATTAGTAACCTAGTCTATACTATACCTAGACAGGTAGTAACTAGCTAAGGATTCTTATATCTATACTAAGACCTTTTTTATAACTAGCTTAGTAGTATTAAGGACTATACTACTAGTTAACTAGCGTATAGTATAAAGGACGTCTAAGATAGTATAAGTATACTAGGTCTTAGGCTAGTTAATAGCTATACTTTAAAGAGTCTATAAGATAATTTTAGTATTCTCTTATATAGTAAGAAGATCTCTTATTATAAGGTCTACTAAAGTAATAGCCTAGCCCTTACGTATAAGCGTAATTAGTAAGATTAATACTAGAGTAAGGCCTAGTATCTTTAAGTATAGTACTTACTAAAGAACAAATAGTTTAGGTTAGTTAAGTAAAGCCTTTATCTTAATTAAGATAAGAAGGCAACAATCTTTTTTCTTACTACTACTTAAGGCTATTATAGATATAAAGACTCTACTAGATACTAAAGTAAGGGCCTAAGATAAAGAGTTTACTTAGCTAGTAAGGCGTATATCTACTTTTAAGTTTTTTAAGGTTTTTATTATATTTATAAAGCTAACTGTTTTTAAGGTTAAGAAAGTAGCTATAAAAGGTTAGTAAAAACACAGAAAAACTAAAGTTAAAAATTTTTAAAAAAGGTACTTAAATCTATTGTTAGACTATTAAAGGAACCTTATAAGAGCCCTTCTAGTAATTAGATTAATAATATCTCTTATAGTAGACAAGATATTGTCGTTAGTATTATAAGAAGAGGCTAGAGGCCTAATAAAACAGAGTTTTTATATTATAGAATTACTCTTTTTATAACTTTACTAGATTAATAATTAATTTAATACTCTTTTTAACTGTTTTTATATAGTTAAAATAATATAGATATAACAAGATATACGTAGGTCTTACCTAGTAGTTGTACGCTAGTAATATTACGCCCTTAAGACAATACTAATATCTTATATTTAAAACTAGCGTAATAATATAATAACTTAACTTAATAACTTAACCCTTCTCTCTTCTTTTTTCTACCTTCTCTTAGGCTTATATAAGTACTAGATACTTACTCTACTGTTATAGGCTTATATATATTAAAAGGCTAAGGAAATAGTAGTACGTTACTCTTATAATAAAAGAGCTTATAATAAAGAAGCTAACTACTAGCCTAGTTAGTTACTAGGTACAACACTAACGGCCTTACTAAAGTACTAATAGTTACAGGCTGTTTTAGTAGTATCTCTAGGTTAAAGGTAAAGGATAGATAAAAAAGAGAGCTAGTACTTAGTTAGAAAGGATAAAGGTAAGGAGAAGAGGTTAAGTAAGGTAAAAGATACTACTAGAAAAGACCTAGGATATGTATTATAATAGGCTTATAAGTTAGAGATATAGTCTAAATAGAAATAGTATTATAACATAATATAAGACTACTTCTAGGCAAGTATTACTAGTAACATATACCTGTACTATTATATAGTACAGGTCTAGCGATATTACGACGCCTTAGTAAGAGGGTTTTTTTTTCTTTCTTTTTTCTCTTATAAAACTAATAGAAATTGTAAGGGGCCGCAGATCGTTACAAGCGACATAAACCTTTACCACCTACTCTAGGACAGAGCTAGTAGGACTACCCCTAAATCAGAGACCCTCCTTTGTCTGGCCTGTAAGTAGTAACTCTTACTACACATACTTTAGAAAGAGCTAACCTAAAAGAGATATAGTAAACAGGACTTAATAATCGATTACGTGTAGGCTATAGCGACGCTCTAGTATACCTACTAAGGTAACCTAAGGTATAAGGGATCTAACTACTACGCCTAGCTAATTAAGGTTATTACCTAAGTAAGGGATTACTATAAGAGAGCTATAGAGGCACTAGGATAGAGCTAGACCCTAATAGACTAAGAGCTAGTAACGATTAAGGCCGAGAGGCTCTACCTTTTCTCTAAGCCGCTAGACATACCTTATAAGGTTAATAAGGCCGTTAACTTACTTACCTTTTAGCTTATACGTATTATAGACTTATCTACTCTAAGAAAGAAGGTTAGCTAAGAGCGTGCTAAACCTTAGTAGAGTAGCGAGGTCCTTAAGGCCGTCTAGTAAACGCGGGTAGCGTACTATTAATATACTACTACCCTAACTAAACTTTACTAGCGCGACCTCTAGTAGGCTAGTACTTACTAACTCCGGACGATCTAAGATATAAAGACTAAGAGCTAGCGTAGCGCCCTTACTACTACCTTAAAAGACTAACAAAAACTCTAGAGTCTTAAAAAGTAGACTAGGCTTTATAGCTACGTGCCCTTAAAACCGGCCTTACTCTCTCTTCTTTAGGGCGCTAATAAAGAGGTACTAGCTACAAGCTACTATAACAAAGTAATAGTATTAGGCTAGTAGTTCTTTCTAGAATTAGTAGCTAATCTTAGTAACGTTGTTCTAGACCTTTAGGACAAGTAGTACTAGCGGTTTACTATTAACGACACTATAATAAAGGCAGACATTACTAACGTTCTCTAAAAGACAGGTACCTAAAAGGCGCTAAGACCTAACCTACTACCTACTAGCTTTCTTAAGGTATATAGGCGCCCTTTAGCTAAGCTTCTTATAGTAGTAACAACTATAAGCCTCTAGCTAAGGCACGTCCTAGCGTAGTTTAAAGTAGTAAAGGTAGTAGTACTATATAAGCCTAGAAAGACCCTTAAACAGTAATAAACCGCTAGGGCCTATAGGCTAATATTACTCTTAAGCGCGATAGGTAAAGTAATTAAGTTAGTAATTAGCTAGCGCTTTACTAACGCTATAAAGTCGTAAGGGCTTCTCCTAGAAACATAGATAAGAAACTAGCCGTAACGCTTAATAGACCTTATAGTTAAAATAGTAGTTAACGCTATATATATAGCGTAAAGCTATAAGGCTATAACGTCCTTCTTCTAACTAGACATTAAAGGCGCCTTTAATATAGTAAACTATATACGCCTTCTCTATACTCTCTAATACCTAAGGTTCTTTATATAGGCCGTACAGTAAGTATATAGCTTTCTCGCTAATTAGACAGCTAGCCTCTTCTTTAACGAGAAGGTAGCGCTACCTTAAGAAGTTACTATAAGAGTACTATAAGGCTTGCCCTTCTTCTCTATCCTCTTTCTTCTCTATACTACTAGCTTATATATACTATTATAAAGATATATAAGCCTTATTATAATAAGGTTTACTAATAACCTTAATCTCTTAGCTTTTAGTAAAGACACGATAGAGACATACTAGTACCTTAAAGGGGCGTAGTAGACATGTAGCTAGTAGTCGTGTATAAGAAAGATAAAGTTTGTCCTTAAAAAGAGTAAGCTTTTTTACCTTACCTACACTTACACTATACTAACGACGCTTATCTACCTTAACAGCTAGGTTATACCCCTAGTCTAAGAGGCCTGCTTTTTAGGAGTTTAGATAGATTAGAAGCTTAGGTAGAAAGGCTACTTTAATACTATTAAACAAAAGTTCGCTACCTAGTAGTTTGTACTTATAAGGCTTACTATGTCTACGTAAGGATATAGCCTACTACGTGTAAGGAAGATCTATATAAAAGTAATCTAGAGCGCTATAGTATATAGCGTAAGGGTCTAGTACCGCCCTTTTAAGTAACGAGCTAAGGGGATTATAAAAGACCTTACTATAAAGTAGTTATAGTATCTTTACGTTATCGTAAAGGCGTACTAGACGACTCTTGTTTAGTTTCTTAAGTCTAAAATAGCTATACCTTTACTTAACCTCTACTTTAATAAGAAGGTAGTAGACTTTAAATAACGTCTAGAATGTATAAGTAAGGGCGAACTTATATAGTCTATCTATAATAGAGTAGCGACCTGCCTTTAATAACGCTAGAGACGCTACTATAACGCTATTATAGCGCTACCCTATACGTTACTTAAGTATAAGGTAGGCCAAGCCGTATAGACAAAGGACTAGTATAGGGACTCCTTACTAGAAGAGACCTTATAAGAGAACTAGAGGACACGATAGACCTAACACAATAGTTTACTAGCGTACTACTAGAGTACTGCCCTAGCCACGCTACCCGCCCTTTTAGTAGATACCCTTAAGAAGTACTTACTCCTTTATAAGTATAAGAGCTTACTTTTAACGTAGATCTGTACTAGTAAGGTTAGGCTCTAGGCCTTTCTTTTTAAACATAAAGTACTAGAGGTAGCGACCTCCTAGTGTCCTTATAGTAAGGCCCTAGAGACAGTAGCTTACCTAGTCCTTAACTACTAGTAGCTCGACTAGTAGCGGTAGGCCTTATAGTAAGTACTCTACCTAAGGGCGCTATAGACGTTCCGCGACTTTATAGTAGTAATAAAGAGAGAAAAGAGCGCGCGCGTACTAATCCGCTAGCTACTATCTACTAGCTAGTTCTTATAGTTTAGGCTAGCTAAGCGCTACCTAGCTAAGAAAGAAGGAGAGTAATCTTAGCTAGCGGCTAGCGTCCTTCTAGCGTCTTACTAGCGTCTTATTAGTATGTTTAGTATTACTAGGCTAGAAGGTTAAGTTCTAGTAAGGTAGCGATAAAGTCCTAGCGCCTTAGCGGTACTATAATAAAGTATTTACAAGAGGTAGTACATAGGTTTTTACCTAGCTTTAGTACGGTTTTACTACGTAATTTATATAGTATAGAGGTTCTATATATATTAGGCATAGGTAGTAAGAACAATAATAATAATAATAATAGAAATTGTATATAGATAACTCTTATAGTACCTAGAGTTAGTATTTAAATAAAGCATGAATTTACTACTATAAAGGGTTAGCTCTTAAAGTATAAAAAGACAAAGTTACTAGAGTCTATAAATATTACTATTAAGAAATACTTAATAATCTTACTATAGATGTTAAGGGCTAGCTTACACTTATTAGGCGCCTTTTATTATATTATAAAGTTGTTTATAGTATTTATAAAAGAGTATATAATTCTACTTTATAGTTTTGTCTCTTTTTTTAAAGTGTTAAGGTAGCTCTTTATAGCTTAAGACACTAGATTAGTAGTTGTTACTCTTTTACCTAAGTTAAAGTAAGGAGGGGTAGTAACGTTATAGCTTGTATTCTGTCTCTTTAAAGAGTGTATTAAGTTAGAAGGTAAAGAAGGGTCTTATAAGCGTATATAGTCTATATTTTAGTCGCTTTAATTAGTAGTAATTAAGTACTAAGAAAGAGTAGAAGTCGCTATAATAGCTAGAGTAACGTAGTAGTAGTAATATCTTCCTCTATTAAATACTTATACTAGGTACTATAAGAGTTTAATCTAAGTTTTAGTATACATATAGTTCTATAAGAAAGAAAGAAAATAAAACTCTCTTACTAAGGTACTATAGTATTACCGGTCTTTTTATTATGTCCTTATCTCTTTTATATAAGCCTATAGATATTACTATAGATATAGTACGCCTTATATATACTAGACTACTCTTAGTACTTTACTTTATTCTTAGATTAGAAATAAGAAAATAATAACTACCTATAGTTACCTTAGTTCTTACTTAAGGGTTACTCTTTATTTGTTTATATACTATTCTTTTAACTCTTAAGATAAAAAATTCTAATCTTATAAGCCTCTTCCTCTCTTTATATCGTAAATTACTTTTATAACTACTTTAGGTACTAGTTTTGTACGTGTATTAGGCGTAGCCTTTGTTTACTAGTTAGGACGTTACGTAGGCTTATCCTAATATAGGCCTAGGGCTGTCCTAATTATTGTCTTAATTATTATTTTATACTAAATCTAGTTTAGTTCTTGTCGCCTGTTTAGTTACTTACTAGTAAGGGGTCTTTGTTATGTTCTATATAAACATCCTACCTCTCTGCCTTTCTCTTTACTAATTTACTTACAACCTTTTCCTCCTCTCTATTTACTCTTAAACTCCTGCTAGAGTAACGTATAAAAGCGTTAAGTAGATATAATAACGACTTAGATAGTGTTTCTAAACAAATATAGTACCTTTTTAGGCTAGAAAAGAGTGTTGTTAAGCAAGTACTAATTTTAAGAAAATAGTTGTAGGTAAAGTTATATTCTAAGGGACATTAGAAAAGATGTTTAACCTATTTAGTACAGTGCCTTAATAGGTATGTATGGTTTCTAAGGCTCTAATATCCTCCTGCTTAGATCTAACACAGTCAGCAATTAGGAAATCAAGCAATACAGATAAAGAGCTTACTTGCTTGTTTGATTATCCTAATCTACAGATTCGTTTAAGGAGGTGTCTAGCAGTGTAGGTGCTCTTAAGAACCTAACCGGATAGGGTGCGAATTTATAGGCCCTTGATATATATCTTGTTATAGAATGATTTCTTGTAGCGTACAAGATTACACGGTCGTTTAAAATCCTTGTTACATAGTACGCAATATTTCTGATCCAGGACGCAAGTTAGACTCAGATGTGGCTTATTATAAACGCCTTAGATATGCTAATACAAGTGGTCTGTTCTGTCAAAAGCTTTTGTACAGTTGTCGGCAGGGCAACTCTGTCGTTTCGAGGTCTGGTCGTGTATAATCTATGCTAATAGCGCTAGACGGCTGCCCTTCTAAGGCTACGACTCTTCCGAGTAGCCCTTTAACGACGCCTACAAGATTACAAATAGTTGACCCTTATGCCAATACTTTAGTTGTTAATTCACAATCTTCTCTATGACAACACGTCCTACGCCGTTTGTCACTCCCGCGTTCGCTCGCTAGCTCGAATGTTGAACGTCGTTTACGCCCATCTTACGAGACTGCTTCTTCTATTGCAAACGGTATAGAGGATGATGAAGGTTCTTATACTGCGGCATAGCAAAAACGTAATGGATTAATAGAAGCACTTGACGTGGCATGGGTTGGTGATAGAGGGGGGTTTACCTAACAACCGATTACCCTAGCAACCGTTTTTAGTACGTTAGGGCTGCAGGTATTAGAAACCATTAGAGATCGCCATCGCAAGATGTTTTAGGGGTGTCAATGTGGCGCAACCTACGTCTAACCGTGGAGAAAAGGCACGAATCGTACTGGCATCAAATAAAAGCCTTGAACTTTGTCCTGACTACAACCAGTTTGATTGGATCAGATAGGATACATTCACCTCGTACTTAGCGTAGTTTAACAAAGTTTTTGGAAATTCTCACTGTGATTTTGATATTAGGTCTAGGGATAGTTCTCTCTACTAAAGCTTGTGACAACAAATTCTACAGCACATCAAATACAAAGGCTCCGTTGGGTATCTAATTGATCATTTTTCCTTTCCCTCCCCCGCGTAATCTTCGCAGGCTGTTTCTTCGATATGCCCTAAGGCTTTGCGGAGCTTCTAGCTGTCAGACTGCTTGCAACGTTCCGTTCTGGGTTTGATCGGACTGCGCGTTTAGAGGGATTCGTAGATGCTGTCCTTGTTGGGTCCTTAGATACGGTAGGGACAGGCGGGCTGTATCCGTTTGCTTCTGCGCGGAGCTATACGGTCAGGCGAAGGCGAGGGCTGCGGTTCTGCTGCATCCACACCAGAAGACAATGGCAAGCCATCAGAGGATACCTTTTGTGAGATGTTCAGTCGCCGTTGAGGCCCCTTTCTCTTTCCAGCGGCTTTTGAGACCTTTGATGAATGGACTGGGCCAAGGGATGCGTTTGCCGGCTGCCCATCTTTATAGGAGGCCTTTCTCTTACTTGGCAGCAATGCCTGCCCCATCGTAGGATGAAGAAACCGTTTACCCGAACTAGGGGGAGGTGAATTCAACGTAGAGGAGGAGCGCTCGGCGTCGCCATTCTCTGATCCGGCTGAATCAATGTCTACAGGCGGTCCTTGTTGAGATGAATTCGAGGCGCCAGACACCTGGCGATGATTTGATTGAACAGGAGAAGAAGACCCAAAAATACGTATAGCAGGTGCTTCTCCCGGTTTATGGCTGCTGTTCACATGTGGGTTCGCTAGAACAGGAGCAGGACCGTCGGCGACTTCCTCCTCAAGAGGCTCTTCATGCTTCCACGACATCCCAGGCAGTATACCCCATCTTCCGTTCCAGATCCATCGCTTGGTCCAGGTGTTCTTGACATTCTCGTACGCCCTCGTATTGATGTCGGCAGTATCAGCGCCTTCCCCATTCTCGGATTCTTCTTGGATTCTTTCACGCTCCTTCGATATCTGATAGAGGAACTGATGATATGGACGTGAAGCCTCACGTTCACGCTTCCGTATTACTCGACGCTCTACAATCCGTCGATTTTCGTCATCGCTCTTCGGCTGCCTCTGCGGCTTTGGGAAAAAGGAAAAAAGAGGAGGTGAGGGTCCTGCTTCCGAGTCCGTCTCCGTCTCCGACTCAAGCTCAAGCGGTTCTTCGTGCTTCCACCGCCCATAAGCGAACTGGTTCCATTTGCTGTTCCAGATGCCTTGCTCGACCCAGCGCTTCTTGACGATTTCGCTGGCCTCTTTGATCAAGGTATCTCCGGGAGGCATGCTCCTCCAACTCGTACGCGGATCTGCATTCCAAATCCGCGTCCTCTCTTCATCTACCTGTGCTGAGAATTGTTCGTGTGGTTGGGACGCATCAGCCTCCCGTCCCAGCTGTATTCGTCGCTCCTCACGGCGTCGCTGCTCCTCGCTGGGAGGATTTGGACTCTGAGATCGAGTTGTCGTACCCGATCGATCTGATGTATATGGTGGTGGAGAATTGTTAAACCGTATTCTCGCACGATCGAGTCGCTGCGGATCTCCCTCTAATCCTGCTAGAGCTCTCTGAACCCTAGCCAACCCATCCCCTCGAAGAGTATCAGTAAAGCCAGCCATGGGTTATTATCATCTAGCAGTAGACGCGGGATTGTGATGTGGAGGGAAGGCTGAGTGAAAAGATTTAAGTAGCGGCGTAAGTAGTAGGCCCTTAAGAATATAATTATAAGAGGCACTAATTTGCCCTTATAATTTAGTGTCTTAACTAATGTTATAAGCTCCTTGTTATCTAGATCAGCTGTAAAGGTAACTTAAGCATCCTTAGGGACTATTACCTTCTTACTAGTAGTAATGCTAATCTAAAACCTAGTCTTATCAAAGTTAAATATATCCTTATCTAGTATCTCCTAGTACTCTTTACACCTTTTAAACTCCTTAAAGTATAGCTGTACCTCCTTTATAATATATGCTATAAGCCTCTTTATAGGTATAGATTTATTTCTAAGGGTCTTAAGAAAGTCAGAGTTACGTACTATCTAGCTCTTAGTCTACTGTCTAGATACCGTTGTTTAAGTGTTACTAGAGGAGTAAAAAAGGAGTCGATTTACAGTAGTTTAAATAACATTATAGTTAGCTAAAGTACTACAACTATAGAGTATAAAGATATACTCCCTAAGAGTAGCGTCTTATAAAGCTAAGAGCTTTTTGTTGTGTCCCCCTCTTAAAGAGCTGTTAGGACGGCTACGGCGCTAGGCTATTAACTAGTAATAAGATACCTTAAAACGCTCTATAGTAGCTGTTCCTTTAAGGTTAGGATCTTAATCTATTACCTTATAGGCTACACTAATAGCGGCTTTAATTTTAGCGTTTTTAGGTACTATATTAAGTAGTAAAGAGTGGTAGTAGTAGTAGTAGGGTAAAAGATTTACGTATTACTAGTATTCGCGTATTGCTATCCCTTACCTAATAAGGCGATTAGCCGAGATTAGGTAAGGGTAGGCCTACTGAACGATTATAGAGAGGAGGATCTAGGCCTGTATTACAGCTAACAGGTAGTACACTAAATATTAGACTTAATTCTAGCTAACCTATTGATTTTTTAGGGGCAGAAATAGCCCTGATTCTAATGTTTAATTGTCTGTATCTACATTAGAAATACTATGTAAACTAAGACAGTTATACATTAATATATATAGGGTGTGCTGTTAGGGTACGGGGTCCTGGTCAAATCGACGAGAACTTTTGTCTAGGTAAGTACTGTAGGATTACAAATACATTATTTATTCAACCTATACTAATACACAACAATGTCTATCTTCACCAGCCTTAATCTATTATCCTCCTTAAATCAGAACCCACCGCCGTCAGATCGGAGCAAGAAGGCGTCGTTGCGAAGATGATCCCTCTCGTAGTAATAGAAGAGATTGTTAAGATAGCCCTTGCACATGTTGCGGAGCAGGACTTCACATCTGGAGCAGAGCCGTAAAGGACACGCCACACAGACTTCGGTCGCGCTGCTCGGACATACCATGCACCGACTATTCTCCTTGAACTTCGCATCAAGCCAAGCTTGTTTAACAAGGTCCTCGCGGACCATGTCCTCGACGTCGTTCATGTTCATTCTGCGCGCCTGTTGCGCAGAAAACGAGTCCTCCGGGTTGGCATACCCAGTGCCTCTGAATTGGAGGTGGCGATGGTGCTTCACCACGGCGAATTTCTCGTCGCGGTGGGCACCGCAGATTCTCGTCTTCGCGGGGTCGATTTGGCGCCAAGGGCACGATTTGCAGAACATCGGCCCCTGGAACTTGGTGATATCGCGGCCATCGATCAGGCTGTAAACCTTCTTGCCGTCTGCAGCCCCTTCTGCTCGGTCGGTTTTTTTGAGGACCTCGCGGTCCACGGGCTCACCACGGCTCTCCATGATGGTGCTCCAGAGATCAAAGAACTCACCCTGGTCTGGGTTGCCGCAAGCAGCGCACCAACCAGAGGAGGACCCCTCTGGAAGCAATACGGTGTCATTACTGACACCCCAATCGCATCCATGGAGACAGAAGGTACAACCATTCGCCGCATCAGACACCTCTGTCTGCTTCGCCTTTCCTTTTCCCGAGATACCGTTGCCATCGGACCCGGGGACACCGTCTGTCTTTGCCATTTTGATCTTTCCCAAGGCCAGATCTTTGAATTCAGGTAAAGGTCGATAGACCGTTGGAGCGTCGGCGTTGTTGGCTGGTGCCTTCCCCTTGGCCTTCTTCTTGTTTTCCTTGACATCCTGAGTCCTCATGCTGCGTAGGGTTGCGGAAGCGACACGACCGCGTCTGACATCCTCATTATCTTCTTCGGTCTCTCCCTGATCAACGAGGCTCTGAGTCTCTCTCTCGATGAGCCTGAGTGCATTGCCGACTGGTGGTGCCTGCGTTGGTTGAGCTCCATGTGGGTTAGGGGAGATCATAGGAGGAAGACCGGAACCAAATGAGTAGGCAGGGATGGCATTTGCACCTGCAGCTTGGACATCACCGAAAGCATTTGCACCACCCGCGAGATTCCCAGAATTGCCTACACTCCCATCTTGGGCATTTCCAGCGGCGTCGACATCATTATAATAGGCATTATAGTCGAAGTAGGGGGCTATATCTTTATCTAGGAACTCGTCCATGTTTTCAAGCGGGAAGTTGATATTAGCTTGGATAGGATCAACATCCTCCATGACGGGAAGATCATTCATATTGTTAGCTGAGAGATTGCCGAAGGCGTTGTTATTATCAACTAGGAAGTTAGACATGGCATTCAAGTTACCAGCTGGAGGATTGTCAAATGCGTTATTGTCATTGAGAGTCGAGGCGTCGAGCAAATCGTTTAGCTCGTTAGCTGGTATATTGCCAACTGCATTATTCTCATCAGCTATGTAGTCGAAGATACTGGCTGGGTTGTGGTCGTCAGACAGGAAACCGCCGAAAACGGGCTCCTCATCGGCCGGGAAGTTGAAGAACTGGTCTGAATAATTGACATTGTGCTCATATCTCGGAATTAGAGCTTCGGGGACCCAAGGTCTGACAGGCGGCGAGGCTGGTTCGACTGGAATTCCCCAAGGATGGCGCCAGTTAGGATTTCTGTGATCCATTTCTCCCCGAGCAGTGGCCATTTGTTCATTGACCGATCTCTGGAGACTATCGGTCAGGACCTTATCGCTGGGTAGTGAAGGTAGCGTTTGAGAGAAAGTCGAAAGGCGTGGGGCGGCAGGATGATGCTGAGGTGCTGGCTGAGAGAAGATTGAGTGTGGATTGTTGACATTGAAGTTAAAGGGAGAGTCGCTCATGCCAATGTTTGGAGTTGAAGAGCCCATGCTGATGCCTGAATTCATAGAGCCCATGCCAAAACCTGGAGTCGAGGAGCCTACACCTATCCCTGAGCTCATAGAGCCCATGCCCATGTCTGAATCCACAGAGCCCATACGCATGCCCGAAGACATAGAGTTCATGCTACGTCCTGTTCATCCCAAGTTAGCAACAATTCTTATGAACTAAGAAGGCAAGTATAGATTGGTTTTTTTTTGAAACAAATCTTCAAAAACGGGATACATCTGACGATCGCGAAAATAAAGAAAGTTCACAATACTGACCTGGAACTGCCTGTTCTACCCACTGTCGTGAAATAGGGCGTTGGATTAAAGAACTGGCGCGTCTAGCAGAAGAAGATGCCATGCCTGAAGAACCGGTGTGGTTAGAAGGGGAACCAGCATGGCTGGAAGAGCCAGCAATGCCTGCAGAATAACCAGTACGGCCAGAAGAAGAGCCAATGTGACCACCACGGCTAGATGAAGAAGCACCACGTCCAGAAGAACCTGTATTGCCAAAAGAGCCAGTATGGCCAGAGCCAAAAGCTTCACGACCAAAAGGATAAGAAGGATGGCTATGGGAAGAAGCAGCACGAGCAGAAGAGGAAGCGCGGCTAGGAGGGGATCCAGCATTGTCAGAAGAACGTGCACCGCGTCCGGACCTCTTCTTGTGAGGTGGGGAATCAGACATGTTGATGTCGTAGTCTTTGTTAATGTAGGTAGATCCCAGGTATGTGCCTGGGTTGTATGTGTCTACAAATTTTCTGTCGTAACGCAGCCCAAGATTGGCAGCTGTAGTAAAGCTTGGATTGTGTTGAAGTTGAGATAGTGCGTTAGAAGAGGGATATGAGTCTTGTGGAGTTGACTCAAAGGATCTTGGGGGAGTCTGTTCAAGTTGAAACTCTCCTTGGCTGATATTGTTACTATATTGACTTTCGTTGTTGCTGTTGTGTTGTCGAAGAGCCTGGGTTTTCTTCTTGGGACGCGATTGAGAAGTTCTTAGATCTTCACCTGAGTCCTCGTTGTAATTCACTTGTTCAGTGCGTCTTCTTAGCCGAGTAGATCGGCGGGGACCATTCTCCGTGTCTTCTCTGGCTCCTTCTTGGTTGTTCACTCTTCTTTGCCCAGCTGTTCCTTGCCGAGTAATAGTTGGGGCGGACTCCGCTGGGGGCGGGGCGGACTGGTCTCCGAGAGCAGTGGGCTTGGAGCCTGGGACGGTCTTTCTTGGCCAAGATTTCTCCATCTTGATGTGCTACTAGTAGTCCCAGTTAGCATACCAAATGCAGAGTATGGAAAGCCAAATAAGAGCCCAGTGGATCTGTATACTTCCAGGCTCTATATGTATGGAGAGACCTCAAGCTCAGCCAACACTGACTAGGAGATTTCAATGTGTGCATACACTTAAGAAAATAGAATGCAGTGATATGAGAGGATATGCGGAGAAGAACAAGTTGTCAACACAATTTGAGTAGTGTACTTCAAAGCGTATATTCAACTGAGGGGATGACAGACAGCGATGGGGAAGAAGAAGATCAAGTATCGAAAGAACCCGAGTAACGTACAGTACAAGAGCTCTGTCGTAGTTGTGGCTCTTTTCTTGTGCTTGTGGATGTGGAAGGAGGTGATGAGGAGCCCCAGAGGAGGTACTGGAAGATAGATCTTTCAAATGTTAGCATTCTCTCGAGGTCGGAAGTAGTACTTTGAAATGAGATCAGAGAAGAAGGGCAGCAACAAGAAAGATACCCCTCAGTTCAAGTGGAATCACATACCTCTCTATCTGATATGAGTGGGAGGAGATGAGCTCTCAATTTGTTAGTCTTGGTTCTAGATTGATAGATCTCTCGAAGAGGGATGAATGTGAGAGGATATGAATGAGGCGTGGATGGGATGGGTGAGGATAGGATGGATAAAAGGGCATGCCACATCATAGACAGTTGTTTGTGCCAATCACCCAAAGTAACAGGAGAAACATACCAGTTGCAAAGCGTTGCAAAGCAAATCTGAAGTATCAGAAGCAGCGGCTGTCTGATACTCCTGTCCTGTTGATGTTGCTGCTATTCTTTCAGGTCTTCTTCTTGTTGTTGTTGTTGTTGTGATCCCTTGACAAAAGTCAGAAGAAGGACAAACCTCCCAGGTTCTCCATCTACAGAAGTCTTGGTCACCGCCGAGCAACTAGTTCTCGAGAACAACCACCTTCTGTTCCCGTTCCAGCTAGTGCTGCTCTCTTCCTCGTGTCCCCGCTTCGTAGAGGAGGGAGAGTTGTTGTTTGTAGCTCTTTGTCTACATGTGTTCTGGCAGAGGAAGTTCCGGAATCGAGAGACGGGGCTTAGATGATGGACGTTATGTATTTACCTACCTACCTATCGACACGCACTCTTGATCATATCAATACTGGGAAGTCTAGAGGGGTATAAACTGTGAAACTATGACTCTAGCTCTACTACCATAGCTCTATTCTTTCTTTTTTTCCATACTTCCCTGTCTCTAATCCACTCTCTATCTGCACTTATTACTCAGGTCCACTCTCCTTATATTGCCTCAGGCCACTCCTTCCCCCCCCCCTCATCCCATTCTCTCTAACTACCACTCTTATCTACACTAAATTTACAAACTTTAGAATCTAAACCTCCTTACAACAACAATTAACGTTACTCGTCTAATCCCTCCTCCCTAGGAAAGTTAGGATAAGCTTATCAGATCTCGCTTGTTCTCGTTTATAAAAGGGGGTTCTGTCAGGTGACTCTCGCGTAAGCGGCACCTAGTAGCCATAGTCAAACCTTCCTACCTACCTCCTAGATCCCTTTACTACATGGTGCTCTCTTTAGGCGTCTTACTATTATAATATCCTGTGTACCCTAACGCTACAACTACAGTGATAAGGAGCGTGGGATTACATAGTAGTATTATGCTTTGATCCCTGACTTTTAAATCGACCTACAGCTTGGTAACAAGATTGATTAAGATCAATTACCCCTCGTAACTATCCTACCTTACTTAGCGAAGATGTACGTTAACATTAACAGTGATTATTCTGGTAAAGATAAGAATATTGAATGGTCTATAATAAACGACGAAACGCTAGGTGGGTTAGAAGATACTGAGATTAGTCGATGAAAATTCACAGTAACGAAATCAACGAAACCAACTATAACAACTATAACAACAAAAACGATGACTGTACCCCCTTAGATCTAAAAGAACAATAGAGACGGCTTCTTAGGCTGAGTACATATAATAGTCTTTTGTAGAGGCTCACTACTCTCCTTTAAAGTCGGCCATGATCTTCGGATCTTTGATACACCTGTCACCCCTGATTTTCGTGACCACGTAAGGACACTATTCACGCAAGTGCTCTTTTCCACAAATACAGAGCTTATTAGGTCTACGCTATTAGGTCTTAGTATTCCTCTGCCTCGTCCGGCGTCAAGAACGAAAAGGGCGTCGGAGCCTTGTTTGACGGTTTAATCAAATTCGGTACTATAGACACATCGATCATATGATAGTAGTGTTTTGATCCATTAGCACGGCTAACAGGTGACAGAGTCGAATCATACGGCAAATTCGACAGACAGTAATATTACAGATATCAGGGCTTTTATTCCACATCACGGCGATCGAATAGAGGAATCAAGATTATAGCGAGGAGAAACAACCCGGGCTCATAACTGTCACACGGGAGGGTCGGACAGGGGATAATGACTTGATTTAAGAGAAAAGAAGGGTAACTGACTACTCTATATAGTGCTATAGATAGGCACAGGCGCGATATCCTTCAAATAGGTGCCTAAGAGCCCAAATATCCAACAAGATTCAACTGTATAAGGTATCTAACAAGAGTTGGACGCAGGAATATCGATCTCTGTATAACCAGCTGCGTTCGACAGTTGTAGTCTTACATCTCTAGACAATCTTGGACCATTCCAATTCATGATCTATATCTATATCTTTATCTACTTTGACATACATACATAAATACATACATACATACATGCATGGGTATCTATCCGATATGCTTGAACTTGCGTGCTGCGAAAGAACTCACCGACCAGCCGTCTAAAGGGAGAAGAAAAAAAAGAATAACGCCATTAAACCGCATCGTCGCGAGTCCCAGATCCTGATCCAGAGACAGAGCCCTTCAAGCTCTCCTCAATAGCGAGTCTCAGCGCCTCTTCATCCGCTGCACTCTGTTCTTCTTCCTTCAGTCCTCGCTGTTTTCCTGGAGCCGATGACTGTGACTGAGCCTCAAGGGTCGACTTATGAGCCTCCTCAATCAGGCTCTGCTTCTTAACATACTCTAACACGATCTCTTCTTCTGTCCGTGCGCGCTGCAGCTCCTCCCTCTCCACTGCAGCCTCCCTCGATTTCCTAATCGCGAGCTTGATATCCTCATCCTCAGATTCCTCACTATGCGGAGCCGCCCGTCTCGAAATCCTAATCGCGAGACGGACGTTCTCATCCTCCTGAGCTTCGAGCCCTGAGCTCTGTGACAGCTGGTAGTTAGCTAGGGATTCCTGGATCGCTTTCTCGAGGGCCGCTTGGTGAGCTGCTTCTTCCACGTCCGTCATGGCGATGGGTCCTTCGCCGTCACTGGAATGGCGGCGCGCTGCTTCCGTGATGCTGGCTTGAATGGCGCGGTTGAGGGCTTCCTGGTCGTCGAGCAGGGCGTCGTCGTCGGTTTGGAGCTCGCGGACGCTGGCGCGGATCGCTCGCTCGATCATGCGGTCCTCGGTGAGGTCCCCGCGTGAGGTAGCGGCTACGGAGGCGTGGATCGCCTGCTCAAATTCGAGGTTCGGGTCGCTGGAGAGCGAGTCTGAGACTATGGACGTCTGCTGCCCGGGGCGTGGAGTGTGGTCTTCGCTTCGGACCTTGGTGCGTTCTGCCTCACTCCTTGCTTTCCTCTCCTCGTATAACCTTTTCCTCTCGTCAAAACTGAGGTGTCTTGTGTGAAAGAATCCCTTTGGAGTGAGCTGATCTGTATCCTGGCCCTCAGCATCAGTAGGCTTCTGCTTGGAATTCTGGTATTCGGCTTTATGCTCGCGCCAGCGGGTGATGATCTCCAAACGTTCCCGAGCAGTGGATGTCCTGAATTCTTCATACCCCTGTGCTGTCCGTGCCGATATAACATAGTTTATAACACTTGAACCAAAGAGCTTCCGGACCTCCTTGTGAATACCCAAGAAAGTGTAGCCTGGGAGACCCCAAATTGCTGCAATAGGGTTAGATAGGACTTCAAAGATAAAAGACGGAATAGGACATCTAACCTGCGCCCGGCTTCATGATAAGTCCTCCAATGCCCTTTCCGATACCCTTGAGCAGACCAGCTGTACCCTCCTTCTCGGCTCCTCGCATTGGTTGTGTAATGAGACCCGATATCCCATCATAAAATCCGAATCCAAATTCCTGTCGACATTAGCAACGCGGCGGAACATCACAAGGACCCTACTTACCCTCCCAGCTGCCTTAAGACCACTTTGGAAATCCGTAACCTTCTCCTGAGGCCTCACAGTGTCATCGCCATACAACTTCGGCGCATTGTGAAATCCACGAGCGAGACCCAGTGTGAAATCCATAGGCGATTTTATGCCCGCCCCCACGATACGAGATATCCCTTTACCGGCACCGACAACGTTTTCCACCGTTAGCTTTCGGGGATCGAATTCGGGAGGTGTGCGGTGGATGGAAACTCGACGCGAAAGTGAGCGGCTCTTTGAGCCGGATCGTGATAATCCATCACTTGAACCGGATCTCGATCTCGACCTCGAAAGTGTTCCTCTGAGTGCTTCTCTGAGTGATCTCCCACGTTGCGGTCCCGTTGACGAAGTACTTGTCAGCGGTGTGTCAATACTAGCACGAGTATCGTTAGATGTTCGAACCTCGCTGTCGTAGGAGACTTTCGTTGATGGAGCGGAGGACAAGTCTGGCTGTGAAGAGGGCTCTGATGCCTCCTGGTCTTTTGCCTTGGCACTCTCTTCCGAACCGGACTCCGCCTCAGGCTGGTCGCGCGAAATAATTGTAGATGGCTCCGAGCCCGAGCCTGACGACTGCGTAGCATTTTCTTTCGGCTTAGCCTTCCGATGCTTATCTTTCACACTTCTAAATATCTCGACAGGGAAATCCGCGACACCCATTGTGAGACTTGCAATAGTCCCCAACAAAGCCGAAGCACCCCCGGAAATAGGATCCCATGGCCCATCCTCCGTTTCGTATTCTCGGGGCCGATAAAGCTGCAGATCAGCAAAATCAAGAAGGCCCTGGTCTGCGAGGACAGCTGCAGCCAGGGCGCTGAGTCGGGTCTTGGTGCGCTTAACTTGCCAGACGGCAACTCTGCTCGGCGAGAGAGAACATCTCAGATTATCAACATCTAGCATGTCATGGAAGCTTTTGCCTCCCTGCTCGGACCCTTTCTCCTCTTTGATCTTGGCACCTAGCTCTTTGGCTTTCTCCAGAGTCTCAGGCTTGAGAGCTTCGAGAATTGCGGCTGCTAGCTTGTCGGCCGTCAACTGTCTATGTGGAATGGGGAGAGGGCCAGCTCCGGCTCTTGCCACCATCGCACCCCAGAATTGTTGGTCGCCAAAGAAAGGAACAATGACAGTAGGTTTTCCGGTAGCTATACCAGCAGCTGTGGTTCCAGCACCACCGTGGTGAACGACACAGGAGACGTGTTTGAAAAGCCAATCATGAGGAACATTGCCCAGCATGAAGACCCCTTCAGGGACTTCCATATCATCAGCCCCAAGTCCTCCCCAGCCCTTCGAAACCAAGGCTCGGACACCAGCCTTCTTGACGGCTTCAAATATCAATTTGGTCATTGCATCCGGATCATCAACCACGATTGAACCAAAGCCAATATAGACCGGTGGTGCGCCAGCAGCGAGAAACTCAGCAAGGTCTGGAGGGGGTGAATAGGAAGAAGCTAGGGACAAGAAGTAGAAGCCCGAGATTGAGATATGCTGCCCCCAATCCTTAGGCTTAGGAATCAATGCTGGCGACCAACAATATGTATATGGTATCCGAAGACGGCTTAGCATCCCTGGGGCCCATATCAAACTGATTGGGTCAAGTCCGAGTGCTCGTTCCCGGAAGCGGTTGATAACGTCTCCAAGACCTTGCCAAGTCATCATTTCGACCAATGCGTACGATACGAAATTCGTCATATTGACATCGCAGTTCGAAGACTGGATGTTTGCGAGGGGGTGGGGAAAGGATTGCGTAGGTGACCACGGCATTCTGTAGGAACAGTCAGTTTTACACAAGAAACAATGCAGAGGTTGACATACGTGAACATCATGTGGAGAGGAATGCCCATCTTCTCCGCAATATGGATGTGAGCGAAGCTAGGCGGGTTCGCAATGATAGCGTCAGCGATAAAAGGCCGCTCCGTGGGATTTGTATCCATATTGATGCCGCCAGAAAGCCCCGAGATGCTATCACCGCTGTTCCGCGGCGGTGGACCTAGGCCATCGCCAGCCTCAACGCATGATCTCCAGCAGCCGAGGACGATCTCCTCCATTCCCTTCCGGCGCTTCCCAACATCACCGGACTTCAAGGAGTCGAATCCGGGCATAAGTCCTGGGTTCTTGACCATAAATGCCATCAGTTCGGAAGGGTCACCGCCGATACTGAAGAATTCGAGGCCGTTTTCCTCGACGAAGCTTTGGAACGTGGGGTGGGTCGCTAGACGCACTCGATGACCATATGTAGCTTTCAGGCACTTCCCCAACGCCACGAACGGCTGCACGTCTCCCCTAGATCCCACCACATGAATAACAACGTTCAGCTTCGGTGGTGGTGTCTGGCCGGGAAGTCCCCCTAGCGCAGGTGGAATATATCCTGGCGGGAGCGGCTTCTCCTCTTCCTGTGCAACGAGAGAGAGCTGGTTTCGCAGCGCAGGCACCAGAAGATCAGATAATTTTCGAGTCTTCTGGTTGATGCTGATATTGACCCGCCCATCATCTGTGACGCGTGCCTTGGTATCAAACCCATCCTGGCTCAGCTCTAGGCTATCATGCTTATCTCCAAATGCGGGCGGTGCTTCGGGACCATCTACAGTGAGGATATTGGGGACACCGAGATGGGTTCTAGTTCTGTGGAAGGAGGAAATCAGCTATATACTGCGTGTAAACCGTAAACCTCACTTACCTCGTAAGAGGAGCTCTCACATTGCCAGATGCTGAGTTGGTATCCTGATCTTGCGAACGGCCCAGCCTCGTATATGATTTCGACCTCACCGCTAGCGTTCTTCCATTCTGCTGGATATTCCCTGCAATCGCTGCCTCGGCCTGCGCAATGAGCGCAGGCGGTAGGCCCTCCTCTGCCGCCTGGGGAGGCTCTTCGCTGGGTATAGAAGCCATCCTGTTGTTGGGATCGAGGTTGGGTCCTTGGAGAACTGGCTGCTCTTCTGAAGGCGCAAGGCTGAGGTCCGTCGTGACTCGCAGCCTCCTCGCCTCTCACAGGCACAAGCCCAGTCTCGAATGGCCTCTTGCTATATTCCCATATGTGCCTTGCCTTTGTCCTCCGCTCGTCCTTGGCATATCCCTCCCTCGACTCTCTGGATCTCAAGAGCTAGGTCTGAACCCCTCGCCGTGCTGCTTCCTCGTAGTGAAAGGCTCTTCCCAGCCGCACTTTGTACAGCCTGTATCTCGAGGATCCAATGTCAGAATAATATGCTTTCTTTTCTCTGTCTCTCCCGTCTTTGGAATTCAATATCGTCGTCGAAGATAAGAGTTCAGCAAAACTCCCTCCCAGCGTCCACGATCAAGGCAGAGAACGGTCTGTTTATAAAGCGGGGAATATCCAACTGATCCCTGTCCTGTGACGAAACGGGTCAGGGGGCCCCAGCGACGGTCGATTCTTAGTGAACACAGGGCGCGGGCATATAACAGGTATGTTTTCACATGCTCTCCTCTTTGTCTCTGCGCGCGACAAGGAAAAGGGGTCTTGTGTTTTGTGTCTTTATTCTTATCTTTTCAAGCAAAGGAGTCACAGATTGGGAGATGGATGACATCTGATCTGATTTGAAAGCCGGCAGTGGATTATTAATCTTTCTTCTCTTTTCCTGGTTTTTTGGCTATCTTTTTCTGTTCTGGTATGGTTCAAGGAACCGGTGAAAATCTCTCTTCGTGCACATGATTCCTGGCCTGAGAGAGGGCACCTCCATATGTACATCTACCGTTTTACAGACAGTCTGGTATTCATATCGATCTCTCGGCTCACACGCTGTTCCATCGATATCATGGTGCTGAGCCCACAAACCACACAATAGACGGATGAATGCATAGATGAGCCCATACACCCAGCCTCTGTCATTCTAGCTCCCGAGAAAAGAGGGTTGGACTAGGTGCCTCTAACTCTGTGTATAATCAAATCAAATCCCATTTACCCGATTCGTCCAGAGGGTGGGACTGGTTCACATCCGGGGGACGGGGCGTCATTCTCCAGCGCCGTCATCACCAGATAGATGCAAAGAACGAAGCAACCCAGGAGGAACCGAGAAGAGCCCGCCAAACCTCATCTTTCAATAACCAACAAAAGAACTAATCGCTATAGTACAAGAGCGCAGTCGCCCAACATGTATACGTGTATGATCTTCCGCCTCGCGATCCCCCTGTAGCTTTTACAGCCAGCCTTTTAATTAGCCCTTTTATTTGCATTCCCGCCAGGGCTCTCGCACTCTTTACCCTCGTCCTCAGATATCTGCCACCCCAGGCAACAGCGCATCCGCAACTTTCAGCCTCTCTCATCGAAGGAACGAATCTAGCTGGAGAACTTGCGTGTGATCTTCGCAATGACTATGTCTTGGTCAGCTAACCAGCCCGGGAAATGAAGGGGGAGGGGACATACTATGCAGAGCCACAACGCTGAAGATGAAAACCAGAGAGAGAACCAATACCACCACGGGGTCGACTTTCAATCCCGGGCTTTCGTCGGTGTAGAGTCCTGGATATTCACATTAGCACATATCCCACTCCAGCTCCTTCCCCTTCATCCCCTTCACACCACCACTCAGCCCCCCACGGGAAAAATCACCCGCCGTCCCGCTCCAACATAGATAGGCAAAGGGAGAGACATACTCAACATCGTACTGCTACTCCCGCCCGCACCCGCCGCTCTGGTCGAGCTCGGCCGCGCACTCGCAAGCTTCTCCTTCTGGTCCGCTGCCGCGCGGCGTCTAATCGCTGTCTTGGGGCCACCGGGAGGTGTTGGGCTCGATGGGCGGGCGCTGCCCGGGCTGTTGACGGGGGAGGAAGCGCGGGGGGATGACTGTAAGTTCGTTAGCTACACTGCGTAACTGGAAATTGGTATTGGAATTGGAACTGTGAATGGGATTGGGAGAGTGGGTGAGCGGTTGAGTGATGTGCGCAAGAAATAGGAGTCCTGGGGAGAGGGGCAGGGGAGAGAAGACATATACCATTGTGACTGAAGTGAAAGAAATGGGAAGTAAAGAGAGGGAGATTAGTTGGGTGTTGGAAGACGATAAATAGAATTGTGTATGGGTGGTCGTGGTTTGGGAATCGCGAAATAATTGAGGACACGATCCTCTAAGGAGGCTCTCGGCTGTGGCAAGGATCAATTGGCTCTAGACCCGCGACTAATCATGGGCGGAGCACGCCGTGAGACTTAGAAATAGTGGAATCCGGGGAGAACGCTTCATGTGATAAGAGGTATTCATTCATGTGCTGTGTCTATGGAATACTCTCAATTATAGTAATAGTAATAATAATGACAATAAAAAAAAGGGCTATAATTCCACAATTCCGACATTTCCAAGGCACTCTATGGAGAGAGGTGTCTGCGGTCAAACTATCAAGATGCCTTGGCCATCAGGGCTATTTATTCTCGCTCTATGCATCACCACCTCCTCGACTAGGTACTATGCTTTGATACAGGAAGATCTTGTGCGCCACCATGCGCATGCTGAAGGGAAGGTAAAACAAAGGAAAACTCGTCTGTTGGTGTCGCTGTCAGTATATCCACGCTCGCCCGTCCTGCTCGGGTGAAGAAGTATCGGACCGCTCTGGGTACCGTTTTTTTTTGAGACTCAAGACTCGGTCTGCTGCTTGTTGAATAAGAAAACCACCGCTTCGAAGGCACCAGCTCTTCCACAATTTTTAACCCCTTCAATTCCCGCTCCTTTCTGAGTGACCTGGCTGGCCGGCCATGCCCATTAAATAGATAAAACAGTACAGTCTACAATGAAACCAAAGGTATCAACCAAACGCCAGCCGCTATGATAGCAAGGGTATTGCATGCAGGGTCGCTCTTGTGTTTCAGAGGGCGACATCGAGGACTAAGCTGACATCTCGCACCTGCGCGCCAGCTAAGTCTTCAAGAACCGGAATCAAATCCAGCAGCTCGTTGTCGTGCGCATCCGAAAACCAACTGCTGATCGGGACAGCATGTTGAGGGTGGAAGATGTATGATGTAGGAGAGTTGTCGATGATGATTGTCTCTTTCAGATCACGCCCAACCTGTGACAGATCTTTGACATAGTTGCCCTGATGATTGTAGCAACTCTCGCGGAAGAGGCGATGGTGTACGACATGATGAATATCAAGTTGATCAAGGAGAGGGTCCCCATACTTGAGAGGGTTAGTGTCAAAATCGGATAAAGGGGAAGTATTGCCTACCTTGGAGACTGAAGCGGTAAAGACAACAACTTCATAAAGCTCGCCCACCCGTTTCATGAATTGATCGACACCAGGTCGCTTGATAACATAGACATTGTGGTACTGTCCTTCTATCTCAACGGGGATTGTGAAGTCCGCCTGGTGTAAAATCTGCATTTACTGTGAGCTAGTGACTTATAACAGGGGGAGGATAACATGCCTTAAAACTGCTGTGGACCAAGGTCTCATCGAGATCGAGAACCAAACACTTCTTCCCCTTAAACCGCGGTGCAACTGGGGGAAGTAACCACTGCTGCTTTGCCTCGGCTGTCTCTGGTACAGCCTCTTCACTTCCATCTGCTTGGGGTGCAGGTGGTAGAGATAGGTCAGCTCGGACGACCTCGTCTCCCCGAGGAACGGCATCATCTGGGACTGTTTCTGTGTCGCTTGGCAGAGGTTCTGAATCTTGGACGGCGACATCACATTCTTCGTCCTTCGGCCCCTCACTTGATTCGGGTGCCGCAGTCGCTCGTGTCGACGATGTCCTTGCAGGTGCTTGAATAACCACTGATGGGCCAACCGAGCTCGTGCTTGGTCCCGATTCTTTGGGTAATTCAGGCAATGGTTGATCACGTGCATCACCAGGAAGGTTCAGTTCCCTATTAGGCCCTGCTGGCTGATCCGCTTCAGACTGTACGGTTCTGCCTGAATCTAGACCCGTTACATCATCTCGATCATTGCCCGTTTCGGTTTGTTCAATAGCCTCCTTTTCCGTCTTTGATTGAGCCACGATATCGTTCTGTTGCTCTGCCCCAGCCTTCTCTGACCTGCTGGCTACGGTAGGACGTCTGGCAGGGACCTTCGCAACTCTGTTGGCTGGTGCGGCAGGCTCGTTTGACTCCACCACACTCTCATGATCCGGAACGCCACAGCAAAGAAAGGATAAGATGCCCTTTTTCTTGGACAATCGAGGTGCAGTGACCTTGGTAGTTGTGGTACTCACGTTCCCAGAAACACCTATTGGGGTGCCTCGTGGTGGTATCGACATCCTGCTGCTTGTGGCACTACCATTCCGCCGCCTGCCAAGAATGCTCCTCTTCGACTCCCTCGATCTGCCGTCTATGCTCTCCCTCGGATCACTAGCAGTCGCTCCACTAAGGCCGGTTGATGTCGGCGATGGTTGTATCTTGTTAGAAGAGGATCGAGATGGAACATGAAGGAGCCCCCTGTTCTTCTGGGAGACTTCCTGCACGTCGCCCGCTCCGCTCAAGAAGTCCTTCTCGTTCTGCGACGCCGTCACCGCTGTTCTCCCGGACTCTTCGGTAGCGATGGTGTTCTGGGCGATCGAAGTCGCTTGTGTCGATGAACTCGGAGGGTGGGGAGCGTCTGTGGCTGCATCTGATAGTTAGCTTTCTGTTACGCATAGATCTTCGCACTTCTATCACAGGCACATCTCGTCCCGAGATGCCGCTAACAATAGATCCGCATGTTTGGGGGCAAGTACATACAGTTCGAGGTATCGAGCGCGGGTGGTTTGTTCCCCTTCGTGCCAGCTAATGAAGCTGAGCGGCTAAGATCCTGCTCAGTCGGAGGAGCAACCTCATTACTCATCGAGGGCAATCCACGACCACGATCGGCCAGCAGAATCCAGCAGGGTATCTGATACTCTGTGCCTTCTCCACGCGCTATCGATTCCGCGCGGTGATGGAGCGCAGCAGCTTCAAAATGGGGATCTCGAACCGCTTCCACGACCCGTGAGGCGTTGAATGACGGGGGGGGAGCAGCGCGGGCGATGCGATTCAAGAATCAGGGGGAGCTGTCACCGAGGGAGTTGTGCGACGACTGATGTAGGGCGTACAGTGAAGCTCCGACCGTAGATCGATTCTTTCGAAAGGGCTCTTGGTCTCTGAAAGAGAGAGGGAGGGAGACCGAAGTTCAACGAGCGGGAGAAAGGCTGAGGTTCTAGATGGGGGATGGCGGGAAGAGGGAGGACTAAGCGAGATTGACCCAAAAACCGGCTCCAGTTAGTAGTCGTCGATACTGTCCGTGGTGCAGCAGTGTACAGAACGGATATCTACAACAACGCAACACACAATGCACAATGCACAGTACGCAGGGTGCTTCTTCTACGACCGCACCAGATAGAGTCGCTGTCGCAGTCACAGCAGCCAGCGGGATTTGTCTCTGAGACCAGGACTAGGAGCATCCCTGGATATCGGATAACTGCACTGAGGACCACTAACAGTCTAACAGTCTAACACCACCTCCACCAGGATTATGTAAGTCGAGGTATGCAGGATTCAGTCGTGGGCGCTTCTTCGAACTCGTCGGGCACGCGCACACCCAGACGATCAGACCAAGCTACGGAGGATGCACACAGTTCCAGCGGATCCTTGGTGCGACTAGGAGTAGTCCAGGAATCCAGGAATCCAGGAATCCCGGAAATCCTGAAGCTTCAACTCACTCTTGAATCCCGAGACCTCTTGACCGTTGCGTGCAGTCGTAGAGTTGCGTCGGCCATTCACAGCCCATCACCAATTGACTCACCCACAACCCAATAGGATGCCATATTAAACGCCCTCCCTTCAAGAACAGGAGAGGATCCAGCCTATCAGAGCCATTCCCCCACCCTGCTTCAAAAGATGTCTCTCTGGGAGGAGTCTGGGATATGCCACCGGCTCTTCCATTTGCAAGAATCGCAACTGCCGTGGATTACTCAATACTGTGGTCGATGCTGGTCCAGCCCACACTGCCCAGTCCGCTCCTCGGTTTGAACTTTGTATGGAGTTGATATAAACGCTGGGGCAGCACACCAGCTTGGATCGCCGTTCTCCAGGAATAGAAATCCGGATATACTTCGAAGTTCGTACCGTGCTCACGATGCCAGTAGTGTCCCCAGTCCACTATTGTCATGCTTTTTAGATCTGCCCGGCGTCCCAGACTCGCGTTCAAACTTCAGGGTCCATGGATTTGCAGAAACTATTGAGATCAAAGCTCCGGATGGCGGGCGGCTATCGTGTGGCCTATCGGCTCGCTGCCCTGCCCGACGTGGGGAGGACAAAGTACAGAGCATTTGTACATTGTACCTGTTAGCTGGCATGACGTTTTCCGCTTTCTGAAGCCGTACCGTATTGCTAACCAGGTTGCGAGAAGAGAGTATTATGATTCGTCTTGTTCTGACGGCCCGCGATGTAAGGGGCGTCAACGCGGACCCGTTTATCCAATTCCGCCGCACGCACTGAATGAATCGCGTGTTTGCGGAGAAGCTTCCTACCGGAGAACGGGTGCAGCCTGTAGAGGAGTTACTGTACAATAATTTGGATTGAAGCCGGAGAGGCTCGAGAGGAAGAAGGGTCCTGTACTCCGTATGGGGAGCACTTGTGCCCTGTCGCATCACAACATCCTTGACCATGTCCCCTCCTTCAACTTCTGAAGCTCGTGAATCCGATAAAGACGCTGCCTTTCTTTATCTGGGCCGGCGGGTCGGACCATGGAATTCGTGGATGGAGAACGTGGGGTAAGCAGCAGCATGATCCTATCATAATCCAGCGCTGGAGGTAAAGAATGGGGCCCGGCGTTCAACGGCTCACGTGATGCGCTTTCACATGCCTCGGCTGAGGTCTGCATTGCATCAACGAGCATCGACGAGCACCACGAGCATCAACAATCCTCCATCCAGAGAGGTATATGGCCATGGTCTATACGTTTCTCTTTCAGCCAGCTAAAGAACAGATTGGCTATTGGGAATCTGCTGTATAGGATCAACGCTCTACACCGAGACGATAACCAACCAGTCGAACCCGCGACTGGAGCTCGCCGGACGAGGCAATCGGGCCAATGAGGCCATAACAATGCACGCATAAGGACCATCCACGACACCTGGAAAGACCACGATTAAGGGGGCGATGGCGGTTCAATCTACTCTGCGAGGCTCTGCCGACCCGCTGGCTGCGCTTTACCATCAGTATACCAACCTCCTGCGCCAACGTCTGAAGCGGACCTCGAAAGCAACAAGACTGCTCGGAGCATGCTTGCTTGCGCTCTCTATCATAGCCGGCTGGGCTGGAGGCAAACGATGGTGGAGCAAACGCACAGCAGAAAAGGAGCAGGGGCAGCGATTACACCGAAGGAATTCCGGGCTGAAGAATAAAGATGGCTCTCGGGTGATATTTGTCCCATACAAAGACTCGATTTCAAAAGTCACGATACATCCTACAAAGCCCCTGACCTTTGATGCGCATCGCAGGCTTTTCCTTAATCCACCCAGAGCCTCGGGCCTTGCGGGTGGCCCATATGCTGCTCAGATCCCGCCTCCACAAACAAAGCCAGGTCTCAACCTGGCTTTTCTACACCAGTTCCTTAGTCTGCTGAGCATAATGATACCAAGATGGACGAGCAAGGAGACTGGGTTATTGCTAAGTCACGGCATGTTCCTTATGCTCCGGACGTATCTATCTCTGGTTGTAGCTAGACTGGATGGTGAGATTGTGCGGGATCTTGTAGCCGGACGTGGAAGATCGTTCATCTGGGGAATCATCAAGGTAGGTTATTGCATTTCATATATTGATAACCCCCGAAAGCCTCCGCCGTATGTGCACAGAGAGATTGAGTAGCGCCCTTCTTCAACTACTACCTTAGCTTAGTTATAGTGGCTGAGCGACTTTGAGAAATAAAGGAGCTTTCTGGATACTACACATAGGCCTAGAACTAAGCTAATATCTTGCAGTGGTGTGGAATCGGCAGTTTTGCTTCCTACACAAATGCCATGATCAAGTTCCTGCAGTCGAAGGTCTCAATCGCCTTCCGAACACGTCTCACGAGATACATCCATGACCTTTACCTCAACGACAACCTGAACTACTACAAACTATCAAATCTGGACGGCGGTATTGGTCAAGGAGCAGACCAGTTTATCACCCAGGATCTAACACAGTTCTGTGCGGCGGCCGCTAGTCTATACTCATCATTGGGGAAGCCATTCATAGATCTCTTGGTTTTCAACTTCCAATTATATCGAGCTCTCGGACCTCTTGCCTTGACCGGAATCGTGAGCAACTATTTCCTTACAGCCACCATTCTACGACGACTCTCTCCTCCTTTTGGCAAGCTAAAAGCTGTCGAAGGGCGTAAAGAGGGTGACTTTAGAGGCCTTCATGCTCGTCTGATTGCAAATGCTGAGGAAGTGGCATTCTATGGGGGGGCGAGTATGGAGAAGAATTTCCTAGATAGGGAATTTCGAAGTTTGAGGAAGTGGATGGAGGGAATCTACACGCTAAAGATCCGCTACAACATTCTTGAAGACTTCGTTCTCAAATATAGCTGGAGTGCATACGGCTACTTATTGAGCGCCTTGCCGGTCTTCTTGCCCGCATGGGGCGGTCTGGGTGGTATCCAAGAACTGGCCGACGCCGCGGCGAGCGGGGGCAGAGAGCGAGGCCGAATGAAAGCATTTATCACAAACAAGCGGCTCATGCTCTCCCTTGCTGATGCCGGTGGAAGAATGATGTACTCCATCAAAGATCTCTCCGAGCTCGCCGGATATACCAGCAGAGTCTACACTCTCATCTCGACTCTCCACCGCGTTCACGCAAATGCCTATCCTCCCCAAAGAGGCACAAATCCTGAACTCTATTCCCTTTCCGATGTGCAAGGCACAATTCAAAAGGGATTCGACGGCGTCCGTTTAGAAAACGTCCCTATCGTAGCCCCCTCACTCTTCCCTCGCGGTGGCGAAGAACTCATCAACTCCCTCTCCGTAATCGTGCATTCCGGCGAACATCTCCTCGTACGTCCCCTCATCACCGTTATTTCTCAATGCTAATGAAGATAGATCTCCGGCGCCAACGGCGTAGGCAAGTCAGCCGTAGCCCGCATCGTTGCAGGCCTCTGGCCCGTCTACCGCGGCCTCGTCTCCCGCCCCCGCTCCACCGGCACCGACGGCATCATGTTCCTCTCTCAACGCCCCTACCTCTCTGTCGGCACACTGCGCGATCAAGTTATCTACCCAGATGGCGAGCCTGAGATGCGCGAGCGGGGCCGCCGCGACATCGAGCTCAAGCGCGTGCTGGAAGAAGCGCGTCTCGGGTACCTTCCAGACCGCGAAGGCGGCTGGGACACGAGGAAGGAGTGGAAAGATGTATTGTCGGGCGGCGAAAAACAACGGATGTGCATCGCGCGTCTTCTGTATCACGAGCCCCGCTATGCATTTATCGACGAGGGAACCTCAGCTGTCTCCTCCGATGTCGAGGGCTTGTTATATGAGCGCTGTAAGGATAAAGGCATCACGCTCATCACGATCAGTACCAGAGCTAGTCTGAAGCGGTATCATACCTTTAACCTAACCCTGGGACTAGGTGAGGATGGCACGGGGTGGGAATTTGAAAGAATCGGCACGGACAAGGAGAAGATGGGCGTCGAGAGAGAATTGATGGAGCTGAGAGAGAAGCTGACGAAGGTTGACGAGTGGAAGAATAGAAAGGCGGAGATTGAGCAGGAGTTGGCGAAGGTTTGGGTCGAGGGAGAGGTGTTGAATCCACCGGAGTATATGGAGGGCGAGACTGCGAGCGAAGCGCAATAGATGGACGGCGAGTGAAGATAGGTACCTATATGGCTTTGTCCGGTCCTTGATGTTAGTCGAGAGGTATATACATCTCTATCTATATGTACAACTAACCCCCTTACTCCACAACGCCCCACCTCCAAACTCCCCACCAACACCTAACGCCCTCCCTATCCCCCCCCTCGCCCCCCTCGCCCCAATCGTCCCAAAACACCTCCTTTCCCTGCCCCACCAACCCCAGACCAAGCCTCGCCATCAGCGCTCCCAAGCTCACAGCCATCTCCTCGGTCTTGGCATCCCTCAACGGGACGGCGACCAGAGCGCGCGCCCCGCCGTCCCGCTTCAGAAACTGGGTGATCGTCTGCGAGACGAGCGACGGGTGCTCCTCGTCGTAGAGTGGGTCTGCGGCTATGACGATCTGCTGGGTTGTTAGACTTTCCAGCTCGTGTTATGGATGATGGACTGGTGGGGGGGAGAACGCACGTCGAATTTCCGATCCGGGTCAGAAGTGAGTACAGGCGTATTCCAATCCAACACCTCGCATTCCAATCTCCCTCCCCTCTCCCGCACAATCTCCTCATTCAACCCTGCATTATGCGTCAGGTTCCCATAAATAGCAGGTAGATCCGTCAGGAGTACGGAAGCACGCCATATTGCGGCGGCGGCTATACCGACTAGGCCAGTACCGGCGCCTAACTCTAGGATTTGGGGCTGTGGCAAGGAGGGGGATTTGGAGAGTAAATGAGAGAAATAGGAGGTGCCGAGGGAGTCCAGGAGCTTTGCGATGGTGAAAGCGGTGCCCCAGGTTTTGAAACCTAGGTTATCGCCCGTGAGAGGCGGCTCGCGGATCGAGAATTGGAGATCTGTGGGCGAGGAGGGGATGAGCCAGGTGCGTGTCATTTCTGGCATTGCTTTGGTGGAAATGGTCAGGACTATGAGAAGAAAGGAGACAGAGACGTCGGGGAAGATGGAACGTACCAGTTCTGCCACAGCGCTCAGCCATCCTCTTGCTCGCTAGCTCCCAGATCTTCTCTCGCTGTTCCGAGACCACGGCTTCTTCTGCACCGCCATCTTCAAGCCAGCTCAGATCACTGGAGACCACGGAAAGCAGATACCGGTTTACTTTTTTGGGGTCCTGGGCTTTGATATCTTGGCTATCGGAAGCTCCGGTCCAGGAATTGGGTTGAATGGCTAGGCTTTCGAGAGCGTTGCGGAGGGTTTTGAAGGAGGGCTTACTCCGAAGACTGGGGAGGGAAGCTAGAATGCATATCAGTAAGGTCTAAGGGGGTACGAGGAAGATCAGTTAGTAAGTACCGTCTTGGGCTGCCAAGGGGGATTGGATAACGGTCATTTTGCCGCTGGGATGACCTTGGTAGAGATGCGAGATCTCGGATATTATAGCTGTCAACTCTAAAAGAAATGGTTCTAGTCTATACTTTGCTGTCCGCTAAGACACCTCTTCTCGACGCTGTCTCTCCAAGGGGTGGGATATACAAGAAAGGGGGCGGAAATGATACAATCACGTGACAATAAGGGGAAGCCTCGAGAGCGCTTGCAACACTTGACGCGCGCCTGTAGACCTTCAAACACTCATAATGAACAATTTTTTATCCAAATCGCTCCCAAAGCAAAACAGATACTCGTGGATCATGAATCCATGAATCTTGACGAATAATCCGTAGAGAAGATAAAAACCCGTTCAGAAATGGGGAAGATTTTCATCGCTCGGTTATTAATCTGTCGGGCCAATCGGGATGCCGGATATTTTGCCGATTAGCGAGCTATATTCGACATCACTTGCCTCCCCTATCTCCAATGTACACGACTGATTAGGTATTGTAGGAATCAAATGGCTTCCAAGATTGAGAATCTGACCTAAGGAGGCAGCTTTATATAAGACTTGAATTGTTGACCTCCACTGGGCCTCATCATGATACAGGGTATTTTCTACGCCCGGTTTCTGCCCGAGGAAGGTCTGTATAAATCATCAGGAGACGTTTATGTTCCCGCTCTAACTTCCCGCAGGAACAAGAGTCGTTCACCAAAGCCCACCAGGATGCATTGTTCCAGAGCCAGATATTGACAAGCCTCGCCTGTTTGACTTCGAGACAATATCCGAGTACATCATCCCGCGACAGGCGTTTTGCAACCGCTATGTCACAATCTGTGAGCCCGAAAACAAATACCGCATCCTTGGACACCCGGTCTGCATCGACAACGAGAAGTACAAGCGTAATGAGTTCATGTTCAACTTTTGTATCGTCATCGGCACCGAGGTTGACAAGATCCCGTACGAAGCGGTGGTCCGACGCTTGGCGAGTACTTTCACCGAGATGGAGATTCAGAATCAGTTCTTGAGTGAGGAAGGCATCTCGAATTCTCAGGATCGTCGCTCAATTGCCGCGCTGATTGAGATCATCAAGGAGGATCTCAATAACTACAATGAGTGCATGATTCCTGTTGGTGTGTATCAGCCATCACGTGAAATCAAGGCCTGGGGCTGATCCAATGCAGACGATGCCAATACTATAAATATGAAGCTCTTTCCAGTCCACAAGCACCCGCCCCCTGTCAAGTCATGGCATGTTCCAATCTCCAAGATCAAATTCACCGACATCATGGACGACACCTGGGATCTCACCATGAGAAAAGTCATCCACCACATCGACGGGATCAAAGACGTGCGGCGCATTGCGCACGACGCGGACGTTGCTCTCAGCCTGACCAAGATCGCCCTCCAACACCTCTTATACTACGACTCGATCCTAATGCTCGATCTCTTCCTCTTCGGCAACATCTACGCCCCGACTCCGGAAATCAACGATTTCATCGCCGATAAAGATGGCCTGCAAAATGAGTGCGCCAATTACGTGTACATCAACGGGCCCCGCCTTCCCAATTTCTACCTCTGCCGTCTCTTCACCTCCCTCTGCACTAGCCGTACCATCAAGGAATGGCTTAAGATGCATATGGATCAAGGCTTCCCGGTCTTCAATTACATCGATGTCCGGCGCTTCATCCAGTTCGGGGTAATCAAGGGGCTGATATACCGAGTTCATAAATATGCAGTCTCGTCTCAGTATATAGCTTCGTTGGTAAGTGGACAGAGCATGCCGGTCGAGGGCGGAGATGTCCTGCAGAAGTACACGGATGGCTGTCATTGCTTTGATCAGATCATAACGGAGAAGAACATGGCAGATTCTAAGATCATGGAGCGCCTGAGAAAATTCCCCAAGGGAGATGTGGAGATTATCTATCGGTGATGGGCTATGGCTTGGGGTTGGCGTTTGGGAAGGGTGCGTTTTGGGGCTAAAAATGATATCCCTTTTGGTTCGGCGTCTGAGCAATTTGAAAAAGTACTACTATGAATTGTAATTGGATATGGATAAATTGACAGGTAATACCAAAAAAAAAGTATTCTCTCCGACGATGGGATTTATTGTTACGATATGTTACGATATCATAAGGGAGCTGCAATGATGGACAACCCGATCCCCGTCGGTTCTCTTTCTGGTGCTTGTATTCGACCGAACCAAAACTTGATGTCGAGGGTTGCTAATTATAAAGGAGAAGATAACAAACTTGGCTCAACAAGGAAGACTGGGGTATTAAACTTTCTCCTAATAATACAATTAAGATCTATAAATCCTATATCCACCCACCTAAGACAACTTCCCAAAGATTACTTAGTCACGGTTCAGAGCTTGTAGAACAACTGAAGCGAGCGTAGTATACTACGAGAAATCAGCCCCCTATGCTCGCAGAGCTTCCGACATGATACCTACTATACGACCAGCAAAGAAAGGAAGACGAATATTATTATTATATCTAAGACAGTTTTACGTTCCAAAAAATGGCAGATATAATACAAGAAGAGATACTCGTAACTCAATTTGAAGGATACTATATCGACTTCGCCAATTCGCAGCTAACTCCTACTCCCCACCAGGAGAGGCATTCCGAAGTCCTCCTAGTTTTCGCCTCTCGGCCATACGGGACTCAGAAGAGAATAATCCATATCCCGAATCCTTTCGTCCTTGCGAATCGACAGCAGTGCTTTCTGAATCATCAACCAGCGTCCCGCGCTTGGTATGCTCAGATTCTTGCGCAAAGTTCAGAAATATGGACGTTCGGGTACCGTCCTCACTATTTGGGCGTGTCATGCCAGCTGACGTGGAGCTGTCGGCGGTTTGGGGCGTGTTGTTGGGTACATGCGGCCCGGGCCCAATGCGGGAGGGTGCTGATGTGTCGAGGCGGAGTCGAGGAAGGTGGCTCAACTCAGGTGTCGATCGGGAAGCTGAGGCGTTGAGGTGCACGATTGGCCGGAGAGGGGGCAGCTCGGGATTAGGTGTTTCCAGAGGTGCTCTGTACACTGACACGGCATCAGATGCACATGTCTCCATCTTTGGAGGAGGCTTGGGAGCGCTTGAGGTACAGGCGCCAGCGATTGTCGGCGATGCAGACGGTGATACGAAAGGAGAGGGGAATATAGCGCCGCGAGGTGAAGATGCGCTAGGAACTCGATGTCGTGGGAGCTTTGGTAAGTCAGGTGCAAGGTACGGCAGGGGAATGACCATCCAATCCCTATTCAAACTCTTAGGAATCCAAGATGCACGACGAAAGGGTGGAGACTGGGGGGAAGAAAAAGTATGTGGATAGTCTTCTGGAAGTCCGAGAGGGTGCGAGGCACTCCATTGAAATGCTTCTCTCCTCCGAGTGGCGTGGGTATTATCTATCAACCAATCTATAGGGGAAGTAAGGCCCAGCATCACTTCCCCAATGAACCAGAGCATCTCTTGTATTTCACTATCCGAAAATCCGTGCGCTTGAGATAACAGAAGGTAGTTGCAGTTTGGAGGTGGTTGAAACTGAAACTCGGGATACCAGATGACCGCAGCCGGCGGAGAAGACTTGTCTCGGGCTTCGTTCCGGTGCTGTTGACGCTTTGAGACGGTCTCCTGGGTATTGTCCCTGCTGGCTACTTCCTTCTCTTTGCCTTTCCTTAGCGACCTTTGGTCAGCTACGCGTTGTGACTCTTTTAAAGCAGAGACCATTTGACGGATATATGAAGAATTACCACCCTCTTTTATTATCATGGCTTTAGCGTGCTCAGCTTCCTTGACATTTTTTATCTCCTTGTAGGTTCGGGAGCAATTTGGGGGCGCGCAACTGCTGAAGCTATCCCGTTGGTCCCTTTTTGAGAATGCTGCGCAATCGTATTCTTCCACTGCGGCATAATCTCCCTTGTTCTCCATCTTCTTTGCTCTACCCTTCGTCCACTTCTGCAATTCGGTAGCTGGATTCTTGACGAATTCCCACATCTTCTTTTGCACAGTCCAGCTTTCCCGAGTGCCTGCTTTCTTATCGATGATGGGCTCTTCAGTTTGCTCTTCGTGCTCCACGACTGGCCTGGTAGAATAATCTGATATCGTATTGCTACCAAATATCCGAGGCATTTGTGACCTTGCCTCCTCTTCCGCAACATCTCTAGACTTCTCAATCAATGCTTCAAGTCTGTTATGGGTTGTTGAGGATCGCAGCCCTAATGTCCCATCCATTGAAGGCATGGGTGATGACGATCTGGAAGTGGCAGCAGAGTCTCCATACATCGAAGGTAGATGACTGAAGCCAATCTCAGCCATTTATAAGGATCGCAAACTTTGTGTTCGAAGTATGCCAACACGGCTTGAAGATGACTTGGGAAACGATGACTTGGTTGGAGGCAATGTGGCTCCTATAGGCAGACGAGACAGACTGTTAATGGCCCTTCGGTTCAATCAATTGCGGGCAAACGTTCCAAGGTTATGATAAGAGATCGAAAACGGGAACTAGTTGAGACGAAGACGATTCAAGAATGTGGACACTTGGAGCAAGTCCTTGGGGTTGACAACTGTCCTCTCGGTATTGCGTCCTATGACGGTGGGAAAACGCACAGACAACTCTCCAGTGTTAGGTGTAGCAGATGGTTTGACCCATCGATAGGGAGCATTGCGGATATAATTCGGTTGTTTCATAAACACACTTGATATGGTTTGGCTGTGTATGGAGTGCTCGTTATCACGCAGCTTTGTCTTGAGATATTGTTGATACAGTGGCTGATAAGCTATGACGCTCGATGCTCTGTATACTTATATCATGAGCAAAGATGGCCAGGGGCTCCAAGGTGGTGCATATGTGAGAAAATGAGTCAATGAAATAACGAAAAAAATGCTCCGTTCTGAAGCACGGGAGTAACGATGTTGCCAAAAAAAAGGGAAATGTCCTATTCAACCTCTCTAGTTTTAAGTAGGCAAGCAGAAAGACAAATCATGACAACAAGCCAGTTCCTGCACCAGACACCGGTCCGGCATGTCATAGCATACTTAAAAGCCTCAACGCCAAACCAAACTAACGGCCTTACCCGCAGGGTACGCTAGGGAATATATGGAGCGCTTGATCCATGTTATAATTCATATCGCCCTGTGTCAATCTATAAGTGACCCTTCTAATTGCCCACGCTCCAACGTTTTTCGGATTTGCTCGTCCTCCACTTTGCGTGCAGCTCTTCTTCCTTCTTCTAATCTTTCCACACCACGTTCAATATTCTCGATGTGGACAGAAAGGGGAATATCAGCCCTATCCCGCAGTAGCTCTGGAGACCCTACGCGCTCGCGCAAATCTTCTAATCCAGCGCCGATCGCTTGAAGACGGAGGATAGTTCCCGAGACATGGGCCATTGCACTTTTGCGATAAACACCGACTTGTTGTAATAAGTTGAGTTGGCGATCCATGTTCTTTAGCTTGTAGCGGTTTCCCCCCACCATAGCCCAGAGGCTTGATAGGACCTCGTCTTTCATGGCTTGAGTATGAATTCCATCCCGAGTTGAGATTCCATGGATGACCTCTAGTCTATCTTCGAGGTTATTGAGTACTGACAGTAGAGCCTGGGCTTCACTGATCAATTTGTAGATTTCTTCTTCTACTAGGCGAGTATGCTGGATATACTGGTCGAGGAGGATACTCTCAGTGAACTTTACCGGTTGGAATGGAGCTAACAATTTGTCGCTGATGAATGCATTGATTGCCCCGCGAGCGACATCGCGTTCTTGAATTCCATCTAGAACTCGACTCGTCCAACGCGTGATCGAAATGACCTGGTCGACAGCTCGACCGACGTGGCTGTTGAATTTTTGGAGATCATATGATGCGACTCGAGCAGTCTCAATGAATCCGTCGAATTCAAGAACGAGCTCGTTCCTATAGAAGTAGTTAGTCGGCCGCCTCTGACGGGTAAATGATGTAGATAGGTCTGTCTGATAGCACTAAGCCAAAAGAAGTCACGTGCCACAGCAGAAAGGAGATATAAGGTATGCGGCCAAGTGATCTGAAGTTCTAACTTACTTGGAGCTGAGCTGGCTATAGCGCACAAGTTGACGTAGATCACGTATAGACGCCTCTCCGTGCTTCATATCCATTGGTAGCGAAACACTGCTAGCACTCTCCTCCATCACCTCCTCAAACTTAGATTGCATCGTCATCAACTGGTCAAACTCGACCGGTGGAGGCCCATTACCGGCGTCGCCTTGATAGGTAGGACAAAACGGTAGATTGAGAAAGGATATGCCGGGCACTCGGCAAATGGGTGATAATGATGCGTAGACAGAGTTAGTGACGAGGTTCCTGAGCATGACACCCATCCCAAATAGAAGCCAGACAGCAAGCAGATAGGAGATGGGCCTCTTGAGAACCTGAAGCGAACCGCCCACGACCTCGAATAGCCAGGACGCCATGATGCCAGAATAGTCGATGCAGACGTCAATAATGTCCTGCAAGCTGTTGGCTTCTCTCGGGATTGGTCGTAATGTAGATGCCGAGTCTGAAGAAACTGAGGGTGTTTTGTCCATGAATGTCTTTGTCCTAAGACGTTTCTCTGGACTTCCAATACTCTCCACGCGATGAGATATCCTTCTGCGACTCTCCTTTTCTGTTGAGCGTATTCCTCTTCTGGGTCTTGTGCTGCTACTGGTCGTATCTGCCCAAGAAGCCTCCAAGGTCTCAGGATCCAACGATGGCATTATCAGCTCCGGTTCAGGGGACCTATTGCTGCTTCTTGTTGATCTTCGAGGAGTTGCCCTTGGCAGCGGGGATCCTTCCTCTGGTGAGTACTCTAGACTCTCATCTTCTCCTTCCACGACCCAAGATCCATCGAGCTGTGACTTCGGCATACCTGAAGGCATCGCGCTGCATCAAATACTCAGTCGGGTGATTAGTTTTGAAGCAAAGGACGGCTGGCGCGCAAGTATTTGCCTATTGCAATTTGGATGGAAATGGGACAGAAACACAACAGACGGTAAAAGGACTGTTGGGGAAAAGAATAATGGCACCCAGGATTCAATAGACAGCAATAGAGGACCATAGGAGAGAGATGGATCAGGAGGGGAGGAGAGTTATACAATAGAAAAGGCCAAATACCTGTCAGCCGTGCGGTTGGACTGACGTTGGCAGATGATCGCGTTGGGGCCCAGAGCTCCAGAAATTGCAGGGATCCGAGGCGACTGCTGATGCGAGAGGGCGCGAACCACTTCGGGAAAACAGCTTTGATTTTCCCACCTCCAACAGGTGCAACAGCAGTGATGCGCTCCTCGAGAGCTCTACGATTATTGCGAGCCCGTCCAACGACATCACACGGCTTTTGTCGCGGGGCACCAAGGCCGCAGGTCATTCGACATGGCTATTGTACCTCGTGCGAGACGCCAGCTGCGGCCGACAGCAAGGCCAAACCCACCAGCAATCCCCTAACTGACCATCGACACCTGGGCGTCGAGCAGGAACTCTTCACGACTTCCGTATACAGCCCTGGGTCGCCTCTTTTTCTGCCAAAAGGCGCTCGGATGTTCAATAAGTTGACCAATTTTCTGCGAGCACAATACGAACATTTCGGATTTCAGGAAGTTATTACGCCTACGATCTACAAGAAGTCATTATGGGAGAAATCAGGACACTGGGAGAACTATGCCGACGATATGTATTCTGTCACAGGCCGGGGAGCAGCAGGCGAAAAAGAAGGGCGGCAGGCCGGTGAGGACGAGGAGTACGGGTTGAAACCCATGAATTGCCCAGGTCATTGTCTTCTTTTTGCATCGAAGCAACGAAGTTATCGAGAGTTACCTATACGGTATGCCGATTTCAGTCCATTGCATCGGAACGAAATATCCGGCGCTTTGAGTGGGTTGACGAGGGTCAGGAGGTTTCACCAGGATGACGGGCATATATTTTGTCGGCCTTCGCAGATTCGTGAGGAGATATCAAGGACTTTGGATTTTGTGAAGTTAACATACGATGTACTCGGCCTTGGTCCATATAGATTGGCTTTGTCTACGCGTCCGAAGGACCAATTCATTGGGACGCTCGAGGAGTGGGACAACGCGGAAGAGGCTCTGAAGCAGTCATTAGATGCGAGTAACCTGAAATGGACTCTGAATGAGGGCGATGGTGCTTTCTATGGTCCAAAGATTGATATAATTTTACAAGATTCAGACGGGAAGGAGCACCAGACTGCTACGATACAGCTCGACTTTCAGCTCCCAAAGCGCTTTGAACTTGAGTATCAAGCGCCAGCCCCAGAACTCGAGAAAAAGGGACTGACATCGGCGGACCCGGATCATTCGCAAGGTTCAGCCACACCAGTTCTCATACATCGAGCTGTTTTGGGCTCCGTCGAAAGAATCATGGCGCTCTTGATTGAGAATTACCATTCAAGATGGCCTTTCTGGTTAAATCCGCGTCAGGTTATCATACTCACCATTAACGATGATGAAAAAATTGTCAAGTGGGCTCGCCATGCTGCGCGGGTCATCAGCGGATACGATACCCAATACACGCAGGAAGATTTCTCCGAAGCCGAAATCAAGGCCAGCCATTTCCACGGGTCCTCGATCTCAGTTGATGTTGATGATAGTGCTCGATCGCTGGGTAAAAAGCTATCCGAGGCAAAGAGAAAACGATATGGTGTCATTGCAATCGTTGGCAAAGACAACCTTAACATGCTGAACGTCACTGTTGACATGACTGGAATTTCGGATCGTCGCGATCTTATTCGCAATAATGAAATTCTTCGGACAGAGGTGGAACGGGAGAAGACGCGCAAGAAGGTGGAGGTGGAGGAGAAGAGGGGCCCTTCACCACCCCTGGAGGCGGCGGATCTCAAAAAGCTTACGATATCCCCCTTAAAGTTGAGGCAGGTGCTGGCCAGCCTAGAGGAGTCCTTTCTCTGAATGTACAAATACTTGTTGTGGACTATAGATCTGTAAAATATATGTATTCCATCCGAGCTGCATGCTTCAGGGAAACCCATTGCCACTTTTCCATGTCGACTGTTCGATGCTGACTATGTACCTCACGAGCAAATCAAGACTCCTCTGACTCCCAAGGCATGCAACGTCCGATGCCACCTGTTGCACATCCACAGACCCAGAACACCGTAAAAATATGTCACTGCCGCATCATAGCCCACATCAAGTCGTAATTTAAACATGCCAGCCCTCAAGTCCGCCTCATCCCTTCCTCAACCTGACCACCCAATTCTTCAATCTTCTGGATCAACCTTCTCCTCTCTTCCAACTGCCCCTTTATGTAATCGACCGTTTTCTTCAGCACCACGCTCTCACTCCTCCCCTGTCCCTCTAAACCAGGGACCAACTCTGTGAGACGATCGAAGCCTTCCCGAATTGCCTGTCTACGCTTTTGTTCTATTGAAGGATGGTTAGCTCTTTAGCTCTACCCCACAAGATGCAAAGGCAAAACTATGAGGACGTAGAAGGAACAGAGTAGAATAGCTTACCAGAGGCAATATGGTTAGCCTTCTTCTCATGTTCGCTCAATCTCGGTTTCTCGTCCGAGTTGCCATTCGACGAGCCCGCATTCGCAGAGCCTTCGCGGGCAGGTGACGTAGACATGATGGGCGACAGGCTCAAGATCAGGAGCGGGTCATTCGAAGTGGCTCGTGGGAACTTTACATGACCTCCAGAGGTCTGGCTCTTTGTCGTCGAGGATGGCCGAATGCCCGGATCACATTCGCGGCTGTCACATGCGTGCCCGCTGCGCAAGGCTTGGGGCCGCTATGAACCATGCCGTTTTGGGACAAGCGTGATGCAGCCTTGCAGGAACGTCGACAGACCTCGGCCACGGGCGTCAGCATTCAGGAGAACTTTCGTTTTGATATTCGAGATTCGAGTTTTTCAGACACGTCCATAGACGCACAAGAGAGGAATCAGCTATGGCCGATGAGCCCAAGGGACCGCCTCCATCGTATGAGGCGGCTGCAATCGAACATGGCGCTCTTCCCACAAGACCAGGGCCTCCTCCATCGGCGACAACAAGCGGCAAGCCTATGCCTCGCGCCCCCTTCCCCCTCGATATACCCGTCCTCAACCAATTGCGAGGAAAGAGAATAGTCCTTGCATCGGCCTCCCCTCGCCGCAAGCAAATCCTCTCCACTGTACCGCCTCCCCTCTCCCCTGGCCCCACCCCAACCCCTAGCTAACCCCACAAAGCTCGGGCTCCCGAACCTCGAAATCATCCCCTCCACAAAACCCGAGAACCTGTCCAAAGAACAGCTCGGGCCTTTCGAATATGTCCTCCAGACCGCGATGCAGAAATGCCTCGATGTATACACCACCTGCCTCGATAACTCGCTGGCCTCGATCCCCGACCCCGCCGTCGTGATCTCCGCCGATACCGTGATTGTCACTAACGCTGGCCGCATCCTGGAGAAGCCTCGCAATGAGAGGGATCATATTCATATGCTCAAGATGCTGCGTGATCAGAAGTCACATAAATGCTATACGGCGGTGGCGGTGCTCGCGCCGCGGGAAGATGCCCGCTACCCGGGCTACAACACAGAAACCTCAGTTGAGGAGACCAAGGTCGTGTTTTCGCCAGACACAACCGATGAGCTGATCGAAGCATACGTGAAGACGAGAGAGGGCGTGGACAAGGCGGGCGGTTATGGGTTACAGGGCATGGGCAGTTTGCTGATTGAGCGGATCGAGGGCGCGGCGGATAATGTTATAGGGCTCCCGCTAAGGACAACATTGGCGTTGATAGAGAAGGCGGTGTTGAATCAAGAGGATGTTGACGAAGAAGATGAATATGGGGATGTGTAGATGGGTCCCTTCTCATGATTCGAAGGGTCCATAGTTGGATCTCGTATCCGAAGAACATATCTAGGCTCTGGGTCAAAAGTTTATGGGTGTCTTTGGTTTTTACAATATATATGCGTACTTCTGGTCACGTATCTTTAGAATTTAGAATTTTTGATGGATCTAGGAGTGCCAAGATAGTTGGAGCCCTCATCTACAGTTGTTTACCCAGATGCGCTTATCGAATTAAAGATGGATAGTAGCAGTGATGCTGTATCTGCTATCAGTAAAGGTTCCAAGGTCGATAAAAGGCAAAGGACAACAACAACTGCGAGACTAATTAAGCAAACGATGCAAGCAGCAGGGCGAGAAATGGAAATTGAAGACCGAGCAGAGGAGAGATGTTCTTCTGCAAGATATTGCAGATGGCTTTTATGGCCCACGTACAGAAGGATGGATGGAAGTCTTCTTTCTTCGACTTTGCACCATTTGTCTTTGATATTGAGGCTTTTGGACAATAAAATATTCTGAACAAAGCTTGTGAGAGTTTGAAACATATAACATCCAGAAAGCTTCCAATATTCTGATAACAACTCTAAGGTCTCCACGTATTGTCCTTGGCCAAAGTCTCAGTTTTTGATTGATATAAGCCTGTCCCAGGTGAGAATGAATACATATCATACATGCTTTGCCTGGGTATATTCAGAGTATTTTTTTAATGCTAAAAGGCATTGTGGGGAACAGGAGGTAGGTGACAAAATGTAAGATATTTCCAGAGTGTGGACACAAACATTGCTACACAGGGTAATAAGGGCGGATAAGAAAAATCCAAATCTTCGATTCGCTCTGCAGTCAAGGACTCCTATCTGTTGAGGTTATGAGTATAAGATGTGTGTATAGCCACCTATAAGCAGGCTATATATATGCCTAGCTATACGTATAGGCAGCATCCAAGGTAGACCAGACGTAACCAGGAATATGCTTTCCCCTGAATAGCTCGCTAAATGTTCAGGGGCTTGGTCGCTTAACCTTGAGCAGACTTCACTGAAGCGCACCTGGTTTTGGGAAACGGTCTTCTCCATTCAAGTCTCGGCTTATACAGCTGGCCCTGTCATTGTCAATATATCTCTCGACAATTGAAGATGGAGGGAATTTCCGAAGAAGATTCAAAAGGTTCCCTATGAAAAAAGGTTAAACGGTTGCAGCGAAGAAAGTGAGATATATGACTAACTACCTTAGGTAATAGGTTACATCACGTGAGAACGGGTACTAGCGCGAGAGCCCAGTCGCGTATTCTTATCTGTACCTTGTACTTGGCATGGTTATACCAACCCTCCTCATCGCAGTTCAATGACTGATCTATTTGGGAATATCGACTCCATGACCTTGAAGTTGCCACGATGTCAACATTTGGCGGGGTAGTGCACGAGTTTCCCGACATTCGTGGTGCGTCCCTCATTCCACGTAGCGAGTAGCAGGCAGTTTGCTGATCAGCACAGTCGACTACTTCCGCCAGATTCCAGGTCGCCGCCCACCGCGAGCCTGTTTCTTGAGCCATGTCCACAGCGATCATCTTGTTGGCCTTGATAGTTTTAAATCTCCTTTGTTGGTGCTCCTCGCTATTCTGAGCTCTCAATGCTGATTTGGATGCAGCGTGTACTGCTCTCCGGCCACGAAAGAGCTTCTTCTTCGACTTGAAAGATATCCTCATAGGTTAAACTTTGCATCTGGCATCTTGGAGTCAAGAAGAGTGCAATATAAGCACCTCAAGAATCTACTCGTAGGACAGGCTTCACTCCAAGACCTTGATGTGTGACTAACATTGCTTCCAGAAACCAATCCCATTAGAGACTCCTACTCGTATTGAACTAGAACCTGGAAATGATATTCAAGTTACTTTGTTTGATGCCAATCATTGCCCTGGCGCTGTAATGTTCTGTGAGATTTGATTTGGTATGTCTGTACCGTGTGGTCGCTAACCTCGAGTCAGTAATCGAAGGCAACGGTAAAGCAGTCCTCTACACCGGAGACATCAGGTCGGAGCCTTGGTTTGTCAATAACTTGACTAAGAATCCATTCTTGGTCGAATATACTTCCGGTATCAAGAGACTAGACTGTATTTACTTAGACACTAGCAACACGGATCCGGTGGAGTTTCCAACTAAGGCCGATGGGCTTAGGGAACTTATCCAAAAGGTCTCGCAGTACCCCCCAGACACAGTATTTCATTTTTCGGCATGGACCTTTGGCTATGAAGAAGTTTGGATGGCACTATCTAAAGCATTTCAATCACCCGTAAGTAGTTTTCTCCTTCCCCCCTTCTCCGCAGGCTTGCTTTACGTCGCTAACTATAACTGAGATCCATGTTGATGATTACAAACTGAAGCTTTATCAATCCCTGAAAGGGGATAATAATGATAAGAGCAGCACCTCTGGGCTATTCCATGTACGCGAAGGCCCAGTATTGGCAGGTTATCAATGTGGCAATGCTCCTCAAGCCGGATGCCTTACTAGTGATAGACGCGTCCGATTCCACAGCTGCGAAAGGTATATGAACTGTGAGGCTACGAACAATCTAAACACGGTACAGATTCGGCCGATTATTACGCGTACAAAAGTTGGTGCAGAGATAGCAGAAGTTGGAGTTGGTGGAGGCGGGGGTGACCTAAGCCAACGTCCGGAAGTGGAATTCGACAGTGAGTTGATGATTGATCAATTTTTAGGCTTGTCAGTATGGTTCTTTATCTTATGCATACATATCTAATGGCACTCTAGATTTGGAGAACTGGGAGAGAGCCGTTTGTCTGAAATCAAACAAATGCTTTACCACAGTCGTCGATCAAGTCGAAATGCCATTTCGCTAGATGATATGGGACTCCACGGGGATGATCAAACCGAGTTGAAGTTGAAAGACTTAGTCGTTTTTCTTGCTGAATCCATTTACAAGAAAAAAAAGAAAACGTTTGACGAGGAGGTTGCTTACAAAACGAATGAAAAGGATCTCCCCCGGGTTATCACCTTTCCATATTCACGCCACTCATCATACTTCGAACTTTGTCATCTCGTGAGGGTTTTTAACCCAATGGATGTTTATCCTTGTACAGTTGACGAAAAGAATTGGCATGAAGGTAGGGTGACACTCTTCGGAATTTCTTACCTTACTGTTGTACAAGTCCAACTAGCGAAATATTTCGATAATTGTCATCCACTTGAGAGCTTTTCTCGTGTTATCTATCGCTAACTTGGAATATAGGAGTTAGTATGAGCCACCTATTTGGGCCACATTGCACTGCTAAGACATTTCGCCACGATACTGAGATGCGAGAGCTTCTGGCAGAACGTCAATCTCAGCGTTCCAGCGAGCAGTCACAGATGGTCAATTCGACTCAGTCCTTACCCTCTAGTCCAGTACAGGGAAACGCAGTAACCCCATCGCGAACTTCCATCGTCACGAATAGAGATTCCCATGGCGAGCTTCGAGCTTTTGATGCCCAAGTAAACGAACCTCGTTCCCCCGCTGTGGCAGGAGAAGATGTATCAACCCCTCCTCGTAAAATCCTAGCGATGTCACCAGGATCCGAGTCGCAGAATCTTCGACGTAAAGCTATACTGGACGGCCTTGGAGAAGCTCGGGTAAAGCGTATGCGGCTCGAATTTAACAGCCTTGAGTCTTCTCAAATTTCAGCGGATGATAGAGCGTTGAACCTATTCAAAGGTCACGAAGATGCCGATCAAAACACTTCAGAACTGCTGGTCCCCACCGCGCACTCTTCGCCTCAGGGATCTCCGCCCATTTCGCACCCTGAGGACTCGGAAGGAGAACAGGATTTTGAAGGATACTGGGATTCTGTAGATGAGATCTACCGTTGCAAATCTTGCGGCCATGAACTCTGGAGCTCTAGAGGACAATGTACCGGATGTTCCGCTGGAGAAGAAGTCCCATATTGCGAAGTTATGGACCCTGAGCTTGGTCCAAGACCAACAATAGCTCTCAGCGAATATGAATTGGCCGACAACGTCACTTTTGAGGAAAGAGCTGATCTGTTAGGCTCTTGCCTTGACTTTGATTCGTCGGCATACGATTCTCAAGATGAGAGGAATTGTCATGAAGACGAGTATGAGATCAACAGCTTCATCGATGACGATAGCCCTCAAAACTCGGAAGACGGAAATGATAGTTCATCCAGTGATGGAGAGACGGACTACAAAGAAAAGTTCCGGCGGCTCCAGGCAACGCATCAAACCCTCATTGAAGATTACGCTAATCTTATCGATGAGCACGAAGAATTGAAGCAGGACGTATTAGGATCTGATTATGACGGCTTCGAAGATATGGGCGAGGTCGAAGAAGAGGGCATGGTAATAGTCGATGTCTCTCCACCCGACCCAGTCCTGGCCGAGCTCGTTCTCTCGCAAACAGATACAGAATCTCAGAACGGCTCTCAGGATGCATCTCGGGCATCCGAGGCACCTGATTCATTAGTGGAAGAGCTTGTTCACCTAGGGGCAAAGGGACATTCACAAGAATCCGAGGTATCAGCTGGGCGAGCTAAAGCTAGGGCTGAGGCTTTTGAGGCTGCCGTCGACGGACGCTGGCATGATATCTCGATGGTCTCGACTAATGGTAATCACAGCCGAGAGGAGGTTGAGCTGTAAGAGGGAAACTTGCGTGGCATTTGCATTGAAGGGGGCTCTCAGGGTCTTATTCAGTCATACATTGATGGGGCATATGGAACGATGGACTGATTTTTGCAGCAAGGTATATATCCACCGGTGGTTTGCTCAGAGTCGCACGTTATGCTATTGTCAGGGAGTTTTGGGACATGGATGGAAGATACCCTCGGGGATTTGTTGTCAGCTTACTGGCTCGTAGTTGTGTTTACAATAAAACAATGGCTATCATCCAAGTCGTTCGGCTTCATGGTGTGTTCATGGTGTATTCCTGCTATAGGCTTCCCAGAAAGCGGGTAGCAGGAGGAAAGACTTACGCAGCAGTGCCGAAGGAGGAATTCCCGCCGCGAAACGGTAGCCAATCAGTGCGGCCATCCCAAGATGCGCGCTGCAGCAGCAGGGAGTAAGCCAGCGTCGGGCACGGCTCTCGAATGCCAGACCCAGGAGAGCCAATGGAAGCGGAGGGATGCAGAGGGATGCAGAGGGATGCAGCGGAGGCAGAGGAGCCAATTGTTCGAAGGTCAAGACGAGTCAGCTGGAATGGCTTTGCTGCTGCTTGCGGAGGAGGGGGAGGGCCATCGACAGCGCAGGAAGAGGGACACGGACGGGGTCACCGACGTGTCGATGGGGATGGGGGTTGGAGAGCAAGAGGATTGGCTGTGGAGGGATATAAAAGCTATCAGAAATGAAGAATGTTGATGCCATTCGCACCCGGTTGATGCTCGGTGCCCCGCCTGGACTGAAGTCTTGATTGTCGTTGGCATCTGCATTGAAGCATCAGAAGACAGCAAGCAGCATTTGAAGTCCCCAACTTGCATTGAAGAATCATTAGCTCTCTATTAGGCCCATACTGAGGCTTCCCGCGCAGCAAGACAAAAGGACAAAGAGTCCCCGAAGCCAAAGGTCAAACCTGCCCTCTCACGGGTCGTTCCCTCCTGGCAGACTATTATAGTTCGTGATGGCTTGACCAACATCTCGCCCTGTGCTCTGGCGAATGGAATGCACGAGCTGCTTTCTTGCTCTGGCGGAAAGATCTTTATTTATATTGACTTGGATATTTATATACTTTTTTGCCTCCCATTTCTATTTTCCCATTTTCCCATTTTCCCTCACCGCACCGTCCACCTCGCCCGTCCCCCGCCGCGGTTCCTCTTGCCCCCCGTGCCAGAGAAAGACTCTTGTATCTCTTTCATTTGAATACAACGAGGATTTCTCCATTCTTCATTCTCCATTCTTCGTTCTTCTTTCTGACCCCCTCCTGTCCTTTCCCCCTCCCACCAACTTGCGGTCAGAGGCGACGACGGTCCCTACCAGCACCAGCGTGACGAGCGAAGTTGCGAGGACCTCGGCGACGACACCATACGGGATTCGAATCTCTTCGCAGCGTCCACTCACTACTTACTTACCATTCACCATTCACCATTCACCATTCACCATTCAACGTCCTCATCCACCTCCCCCTCTCTCCCGGCCTTTCCGCCAATCTTTCGTGGCGCGACTCGCTGCTTTCTGGGTATTCGCCTGCCAAGTCGTCTTCAAGAGGAGGAGGTTTCGCCGGCACGAGTTCCACATATTATAGAATTTTTCTGCCAGATAATCCACCGCTGTCTCGACCACGTCGCAGAGTCACAACCCATCTCTACTTTCCCAACTACGAGACCCGCGGACTTCGAGGTCAGGACATCAAGACCTTCCCACAAAACCTCGACGCGCAATCGTCTGCCACAACTCTACCACGCTCTGCGCCGCCTCGGAACCTCCTTCTGAGGCCTCGACAATCCTTCATTTCTCGGCATCTCTGCCCTCAAGATGAAGGGACGCCCCATCGACGAGCTCGTCTACGAGTGCATGTTCCCCAGGCCCAAATCGACTGATCCGGTCAACTTTCAGGGGCTCCTCCAGCGTCAACTCGTGCCAGAGGTCCGTCTTGAAACGCAGGCATTCTACGGACATCTCTCTTCTCAAGAAGCCAAATACCCGGGCCTGGATTACTCCTACCAACCGCATCGCAACCGACTGTCTCGGTACCCCTGGCACAGACGCCTGTTCCGCGCCTTCGATAACCTGCGCCTGACGGAGAGCGAAATTGCGAGCCTGACGAAATGGGAGGGCACGCGGTGGGCGAAGGAGCGGTTCGAGAGGGAGCAAGGCATCATAATCAGGGACACAACGGCGGATGAGATTGAAGATTGGGTCGAGCCCGAGTTACGCACTCCGAGCGCACCTCAAGCACAGAGGGCAGGCGTGGACGATATGGAGGATATACAACAAGAGGACGGGCGAGAGATGGAAGAGAACGAGATTGATGAGGATATGGACGAGGATAGCGATATGGAGCTCCAAAGTGTGGGGATTGAGCTGAACGAGCGGTTACGAGCAGCGGTTGCGCAGAGAGAGGCAGGCAATACAGCTACGGTCATGGATGAGGAGTGGGAGCAGTGGCTCAAAGACGCTGTGGAAGCAGGCGGCATCCCGTTCCTCTCTTCCGATTTATCGCCCAATGCAAATATCCCCGGGACCAGACCCGAGAGCGAAAGTGCAGCATCGAATACCAGACTCATGAACGCCGCAAGAATAGGACAGTGGAACCGGATCCCAGATTTCCTCCAGAGCATGGTGAGGCAAAATCTGGAAGCCAGCAGTAACGGCTCATCCTCGAATGCGGCTCCCACGTCCCTATCCGCCAACAACACATCTTCACCCTCCCTGTCAAGACCAAGTCTGAGCCCCCGCGCGAGAGCAGTCCCCGCATCCTCTGCCATATCAGGCTCTTCCTTCCAGCGAACGCTAAACACACACTTCACGGACCTCTTCTCCCGGCGTCCCGTCCCCACCCAACCGTCAACCGCCATCCCCGACGTTTCCTCCATCCTCAACTCTTCCACTCGCGGCCGCCTCCCTCGAAATACACAAGGCGATGGCGGTTCCTGAGTCCCGTTAAGGCACGCTTTCCTTTTATTTTCCCATCATAGCTGTCTAAAAGAGGCCACGGGACTACTGGCTGGGCCATATACCAATTGCTTCTTACTTGCTTCAAACAATTTTTTTTTTCTCTCTTCTGCTGCACTGCACTGTCTATAACATCACATCAACACATTACATGACCTCTCAATTTCATCTCGGCGCGGATACCGCACCACAGGCGTTGTTTTTTATAACTGAAGGAAGGAAAGGAGGAATGGAGGGAGCTTATTGGCATGGCGTCCATTTTTGTCTGGTCACGGCTTGACTTGGCTTGAGTCTCCTGGTTCTCTCTTCCCCATAGAGAGAGAGAGAGAGGGAGAGAGAGAGATAGAGAGAGAGGACCTAAGTCAGCAAGTTAGCAGCATGTTAGTTAACAAATCACGAGCGATGATACATTGATACTGCGACTGAGATTCCTGAAGCGGTGATACGTGCATACATGGGGTATCTGAACTCTGGATTGTATTGTACGGTATTACGATGTATGGTATTCGCCATCGAAAATGTACAAATCAACCAATGAATCAATCAATCAAACGCAATGACATGACATGGAGTTATGGGCTCAAACGCCTAAACTCCCCCCTTCCCATCCTGATTCCCATCCCAGATCCCATGTCATCATTCATCATGCTAGCCAGCCTCCCTTTGCCTGCTAACAGAACAGAACAGAACAGAAAAGAACAGAAAAGAAGTCGAAGACGCTCGCTGACCGCACCAACCAACGAATGAACAAGGGGGAAAAAGAAAAGCCGCCATATGAATGAACAACCTTTGCTTTCCACCGACCGACTTACGGCTCCAGATGGCTCCACTCAGGGATAGCCTTGATCTGGGCCCACATGAACTTCTCGAGCTTGTTCGCGCTCTTGGCGTACGGCGTGGTCTCGTTATTGTACTTGCGGCAGTTATCGAAGATCAGCTTGGCGTCCTTGATGAAGTCCTCGGGGGTGGCGTAGTTGTCGGCCTCGAGCTTGGCCTCCATGGTGCTGAGGTCCATGGGCTCCTTGATGACGTCGTAGTAGTCGGCGACGTCGTCGCGCGACACGGGGTTCAGGAAGGGCCATGCCGACGCGTGGTTCTGCATGTCGTTCAGCAGGTGCAGGAGCTGGTTGTAGTTGGGCCCGTGGCGGGGCTGGCGCGCGAGCTCGTCCATGTCGGCCGACCAGCCAGACGCGCGGATCGCCGGGATCGAGAGCGGGTCGATCTTGCAGACGCCGTTCTTCCACTGCTTGGGGGGCTGGTGGACCTCGTGGCTCTTGCTGAAGGCGCGGATCTTGGCGTGCACGGCTTCCTTCTGCTTCAGCAACATGCGACCCATTTCAAGATACCGAACGCGAGGGAGCATCGAACATTGCATGATGGTGCCGCCTTCGTAGTCCTTGATATAACCCATCCAGATCTGCTTGTCCAGGGTGATCTCCTTGGTGAAGCCTTGCTTTTTGAAATAACCAATAGCATAGTTATCGGCGTAGGTTAGGAAGTGCATGATAGGCGTAGTAGCTTTGACGTAGTCTTTGAGATGAGACATGAGATGAGCGCCGTAACCTTTGACTTGTTGATCGGAGGAGATAGCGCAGAACACGATCTCAGCGAACCTTCGTCTTTCGAAAGGTCGGTACGTGATCCCTCCAACTACCTCGAGAGGCTTCTTGACAATGGCTATGGACAGATGGGTTCGGTCGTAGACAAGGCGAGCTATGTAGTCTTTGGGCATCTTGGGGAGTTGCTTTTGGAAGATGCATTTGAGGCCCGTGAGAACGATGAGACTTTCGCGCTTGTTGTCATTGTTGACGACTCGGAATTCGATCTCTCCGTTTCGCTCCTCAATCACTGCTGGCTTCAAGAAGTTAATACGCTGGTCCATAATTTGCTGGGTTGACTTGCCTTCTCTGGGAAAGGAATGACGTTGGCCATCTTGGGGATGTTATCGGTTTCTGGTTCTTCGCTGTGAGAGCTCTTGATTCTCTTATTGTCTGAGGGGGTGTTTGGCTCTTCGGTTGCTTTTCGCTTGGAGCCTGGGTCGAGAGTCAATGTGGAATCGCCTCCAGCGCGTTCCAGAGCCATACCATTCTCCTTGATAGGCCCCATACTGCTAGATCGGCTTCGGCTACTGAATGCCGGTGACCCTCCCTGCGATTCGGGTGGTGACGGTGGTTCGGGGGTAGACCGATTGGAATTGACCTGGTCCGGGTCTCCCAGTGCGGGATACGCGGTCTCTCCAGCCTCTGCTTCTTCCCAAATGGACGGCTCTCGATATCTGGAATTCCTGCGTTTACCTGGTGAAACGTACCAGTAATTCCCTGCGCCCTCAAACCTGAGGTTCCTAGGCGGGTCCATGTTAGCAATCTGTTCTGCAATGTGTTCCACGATCCACTTTGCGATCTGCTCGACGAACGCGGCGGATATGAAGTTGTTTACAGACTTACCAAAAAGTTGGCGTAGCGAATGGCGCTAGACAATTGTGACTCCTTCGCTAAACTGTACAGCTCTTTCGTTCTTTGCAAAGACTTTGTTCTGAACTTTGGACGAATGTCAAAGTTTCGTCTCGTCGTAGTAGGAAGTGAGGGAATGCGATGCGGCGAATCGCGATGCCACCCGTTAGCGTTGAGCTTAAATCTCGCTAGAACGTTCCCCCGGAACTAGCCTTCTTTCGGAACAAGGCCAGATCTTCCCGACGCGTCGCTTTGAACATCATCAATGGACTTCCAATCCAAACGACGACGACAATTATCTACATATAATCCACTATAATCCATCAATCCATTGCTACGAGACAACTGCATTGCACCTAGTCAGATCTGAGGCATATGGAGTCGTCATTGCACCAAGTCTGGGAGAGTGCCGTTGGCAATCCCTTCGTCCCATTGATCGGAAAAGATAGCCAGTTCTCCGTGGGCATCAGCTTATTGATTGCGGGAATTCTTCTCAGCGGTCTTTTCGGCCTCAGTATGCAAACCCTCTCGTCTTGGAGGTTTATCTAACAGAAATACAGACCGATCTTTCCTGAGCATACCACTCATTGGAGTTCCGGCGTCATTAGCCATTGCGTTAGTTAAACCCATCGGCGGCCGGATTGGGCGAGCAATAGCTGACATCTCCCAGGTTTGGAGCGGTCTATATGATCTGTGCTGTCGGCGTTTATGTATAAGATACCCCTCAATCATCCATTCGAGACGAATTTCCTACCGTTCGCATAAAACTGTACAATAGTTGGAGCATATAAAAGCAAAGGAGTTGAGAACACAATCAGACCAAGTAATTGAACATCATTCGAAGTCCCATATACTCTCCGCTCCCCATCCATCACCATGTCGGCAACTCGCGATTTGGAGCAGGGAGTCCCAATCTTCAAGGCAGTGTCAAGCTCCGCAAGGCAACTCTTTCAATTACTCAATTGCATTCGTTTTGCTCCCAAATGCCAAATCCAGATTAGCCATGAGGGGTTACGGTTTGCGGTAGAGGAGTCAAGAGTCATGCAAGGTTGGTTCTAATATACAATCTTTTCTGCGGCTTCATAGTAACAATCCCAGGAATCGTCTTTCTCGACAAAGCTCTCTTCACCACTTTTAACTGCTCTCTCCCCGAGCCCACCGATGACAATCCGGATTCTGGCAACGACCTCCCCCACTTCCAGATCTCCCTCGTAGCCCTTCTCGAAACGCTCCAGATCTTCGGCGCAGCCGACACCCCTAATTCCCGCTTCTCCAAGCCCGACAATGACGGCTACGGCTCCAGCCTCCGCCGGGATCGTCCCAACGCCTTCAGCAACCAGGCCCTCGGCATGCCAGGCATCTGCCGCCTCTCGTACGCCGGCCTCGGCTCCCCCTTCAGCATCCTCCTTGAAGAAGCCGGCGTGACCACGACCTGCAACCTCAATACCTACGAGCCCGAAGGCCCCGAGGAGATCCCCTTCCAGCGCGACGCCATGCAAGTCAAGATCATCATGCAAGCGCGCTGGCTCTTCGACGCCGTCTCGGAGCTCTCCTCCACGTCGCCCACCCGTCTCGACATCACCGCCTCCCCCACGGCCCCCTATCTCAGCCTCGCGGCGGTCGGGCACCTGGGCAGCGCGAGCGTCGATTTCGGGAAGGGCCGCGAGCTGCTCGAGACGTTCGCCGTGGCCGAGAAGTGGTCCCAGAGCTATAAGTTCGAGATGGTCCGGGCGGCCGGCGAGGCTATGCGGCTCGCGAGTAAAGTCAGTGTTCGCGGTGATGAGCAGGGGGTCTTGAGTTTACAGTTCATGGTCGAGGTGGAAGGAGGCGGTGTCAGCTTTGTGGATTTTAGATTCGTGCCATTCTTGCGGGAAGAGGAGGAGGAGGATGATGATGAAGGGGAGGAAGAGGAGACCCAGGATGAGGATGAGTATGAAAATGAGGAGACCCAGGACGATAATATGTGAGATTACTGTCTAGTTGCTTTTCTGCAAGGCAAGAATTTAAAAAGCCCAGGTTCTGTAAATTGGCGCAAGTGTACTTTGACAAGATGTATTTACACGCTCGAGCATCTACTCCCACATAACACTTGATATGTATCATTGCCATTGCCATTGTCATTTCGGCACCCACCAGTCCCCACCCAGCCCATACCCAAATCCCCAAACCCTTAAACCCCCAAATCCCCAGATTCCACTCCTAAATTCTAGAATCCCTACATTTGCAAACGGGGTTTCTTCTCCACGCCATCCTCTCCTTCACTATCCTCAGACTTGCGCTTTAGTCCCATGGTATGAATTTCGACTTCCGAAGGTGCAACATCTTCTGAACGTTGGACTTGATCCACCACAGGGCCAGCGGGTTTAACCTTTGGGGTATCTAACTTGATAGACTTGATGATTCTCAGTCTGGTTCTTTCGGCAAATTCCTCCAAGCTCACCACCTGAGCCGTGGTTTCGTCGTAAACTACACGTAGTGGGCCCTCCAGCTGTTGGTATCGTTAGTCGATCTCCTATTGTATCTGGCTGCTAAAGAGGATGGTAGCTTACCTTGGCTTGCTCTTCGATAAGAAGCCGATCCGTATCTGTGGCATTATGGACCTTTGCATACTTCTCCCAACAGTCTTCAGGATTGCCGAGTGGAAATTCAGACTTGGGAAGAAGTATGGGACTGAAAGGACCTCCAACAATTTCCCTGGCTAAACCCTCGGTGATGTGAGAGTCTGGCTCGCCGTCTTCACTGATTGCTTGTTTCACTGGATGAATTGGCTGATCTAAGTGAGGAATAGGCAGGACATGTTGATTTCCATCTTCGAGCTTAGCGCCATTCAAACTCTCCCAGTATGCGGAAATCTTGATTGGATTCTCTTGGAGAGCTTTTAGGGCCCAAGAGTACAAGAACCTACCCGCTTTCTTCAGGATCACCGTATCTGCGCCTGGAAAAGGGATCAGCTTCAGTTTTAGTCCGGTTCCTTCCTTGACATCTCTCTCAGATAGAGCAATTTGACACTGGAACAACTGCTCGATTGTTGGCTTTCGGTCATCTATCGTAAATGAATAAGACAGATTCTTTAAAGTGGAAAGGGAACAGTGCTTGTCGAAAAAGTAGGTCTCGTGAATCACGAGACCAAGCCGGGGTGGCGAATCAGTTCCGACAAGGTCATTGTATTCCTCCCAGTATTGGTAGATTGAAGGAGTCTGGGTCTCCTGATTAGAAATTGATTTCACCCTCTGGATCCAAGCGTCGAGGAAGTCATATGCCCTGCGCTCTACCGCTGCTATATCTCCCGAGGATTTGATCAGTCTTGGAGTTTTGACTGTCAATGTTATATCACTGTGATCCCTCTCTGATGAAGTGGTGGTGAAGTAACAGTCCAGCAGCTTTTCAACTTTGCCTCTACCAATTATGTCCTTTGAAAAGGAATCGCAAATGCGCTCAAGTCTGTCGGACGCCAAGTGCACACACTTCCCATTGAACGTAACCCTATTTGCGGGTTTGCTATCTGTTTTGCAAGCAGGATCAGTAGATTCTTTCCACAGATTCATTAAGGAAAGTTGACATCCGTTAGTTTCCGCAATATATGCTTCCCTGAGCCATTTTCTTAAGAACTGGTTGCCACGCTCCTCTGAGGCTTGATCGCCCAGGATATATGGCACACTCTGTAAGACAACGTTTCCTGTGAATCGTGAAACCTCTGTCTCAATTCGACGAGACAAGAGCTTGCACCCTAACTCTTTCTCAAGCCTGTCCTTCGTCCATGGTTGCATTTTTGAAAATGCGTCAAAGAGCGATTTGCCAACCTCGGCCGAGTAGAGTTCCATATGATTGTTGACTGTGATGCAAAAATCATTGCTACTCAGCATCTGCAATTGACCCTGAGGAATCTCTGGATCAGGTTTAGCAGCAGTAACGACTTTATTACGGCAACGATTTGAGTGTATGCCAGGCCCAACTGGCTCCTCTCCGGGAAACGGGTCCTTGCTAACTAGAGAAGAATCAGCCATCCAGTTTGGAAGAATCCAACAATGTATTCTCACAGAATTGTTTCCAAGTTAATGAATCTGCTAGCCAATGCCTATACTGGCTACTGCACTCTCCATGTTGAGACTTTGCCATGTCTCTCTGCTTTTGCAAGAACTGAAAGAACGATCGTCGGATGTCACGCGATATTGCCATCTTTTCCATAAGTCTCTCCACGGTACGGTATCCTTGAGAAAGTGGTCTGAGGACTTGGGCATTTCTGATATTGTTTTGTTGATTCGATGAAATTGACTGTGGCAGGCCACCGTAACTTAATGGGACCGCGTTAGCAGATGTTGCCACCTTTCTTACCGCCTTTCTTGCCGCCCAAGGATGGAAGTTATTTGAAGGGTTTGAAATCTCAGTCCATCTATTTCCAGAACTACTAAGACCTCTTGACCCTGCAGGAGGGGTAGATGATCGAAGGGGATATAGCCGTTGAGGCTCCTTCCCAGGGAATGGACTATCCTTGACTGCACATAATCAGTCTTTCATGAATGTCTCGGAGAGATAGATTAACGTACAATAGATCTCCCACATCAGGGACTCGGCCCACCACTTTTGCCATCCCACGTTTTCTAATGGGAACCTACTTTGGGCTATCTGATACTTGTCGACAAGGATCGCACTGAATTCAGTCATATCAAGGCCCAGAGAGGAAGCCATGGTTCTCAGAATCGGTTCCTGAGAGGAGTAAGATAATCCAGAGGATATGTCAGCGTCAACTGATGTGGCCCCATTGGTTTCGTCAACCCGGACTCGAGCTTTAGCATTGTTCGGAGGAGGGGGAAGAGTCTTTTCCTCTGACGCCCCCATATAGGTTGAAGAATCAGGAGCTTTGGGGCTAGGTTCCTTTCTAGGAAATGCTTCTGGGACAGCTAGAGATAATCAGTTACCCTGTTCGAAATCGTCCGGGGAGCCTACAGTAAATATCCGAGAACTCGTATTCTGTGGTAGCCTCGCTCTTAACTCTCTGCCTGTTGTCCATCGTCGCAGAGTTTGCCATGGTCTGTGCCGCGTCGAATTGCTCTGTACTGGCCCCCTGATGATCATTTGTATCCGTCTGCATATTGCCGCGAAAGGACGGGTCAGGAACTATAAGTGTGAACATCAGTCTTTGGTCCCATACAATTGTGACATCCGCGCAGCTAGACTTACGAAGATACTTGTTGACCATGTCCTCGACGCGACCCAGGTTCTAAGGTGGTGAGTGGTTCTGATAGTTGACACTGACTTCTCGATCTTTGAATCAAAATGCCTAGATCGCGTCCCTAGATACGGTAGGCTTTTGCTCTGCGCGATACAAAGCGCGTTCAGGAGATGTACTTCTCTTTGATAACGCGTCGAACTACCGTATAGATCGAAGTTATTGATCTCGCTTTAAAGGTCCATGACGAGATACTTACCTGCGATGTAGCTGTAGCAGGAAGGGACGAACGGGGGAGTTAAACTCAGGAGACAAAGGGCGGTAATCGGGACACGATATAGAAATTGACGATCAATTAGACCAAAGATCTCTAGATTCAATGTCTGGGTTGGACCTTGATCGACTTGATCAAGGTGTGAAATTTTGAATCACCTGGTTGGCAGGTCGTTGTTGTAGTCGAGCGTGTTTATATACACTCGCGTAGCCAAACGAGAGAAATTGTCACATTACCCGGACGTAAAGTTCACGTCAAGCGGCTACTGTTTAAAATCAACATTGCGCATCTTGGGGAGTATCATGGAAAGCAGCCCTCTGAACTATAAGGTCCAACCCGGATAGAGATACAACCGAAACCCGTCAACTCCTTGAAATGGCCATCACACCTTGTAGTACCAAAGGAGAACACCTAACCCAATTTATATAACTGCCAACGCCTGTCCACTTGGAAGACACCCGTTGTGCATCTATTCATCCTCTGCATCCTCATCCCAAGCCTCTCTCTCCTTCCTCACGAACTCAGCCATGTCCTCCGGTTTGAAAATCGAGGTGTTCTCTCCCTTTGGATTGTTGGCTCTTGGAACCTTGAACTCGCTATCAAAGACCGTGCCAATGCTATCCTTCCACTTCTTTCTTCTCTCCATTATTGTCTTTGTCATATCACCAATGCCTGGCTTGGCCATCCCCGCGCCACTACCACCTGCAAAGTGACTTCCTCCGCCAGCGCCACCAGGACGCTTTGTCTTTTTGTTCTTGCCCATTGTACGGGTACGCTTCGAATAAGCGCCGACAACTTGGCTATCGAGATCTTCTAGAATGGTGTTGTACTCTTGGAAGGCCATACGTTCCTTGACTAGGTCCATGAGACGAGCTTTGCGGGACCCGTTGATAATCATTCGTTCCTTAAGCCGGCTCTGAAGAAAACGGAGACGGGCAGCGATCTCATCATCGAAATGGCCGTCATAGTCCGGCTCTGCGTCCGGAGAGAGGAAACCGATATGGCGGAGCTCTTGCTTGAGTCGCTCAGCAACTTGCGCTTGGTCAAGTTTCGGGTGTGTAGCTTTCTTCCATGCCTCGGAGTTAGAGTCAGCCATCTGGGTCGCTGGGGGAACTGGGGCCGGGCCATCGTTGAGAGGTTGACTAAGTTCACCAGAGTCTCCATTTGCTTCGCCATTGGCATTTGTGTCTCCGTTCGTGAGTCCGTTTGTGGCCGGCTTCTCTTCGGATGGTGGTGCGCGGCGTTCCGGTCTTAGTGTTGCCAGAAGTCGTGACAGGAGAGGTCCCGTTGAAACCTGGTCGGTCTCTGCTGCAGCATCATCCAGGTCCTCGATACTACCTCGAGCTTGATTTGGGGGAAGCTTGTCACGGCCTTGTTGTGGGATGTCGACAGACATCGCCCCATCCTCTTCCGCCCATATCTCTGTGTAATGCCTCTTACCACGTTTCGGAATACGCATGCAGACTACACGATCGCCTCTCTCTCGAAGGAAAGCAAGATCTTCTTCTGTGAAAGGTCTGAAATAAGGCTCTATATACGTAGCAAACGTGTTTGCCTGGACTTGATTCGTGGGCTTTGCATTGCTGAAGTCCTTATCGGGTGGTGATCCAGGGATAAGATCCGCCAAATTATCCTGAGGGAAGACCGCTACGGAGTAGATCTCCTTCTTCTGCTCGTCGGTCATGTCGTCGGTGACTTGCCTTATCTCGTAGATCGTTGGATCCGGAAAGGTGGAGGGATCATCTCCAAATGTTTGATGGTGAGGCATAGCAGGTGTTGGTTTAGCCAGATGTTCATCAGAGCTGGAGTCGTCGACGTTTAGTTCCTTTGCCTCGAGATCCAAGCCGGTTGCAGCAGGAGTCGCCGGCGCAACTGGCGAGAGAGATGAGCTGGCAGAATCAATGTCTCTCGATAACCTGTCTGCATTCTTGCGGGCTGAGGAATCGCGAACTGGTGAATGGTCTTGACACGAGCTGTTAGCGACTATAACTTTGGACTGATTTTGAAGGAGCGCCGTCTTGAGGCAAAGGCATTCCAGACAAATGGAGACGTACCCAATTGCGATCCGTCTTGAGGCGCCAACCCATGAGCACCAAGTGCTGGCTTTTCCTCTCGGACACCACCAACGTCCTTCTTCTTCTTTATTTTGGCAGCCTTGTTTCTGCCCCTTTCCTCTTCGTCTGCAACCTCCTTCTTAAGTCTTTCGTTGCGCTCCTCATCTCTTCTCTCGTTCTCGATCTCTTCCAGTCTATCCTTTCTCGCCTGCGCCAGCATCCTCATGCCCCTGTCGCACACGGCTCCTCGAGCTTCGACGACAGCCACAAGTCGTCGCAAACGCTCCAAGAGGGCCTCCAGGTCCTTCGAGCTTGGAATTGCCGAGCCATATGATTCAACAATATCATCCGAGGTTCGAAAGGACTGCAGGGGGAGCCCGAGGTAGGGGGACTCGCCCAGGTCGGATGGTGGGAGGGCGGTGCCAGTAAGGCTGGGAGTTGTATTGCGGCTCCGCGACTGGCGGATGTCTCTCCCCTTCTTGCCCGTGCCTTTCTGGCTCGGCGCTGGAGGCATTGTGGGAATGCAAAGGGCCCTGGTAGTTGTGGTTGTTCTGGATGCAATACAATCGGTATCAGGTACGCACGAGGTACATATAAACTCCGTCGGACTGTGTTATAATCGCCCGCCAGGTAGATCGACGTCGCGATAGACTGTCGCCGCGGTCGCGTAGAGATGCTTGGCTTTGCCCGGCTCGGGGAAACCTTCTTGCGTGGGCACGGCACGACGGGCTCCGACAGAGCCAATCAGAACCATCTGCGTATTGTGGCCTGAGGCTCCCGAATCCTGTGATGTTACATAATTGGCGCTGAGGCTGGGAGGGCGGCATTCATGATTCATGATGAATTCTCGATGTAATTCTAATAATGTTTGTTCATATAAAAACGAAAAGAAGCAAATCCTTATCGACTGCCGTTTATCTGTATTTGCTTTTGCATCCAAACCCACGCCCAAGAGATCTGGCCGCACGGGAGGCCGCTCCCGTCACATTCTGCCCTTCGTACCGTGTACCCACACACCGGGCGATCCTCAACTCTTGGCACACGGCATCTTCTCTCCCTTCATCGACCATCGTGAACCTCGAACCGCCCTGCCCAAGGACGCCGTACCTATGTTAATCCATAATCGGGGCCTGGATGGATTATTGCCAGGAGCAGTAGCCGCCCAACCCGCGCACCTCCAGTCGCTGCTATGTGTAAGTCCATTGCTGCCCCGAGTTATGTATCTATATGTCCATTTATACCTTATATATCTTTCCCAAGAGACCCTGCCAAGGATGCCCAGTGGCCCTCTCCCCATCTTGGCAATCTTCACCCCCTTTTCCCATTCGCCCTTCTTCCCCAGATCACAGCGGAGCATACCTATCATACCCATCGTACTAGATACATGCTGACCCTCCCTGCGCACAGCTGTAAATGATATCGATACCGTCGTGTATGCCCAATCTCTTCGGCTCTCCAGTCCACATCTTCTCCTGACGCCCCTCCCCCCGTCGCTGCCGAGTGCTACACGGAGCGGGTCGCTGCACTCCAGAGCGCAAACACTGACTGACTGTGACCTTTCTCCAGACTCCTCTTCCCGAACCAAGAATGGAGTCAGCCCTCGTCCGCTGCAGACCTCGAAGATGTCGTGGCACAATTGCGGGTATGTGTTGATGTCATCGTCATCGCAGCGGGGGCGCATTGATTGACTGACCCGTGCTTGCAGCCAAACATTTCCTTCTCTCAACATCTCGACCAAAGCTCCCTCCAAACCCTATCGACCCATAATGCGGCTTCGGGCGGTTCCATAAGTGGCTTTCTCTACGTCCCCGATCTGAAACGCGACGACCCATGCGTTAATATATCAGAGCCGTACGTCCCACACAACGTTACCCGACAGGCAAACCTTCCTCCCACGGACTTTACATTGGTAGCCATCGCTCCCTGGATCAATGTCGAATGCTCGCTGGCATATCTAGGTGCTGCACGTTCAGATCCAGCACGGGCTTTCCTGTTCTACCTTGTCGGCAACGGAGCATCTACTGGAAGTGCTCAACCCCCTCCTATCAGCTCGCCAGTATGGTCACTGGATGATGGCGGCGCGTGGAAGAGAAAGAATCCTTTTCCGGTCTACGCTATTCCCTCAGACGTTGGGGATCAGCTGATGCAAGAATTGAGCCTTTACTCTGGCAATTTGACGGATGTTCCTTATGGGCATGTCATTTCAGAATTACCTAGTATCGATCCGAGAGATTATGTCCGGATGTACACAAGACTGAGTGTCAAAACTGGCCCGTCTCTACCCGGCATATGGGTGTTTCTGTTGATTATTGTCGGAATCATTGTGGTCATGCTAGCAATTACATCTGTTACGATGCATCTAATCCAACGATCGCGCCGAAATGCTTTACGTCGACGAGTCATCAGCGGAGAAGTCAATCTGGAGGCGCTAGGTATCAAGCGTCTCACAGTCCCTCAGGACATCATCAACAAATTCCCCCTGTTCACATACAATTGCGAAGATGAAAAATTGCCCGCGCCTTCCTCGGGTTCTAAAAAGGATAACCACACTGTTGAAATTGAGCAGGACGACTCGAGTGAAGGGTCCTCCAGTGCTAAGGAGATCTTAGAACACCAAAACCTACCTCAAACACACGAACTAAGCTCATCAGTCATCGAAGACACCACTTCAAATGATTCCTTCCTCGTTCACAAATTCCTACCTTACTCTCAGCCAACTTGCCCTATCTGCCTGGACGATTTCGAGTCAGGTATCACACCAATTCGAGAGCTTCCTTGTGGTCATATTTTTCACCCTGAATGTATTGACGCCTTCCTATATAACAACAGCTCATTGTGTCCTATGTGCAAAACGAGTGTTCTACCAAAAGGCAGTTGTCCAACGAAGATCACCAATTCCATGGTCCGCCGAGAACGAAACCTTCGAAGGCTGCGCTCGAGAGTGACGGTCAGTGAAGAGGGTCACGTAGCGAACCCCAGAGGCCGGATCCGGAATTTTGGGTCTGACATCAGGAGGATGATCTTTCACCCTTCTACAGCTGGGGAAATTCAGCCGTCGCCTCCTATGCCACTGCAACCTCGACGGGCACTTATGACGAGCGCTATAGGCGCTCGTCTGCCCCCGAGTCAAGACCGGCTCGGCCGACAGCAGATCGCTCGTCAACGGATTCGAGAGCTCGCTGGACAGTCGTTCGTAGAGGATTCAGATGTGTCTGATGAACGCCGACAATCAAAATGTACTGTATTATCCATTCACTTCAAACTCACAGCTAACGATTCCAACAGGGCGGAACGCATTGAGAACACTATTTCCAGGTTTTACATAAGTTCTGTACGAGATGAAGAACGTTTGGGTTAGCATATCAGCGTTGCATAGCTGGGGTTTCGTATTTGGCGTCTTACCCCGAATAATGAGAAATGTTGGGAGTCATATATTGGAGGAAGTTTCCAAGGTATATATAATGGTGTACGGTGCATAGCTGGATGGAACGGGACAGGACGGGATGGGAATGGGATGGGAAGGCAGGAGAGCACGTTATATACCCAAGGGATTTGTTTCTGTCTACAATGCTGGGATCTAGGACATGAACGGATAATCATATAGAGTACAAACATGCATGTTCAGATTTTTGTAGCCTCAAATGTGATTTAACAGGGAAATCGGAATATGTTCTTCAACTGCCAGCTCTCGTGTGATGATTGACCCCTTTCGGCCGTTCGCCTACCTATCACAGATCTGCCAAAGCTTATCGCCAACCCCCAGTCCAATGCGAATTAGCGGGGTCGGCGAAGACAACAACAACTCCAATTGACTTGCACCAGAGCAGGCGGAAGCTGAAAAAGCTTGCATTTCACTCAAGATGCATCTCGTACCCAAGGAGGTCAGTTCAATCGGACCATCATCGTCTTAGAACACCGAACAAGTAACTGACTGACCATCGCAAACAGCTGGACAAGCTCGTTATCTCGCAGCTGGGGCTCCTTGCCCAGAGACGGCTTGCTCGAGGCGTGAAGCTCAATCATTCGGAGGCAGTTGTACGTCTTCTCCACCGTGAATCCCATAACGGAACCTAATGTGCGCTCCAGGCTCTTATCGCCAACAATCTCCAAGAGGTGCGTCTTGTCTTCGTCCACTCCATTGGCAAACCCCCACTAACGCCGCCCAGCTGATCCGCGATGGCAACCACACAGTTGCAGACCTGATGTCGATCGGGGCGACGATGCTCGGCCGGCGACACGTCCTCCCTTCCGTCTGCTCAACCTTCACTGAACTCATGGTCGAAGGCACATTCCCAACCGGCACATACCTCGTCACGGTCCACCATCCCATCAGCACCGACGATGGCGATCTCGCGAAAGCCCTGTATGGCAGCTTCCTCCCGATTCCCGACCAGAGCCTTTTCCCCCTGCCAAAAGAGGAGGAATATGAGGCAACCAAAATGCCCGGAGCGGTCGTCTGCGTGAAGGGGAAGGTAACCTTGAATAAGGGGAGGAAGAGGATAAGGCTGAGGGTTACTAGCAAGGGGGATCGGCCAATCCAGGTTGGTTCTTTTGAAAAAGAGAAGGAAACTGGTGCTGATGATGGTAGATTGGTTCACATTACCATTTTATCGAAACAAATCCCCAGCTCGAATTCGATCGTATCAAGGCGTATGGCTATCGTCTTGATATCCCAGCGGGCACGTCGGTTCGTTTCGAGCCAGGAGATACAAAGACAGTCACGTTGGTTGAAATTGGCGGGAATAAGGTTATCCACGGCGGCAATAATCTAGCTACTGGAAAGGTGGATCTGTCTCGTGCGGATGAGCTCGTGGCTAAGCTTCAGCAAGCAGGGTTTGCGCATACTCCAGAACCGCTGGGAGATGCGGGACATATCAGCATGTTTGAGATAGACAGAACTGCGTATTCAGTGATGTTTGGTCCTACGGTTGGTGATAAGGTCAGGTTGGGATTTACAGATCTCTGGATCAAGGTCGAGAAAGACCTGACCTCGTATGGAGATGAATGCAAATTTGGCGGTGGAAAGACTTTAAGAGAGGGAATGGGTCAAGCTTCCGGGGTTTCAGATGAGGTTTCTTTGGACTTAGCGATCGTAAATGCGTTGATTGTGGATTGGAGCGGTATCTACAAGGCTGATATTGGGGTCAAGAATGGCGTTATTGTTGGTATTGGGAAAGCCGGAAACCCGGACGTGATGGATGGTGTCAGTCCAAACATGATCATCGGATCGTGTACGGATGTTATCGCTGGGGAGGGCAAGATCATTACTGCAGGAGGCTTTGATACCCATATCCACTTCATCTGTCCTCAGCAAGCGAACGAGGCGATTTCTTCTGGCATCACTACACTCCTTGGAGGCGGTACAGGTCCTAGGTAAGTATTGATCATCCTACATCGGGGGTAGGCTAACAGCAGACAGTGCCGGCACGAATGCAACCACTTGTACTCCAGGCAAGAACTATATGCGGCAAATGCTTCAAGCCTGCGATAGCCTACCAGTGAACGTTGGGATAACGGGTAAAGGAAACGACAGTTCTCCTACAGGCCTTCGTGAGCAGATCATGGCTGGGGCCTGTGGTATGAAGCTTCACGAAGATTGGGGATCTACACCATCCGCTATCGATACCTGTCTTACTGTCTGCGATGAATTGGACGTCCAAGTCCTCATTCATACTGATACCCTCAACGAGTCCGGCTTCGTTGAATCCACTATCGCTGCTTTCAAGGACCGGGCAATCCACACCTACCACACCGAAGGCGCTGGAGGTGGCCATGCCCCAGATATCATCAGCGTGGTTGAGCATCCCAATGTCCTCCCCTCCTCTACAAATCCAACAAGACCATATACCCGAAACACCCTAGACGAGCATCTCGATATGCTGATGGTGTGTCACCATCTCTCCAAGAACATCCCTGAAGATGTAGCATTCGCCGAATCTCGTATTCGCGCAGAGACCATCGCCGCCGAAGATGTCTTGCACGACCTTGGAGCTATTAGCATGATGTCCTCAGATTCACAGGCTATGGGCCGTTGCGGCGAAGTAATCCTCCGGACATGGAACACGGCACATAAGAATAAGGTCCAGCGCGGACCCCTGAAGGAAGATGAAGGTACCGGAGCGGATAACTTCAGAGTGAAGAGGTATGTAAGCAAATACACTATCAACCCAGCGATTGCACAAGGCATGAGCCATGTGATTGGAAGCGTGGAGGTAGGCAAGTTAGCGGACTTGGTGATATGGGATCCAGCATGGTTTGGAACCAAGCCCATGACCGTGATCAAGAGCGGTTTGATCTCGTATGCCCAAATGGTACATCTCTCCTCCCCTTCTGTCTCCTGCCCACATCTAACAATCAGCAGGGCGACCCCAACGGCTCCATCCCCACCATCGAACCCATCATCTCACGCCCCATGTTCGCGCCTCTGGTCCCCTCAACCTCCGTCCTCTTCGTCTCCGAAGCCTCCATCACCAGCGGCGCGATTGCCTCCTACGGTCTGAAGAAGCGAGTCGCAGCCGTCAAGAACTGCCGGAAGATCGGCAAGAAGGATATGAAATTCAACGACGTGATGCCGAAGATGAAGGTCGACCCGGAGAATTATAGGGTCGAGGCTGATGGCGTCCATGCTACGTGTGAGGCGGCGACCAGTCTCCCGCTCACCCAGGTTGCGTATGTTTACTGATTGGAAAAATGGGGGAGTTGGAAGGGGAATGAATACCTGTTTGATATCCGAGATTTACTGTTACTCTATTTTTATGAATCTATGATCATATCCTCTTTCCATTGGCTAATTGAGCCAGAGTGGACATCCGCCCTGGTTCTGTGACCCAGTATCTTTCTAGTCATAACGAGTATTCCTCTTCATGATTTCAAAATGCATGAATGATGAGAATGAAACTCAATATGGGAGTATGTCCTTTCTTCGAAGCATAGGAAAATCAAATACCAGCAAAGCCACGTTTGGTACACCCACTAAAAGTCTATGTAGCTCCCTATCTGGAAGCTCCCTGCCGTCAGTATCTCACGATGGAGAACTCGCACAGCTCAGTGGTATATATATATCTGCGTTATGAGGCTTTCTCTAGAGCGGGGACGTATTGCTAGTGTTTTGACGGATTCTGATTTTAATTAACCCCCCCCCCCCCCACCCCAACCACCTTTTTTTCTCTCTCCCTCATCTCATCTTCCCCTATGGATGGTTGAGAAGAGGATGAGGAGAGGAGGATCGCTTCTTTAATAAGAGGAAAAGGGAGATCTGCATGATTTCGAGGAGTGGTGATTCGCAGATCGATAGACAGTTAGCATGAAGGATTGGCCTCGTTCACGCATTGCGGTAGTTGAGCAGTATGACCAGAAGCACGGAAGCAAGACGACGGACGTACTGGAGCTACATAGATTCATTCATTCATATGTTGATGTATAAGCACTATGTGCAAGCGGTAGGTAGTACAGACAAGCTAGAGCATATCAACCAACTCTCAGAGATGCAAGTAGTAAAAGCTACCATATACACAGCCAGATCAACTTCCCGAGCATAGAAATGCAAGTACATATATATGGGCAGGCATATTAGTTAATCAGTCCATCTCTGCTGCTCTTTGTCGTAGCCAATAACATGTAGGTCAACGTTCAAGGTTCTTAGCATCATGGCCATTGTAAATTCCTTGAAGCGTCCATTAGCCAATCTCACAATTACACGACGGACGCCTCTCACGCAGACTTACATCCTCTTGTCCAGGCAGCTCTCCCGTATCACCAGCGCCCCTTGCACGTTGAGACTTCTCATTCTCAGTCTCCTCATCAATATCATACTCAGCATAAATATCCCTCTTCTCGACATTCCCAGCCTCCCCGTCTTCCTCATCGGAGCCATGATTATTGGTTTGTTCCTCTTGATCCCATCCTCCCTGGAACTCCTGCTGCTTCTTCTGCATCTCCTTCCACGCTCTCGGCCCACCCATCCTAGAACATCCATGATACATCAGCTTCTTCTCTGGCATTCCCCCAACTTTCCCCCACAACCCAATCTTGACACACACACACACACACATACCTATTAACCCTATCCCTAACCTTCCCAAACAGCTCCTCCGCCGCCTGTCGACTCGCACCCCTCCACTTGCCAATCAGCTTTACCAACTCGTCATCGACCTCGCCCCCTTCATTCCTAGCCCTACTCTCCCTCTCAATCTTCCTCGCCTGCTCCGCAGTCTCGAGCTGTTCCCTCGCTTCCCGCAATTGCTTCTCGAGCTCCCGTTGTGTGCGGAGCAGCTGCGCGATCTCGGGATCCGCGTTCAGCGCTGACGCCGAGAGGGGCGACGCGGAGAACCGCTTTTTCGCCACCGGTGTGCGCTGCGGGCTTGTGTGGGAGAGGTTGGGCGTTCGGGATGATGATAGGATGGCGGGGGAGGAGGTCTTGAGGGGTGTGGAGATGCTGGGTGGGCTGTCGCTGGATGGTTGCGCTTTGAGGGGTGATTTGAAGGGTGAGCGGAAGGGCTTCGAGAGCGTGCTCGCGGCGGCGTCTAGTCTGCGCCTCTTGGCTGCTGGGGTGGACATCTTGATTGTGTGTTAGTGCTGTTGGATGTAAGTCATGGATCAATGTAGTTGTGAGTATTGCGTTGATTGATGTTGGAGTTGCTGGCAGACGAGGTTCGCGAGCCATGTACTTAAATAGGTACTTACCTTGGCGGGGCGTTATCTAAATGCAAGGTATGTATGTACTAAGACACTACAGCAAAGGATTATCACAATACATATATAGACATAGATCAGGATGTTTAAATTATTCATTCCATTTTTGTACATGTTAAATACAGCTTTTAATGTCCTACGCCGCCCGCTACCCATTGCCCAAATTCCGGGTCGCCAGGTTGTGGGAAGAAACCTCGCTCTTGGGGCTGCTGTCCTTGGGGCACTTGCTGGTTCCCTCCAGCTTGTTGATTTGCTGCGTGCGCTGCCAACTGTCGTTGTTGCCGATAATATATCAGGAACACCAAGGCACCAGCCAGCGTAATAATGATAAGGCTTTCTAAGATGCCATCATCAATGATATCGTCATACATGCCATCGGCCTGCCCTCCTGGCATTGGATCGTTCTCTGGAAGGTAGTTGTCATCGTAGCCGAGGTCACCATAATATGGCTGATCGTCTCTGAGGAAGTTGCTGATCCACTCCCCAAGTGACCATTGCTTCTTAGGTGCTGTAATACGTTAGTTTTCAATCTGCATTCATTTTCTGTAAGAAACTCACCTGGCTCATCTTGAATGGAGTTGATTCTGCCATGGGTCAACGTGTTCCAAGCACTTCTAAGCCGCAACTTGAACAAGCTCAAAGTCACGGGCAGATATGCCTCCTCGTTGGTCTCCAAGGCTTGATCATAATACCTCTTCGCAAGATGAAAGTCCTGGTTGAGACCCACACCATTCTCATGCATCCACCCAAGATTGAACAGAGCTTGTGCACTCTGTTGGAACTCAGAAGCAGCTGTGTAACATAAGGCTGCCTTCTCCATGTCGGCTTTAGTGCCAATGCCATTAAGATAGTAGTCCCCCATCTTGACCATTGAGTCGACATTTGTCTGCTTTGCGGATCTCGTCCAGTATATCAGAGCAAGCGCCGCATTCTGTAGCAGAGATGGGCGAGGTGGAGCGGAAGATAACCACGAAGGCAGGGGCAATTTCGACTTCTGTTGGTCAAGCATATATGCCACATTAGCCTGCGCCTTCTCGTATCCTTGCTCCGCTGCCAGCAAATAATCAATAAATGCCAGTTCGTAATCTCCATCCTCATAGGCTTGATTTGCTTCGGCAAAAGACGAGAGAAGGGGCTCGGCTTTCTCCGCGACATTCTTGTAGTATGCCGTGGCCAGTCCGCAACTTCGATCTCGTCCAATTCCCTGATCAATTAGCTCGGCAAGATAATAGTATGCTTCAATATGGCCATATCGTGCGGCGAATTCGAAGTACCGGCTGGCGACTGTTATGTCCTTGGATGTACCTTGATCCAGATAAAGAGCTCCTAAGCTGACCTGCGCAGGTGAATAGTCCTGGTCTGCGGATGCCTTGAAATATTCTTGCGCTTTGGCTGGATTCTTCGGGACCCCAAGACCATCCAGATACATCAATCCCAGTCCGTATTGAGAACCAGCATCTCCGCTTTTGACACCACGATTGAACCATATCAGGGCCTTCTCGTAGCTTTGCTCAACACCTTCCCCTCTTAGGAACATCCTTCCAAGGAACCCAGCAGCTCTGGTGGCAATTTTTTCCAGATTTGGCTTATCACCTCCAATAATCCGGCCGTCCCTCTGCCAGTATAGCTTTGCAACCTTCATGAAATACCATTTGGCACTCTTCATGTTTCGTGGAAGCCCTTTCTGGCCATCGTAATGGATTCGTCCCAAACTAAACGTTGCTTTGAAGTCACCCTTTCTTGACATCAGATCCAGATACTCCAGGACGTCGTCCAAAGCTGCGTGAGCATCCGTGTTTGGCCCACCCTTATTCGCGTTGTTGCCAGCACTCGAAAAGCTAGCTCCTTCGCCGTAGACACCGCCTTCCTCGTCCGCAAGTCGATATGAATCAGGTACCCATGCCATGCCTCCCGGAGGCCCCGACCGATACCACTCAATTGCCTTATCTGCCGCCTTTTTGTAGTGTTTGACTGCCACCTCGCAGTCCCGTGCCGTTCCGATGCCGCTGTGATATCGAAACGCAAGGGTCATCTCGGATCTTGTATTTCCACCCCGGGCTGCAAATGTATGGTATAGCAAAGCCTTTGCTTGATCACGTTCAACGGCCCCTCCAATGCCGGTAGCATACATGAATCCAATCATGTGTTGCGCTGAGCTATTGCCTGTCTCTGCCAATTGACTATATCTGAAGAAAGCCTCCGAATAATCCTTTGGATATGTAAAATTACCGTAGAAGCTCATCTGCGCCAAAAGGTAGATCGCATCGGAATTGTTCATCTGGGCAGCCTCCTCCAAGTGTCGCACGGCCTCAGATATAGGCCCTGGCACCACCTTCTGTCCATTTTTCCCGCCGTCCGAGTCGGGTCCTTGGATAGAGAGGCGCGGCAGCAAAGACAAGAGATATTGGCCTACTGCACCAAATATTCCAGAAGGTCTCCGAGATTGAGGTGGATTCTGTCGCTCGTAAAGGCGGAGGGAGAAGAGAGCTTTGTCTACCAATTCTGCCCCTGTAATACTGTAAGAATCTTTCATAAATAGCATGCCACAAGCTCTCACCATCAGTAGTCCTCCTATTGTCTTGTCCTCGAAAGGGTCTCTGGGTAACTGCGGATTGTGCTGTGATCGACGATTTCGGGCTTTCTTCAGCAGCAGGCGTTGGCTTATTAGTCTCTTGCGCTTGCGCACAACTTATCGGAAGAATGAACTGCAGAAATACTGCACAAGTAAGCTCTGGACATCAAGCTGGTGATAACAACTTACAAAGCAGTAACGGCAGCAGCCGCTTGCTCGGATCCTTCATGCTGTTGAACCCGGCGCAATATCGATTACTTCGTTGTAGAAGCAATACTAGATAAATAGCTCATGGTCCCATATATCCAGCAGCGATCACCACGAGAGGGGCGTTGAGGGGAAAGTATTTATAACAGTCAACGTTGCTCAAGCTGTCCTCTTCGCCATTTCGGATTTGGTAAGCGACACGCGACAGCTCCTTCAGAGGCCAACAGGCTTTCTTGTGCAAACAGCTCCAAATAAATAAGTACAGTTCGAGCCAAAACCCCAAAATGCTTGGAGAATTGGTTTGATTGTTGATGCAGTTCAGAGATAACTTTTCATATCTACACTATTTCTCTAAAAGGGTTACAATGCCAATTCTCTAGCTTTGTCTTCCAAGAGCCTTTGTCATTCCCCTCTCCATGCTTTTATCTGACCATCCTCTCCAGCTGTCAACACCGTCTTATGCTATAGTTCTGTCAGTATTAGTCCTAGACATGGAGAAAGGATGCATACCGAATCCAAAAAGCAGAAAGATCTTACGATCTCGGATCCGTGAGCCCCTGTCAAGTTGACCTTTGTCTCCGGCGCAAAAGTCCAAGGACGATTGTTCTGGAACTGAACGAGATCAAAACTCTCCCGGCTATGATGAAATTAGATTTGCTTCTTGGTTTCCTCTGGGATGACATGGCCTAGGGTGCCATATATGTCAATGAAACATACCTATGAGTTCCTATACCTAGCACAGCACTTCCATCCGGTCTCCTGACTAGATTTGCAACATACTCGCCTCCTAGTTGCTCTCTCATATCCCCATAGTGTACTGGAGGGGCCTCTTCCACTCCTTCCTCTGGATTCGTCACCAGGGTATACATTGAGAACTTCTCATCATGTGACAGAGCAAATATGTCCACATCACTTAGAAAATTGGCATGGTGTATCGAATGCCCATGATTGATCGTTTGATGCAATGCATCTTCCTCATCTGAGATAGTGGTATTATATATGTTGACCAGACCATCTGTAGAGCCTGACAATAAGATCTGGGGTTGAGAAGGATGAAAGTGTAGCTGGGGATCATTAGCATAGTACGGAAATGATAATCGCTCTAAGACATACCTCTGTAACATCATCGCTGTGACTTTCAATATACTGGACTACTGGATTCACAAAAGATCTGGTATCCCTTGACAAGTCAGCACAGGTCTGAAGGGAAGATAAAGTGAAGCCTACCAAATCAACACTGATGCTTGTTGGTTTGTCAACTCTGTCCCAGCTGCGAGACCGTAGGGATATGAACAGGCAAGTGACAGAACAGGAGCATTCTGATCTACACATACGTTAATTTCTATAAGTTACTGCTTCAATCACAGAGCTATTGAGAAAATAGTCCCTCCAAACTTATAGAAGGACCAGAGGAAATATGGCACTGATCATGGAAGCGCAGCCAGGACGGAATCCAAATATCTATAGTTCTTCGGAACCACACATTCTCAATAAGTGATAATAATGACATCGTTCTTGAGAAAAGGGGGTACACAGATCACAACTCACCAGTTCTCGTCTCTGCAACCTTCGCACCAGTCCTCGGATCCACCAAGCAAACTGTCCCATCTCTCCCCGCTGTACAAACAACTCCCCCACCTTCTCCTGTACTCGATTCAATAGCTTTCAGGCATGTGACATCGGTATTAATCCTCCGGATGGAATTTATAGGCGGCCCGTTCAGAGCCAGAGGATCAAGTAATCGAAGACTATCATCAGAGGAGATGGCTGCGAGTCCAGCTGCCACGGGTACTATATCGTAAATATAGGTATCTGCCGGTTCGGAGATATGGAATGAATCTACGGCGTCGAGTGTATACATTTTCAGGTAGGTTTGAATATTTGTGGTTTTCGTGGGAAGGGAGGAAGATTTTTTTGCAAAACTCGATTCGCTCTCGAAGAAATTGTAGTGAGTGGACCCCGATCTTGAATCTCAGCACCGTTGAATATGGGCTTTACTTCATTTCTTATAACTGTTAGGAGGCATTCAGGATGTTATTGCTCCTTATATTCTCACATTATTACTTAGGTACCTAGGTAGGTAGGTAAGGTACCTTTAAGGACCGAGAATATATAGTTCACGTGATCATGTGTAAGGTCGACTACCTTGTCAGGTACAGATGGAATTGTCGCCGTGCAAGCTGAGTTCGTTGATATGCTACTAACTTATTATTACATTCCTGGCCAAAGCGATATCCGGGTATCATTCCCTCCTTGTACCAATCTACACCCGAAATTTTGACAACTCGACAGCCCTGAAAGGAGACAATCTGCCGTAGTGACGGATAATGAGAATCCGATATCTACTCCGAATACTTCAAGAGTACTTATCATGCTTATTCTTAACCTTAAGGAGCAATAGTGCCTCATGATAATCACCCTCCCTCCTCGCCCTCTTCAATCTCTTAACTTCATCATCATCTAATTTTCTTCCCACAGCTTCTTCAAGTTCCTTCCTACTGATCTTTTCCTTTGCCTTCTCTTCTTTTGAAGCCTTTAATTTCGGCTTGAACCGTGCTTGCATTCTTATTCGAAGAGTGGTGTTGAAAGTTATAGCATCTGCATCTCCACGTATTTCTGGAAGAGCGCTCGATTTGGAGGACGTCGAGGACTTGATCGTCACAAACGTATCTCTTAATGTTTGAATTTGGAATGTGCCTGGAGTGTCTGCTGTTGGGATTATGAGGAAAGATTCGAGGGGTGATACGGCTTCTGTGTTGGCGGATAATATTCCATATTTATCGCAACTCAGGTATCTAGCACAAGTCAGTTAATATGTTGCGATCGGGAGATCCAATCATACTTTCCATGATGGCCTTTGAAACTGAAGGTCTCTGTGCCAACTACTCTATTTGCGACCCAAACTTGCCTCACGTCGTGTGGTTCCGCCGTCGCAGGATCATCGTTGATGATGTTCTCCAGGGCACTGGCAAAGACTTTCCCATTCGTATCACAAGCTATACATGTCGGCGGTTCTGATGGCAGAACAAAAATGATAGGCCCTACAACATCTCCTGTAGCTTCTGCGGTAACCCAGCTGTCATCGTCCACAGCTTGACTTTCTTCTTCTCGTTTGACAAGTTCCTTTGGCGTTGACCCCTCGGGGCCGAATTTATCTTCTGTATCGACCCTCTTCCTCTTTTTCGTCTTCTTGTCGCCTTTGAATGTTAGTGGCTTGACCATGGTTGAGGTTTGTCGAAGAGTGCTTGTTATGAAGACAGTGGTCGAGTCTCCCCTACGGCCCTACGGTACTTCCGTAGGCAGGAAGAGGGCTTGCACTAGGTATAGATACAGCGATACTTGGAGCGGTGTGAAGCGGCAATTTACCCCCTCAAGGCTCAAACCCTCACAGATAACACAACCCCCCCACCCTTGTTGCGTAGGGATAATTGGATATAATTGAACAACTTAAACGAACTGATTTTTTATTGAGAGCGATCTTTGGAATTCTCTGGAAGAAAGCAAAGCTTTTAGATCAAGATGTCCTCAGCTGCAGTTACGGTTAATTTGGAAGATTTGAAGAATGGTATGGTTCTCCCTGAGTCTAAGGGGATATCTGCTGATCAGAGCTAGGCGACGTTTCCTTTTCAACCTTAGAGGAGGCTTTTGGACCCGACTCTTTAGGCATAATCATAGTTAAGAATGTACCCTCTGAATTCGTTGAGTTACGGCATCGTCTACTATCATACTCATCTTACCTGGGAAATCTCCCTCCGGCTGAACTTGGTACTCCAATCCCCGCCTACCCTCCTCTCTGGAAAGGTCTAACGTGGCGCAGAGAAGATTGAAAATCCAGCAGCAAAATACTTGACTGGCTGGTCGCGTGGCAAAGAGACCCTCAAGAATGGCCAGGTCGATACTCTCAAAGGCTCATTCTATGCGAATTGTGCCTTCTATGTCGATCCCTCTCTCTCCTGCGCCAAACCCACTGCAGAGTTCTCCGCCGAGAACTTTCCAGAATACCTGAGTCCCAATCTGTGGCCCGCTGATACCGCAATTCCAGGTTTTCAAGAGACGTTCGAGAATTTGTGTCGGATTATTATTGACACAGCAGTCCTCGTTGCCCGAGCTTGCGATAAGTATGCCGAAAAAGAGATTCCGGCGTATACGCCAGGATATCTAGAACATGTTGTCAAGACGTCCACGACCACAAAAGCTCGTCTCCTCCATTACTTCCCAGCAGAACCAGAAGATTCAAAACCGCAGGCGGAGGAGATGGATGATGACTGGTGTGCAACCCATCTCGATCATGGCTGTCTAACCGGCTTGACCTCGGCAATGTTCATCAACGAGACCAAACAATCACCTGAAATACCTACTAGTAATGGACACACTCCACGATATCTTCCTGCTCTCGAGGAACTTCCATCGTCGCCAGATCCAACGGCTGGCTTATACATCCAGTCTCGAAGTGGTAAGGTAGTGCAGGTCAAGATCCCAAAAGATTGCATTGCCTTCCAGACCGGTGAAGCATTACAGAGGATCACGAAGGGGAAATTCAAGGCTGTTCCACATTTTGTGAGGGGTGTTCGACCTGGCTTTTCTGATGGTGAGAATGGAGGGAGCATAGCGCGGAATACTCTTGCTGTTTTCACGCAGCCTAACTTGGGGGAGACTGTCGATGCAGATCAAGGCATTACCTTTGGAGAGTTTGCGAGGGGAATCGTCGAGAAGAACACGACGAAATAGTAGGTCTTCAAAAACCAGGCGTTGTAGGTATTTACGGACGCGCATGACTGAACGATATTTGCACTTGATTGTGGTCGGCTTGTATTTACGGAGTATGTCATGATGGACCTGACTCAGGGGGCTCCGTACTTCGTATAGTAGCAAGAAGCGGGAGACGGGAATCTCAACTATCAATGCAAGACAATATATACCTATTATAACATAAACTTGTTTTCGAGGGTATCTCGACCTATATTTGGGTTTCTGGACTTCCCACCTGAGTCGATTTGCGCGCAGAGTTGTGGAACATGCGGCGTCCTAGCTCGTAGCTAAGACTGGAGTATAGGAACAATTTAACTCTTTTGATCCTTAATAAATAAGTCGAATTGCGATATCGAATAGAAGCCGACATCATCGCCTGTCTATCGGCGGCCACTATCGAACCCCGCAACAGAATACGTTGTAGTGAGAAGAGGTTCCTTGCTAGTCAGTACTTGATAGCTCGGCTAAGGCAAAGCCAGGGAGAGTTTATACTTACTCCGTACCATCGCGGGATCGCGTCGACTTCTATCAACAATGAACCCCTTTCAATCAAGTTGTCGGCTCTCTATCGCGCAAAGGAATCTCTTTTGAGTGGTCGGACGGCCTCGTATAACCCCCACAAGGCTCTATGTTCGTTCCTGGTGCAGACTAAATTCGTCCCTCGCTGTATACTCCAGCTCGGGACCTCCCAGCGTGATGGCTCCCTTCCTTGCATGGCCTGAACATGCCTACTATTGTAGTATGGCCGGTGTTCTTTCTTTGGTCGGCAGGTGTATCCGTGAATGTGATCGCAAGAAAAGGGGTCTTGTTTCTCTTCGGACTCTGTGCGAGTCGTACGACTCCGGGACTTGATATAGTCGACCAAGTCCCCTCATGATTTCTCATTTCCATCTCTTACTTCAGTCCTTTATGGAATTAATTTCTTAATTATGTTGCCCAAAAATATTCTTGCTTCCCTTCTGGTAGCTGCTGTCACCACAGCTCTACCAAATAGGTGAGTCTCTTGGGCTCTCCGCATCAATATATGCTGATAGCTTTTGCAGACCATCCTTATCAGAGCGCTCAGTCAGTTTTGGGTGGGGTCATGAGAAGGTTCGGGGTCTGAACATTGGGTAATTGTTCCCTCCTTACTTTTCTTCTCTGCTTTCCCGCTTTCCTTTATGAACGACAACCCCTCGTGTTCACTGCGCTGACTTGGCATGTAAGAGGCTGGCTAGTACTAGAGCCATGGATCACACCATCAATTTTCCAGAAACTCGATCAATCTCTAGGAATTGTCGATGAGTTTACGCTCACTGAAAAACTGGGCTCAAAGGCAGCACTTGATATCCTCAAGCCTCATGTAAGTTATTGTGGACTGAGGAGTTGAAGAATTCTAACATTTTGTCAGTGGGATACTTGGTGCACATTAGAAGACTTCGAAAAGATTGCAGCCGCGGGATTTAACACAGTCAGGATTCCAGTTGGATATTGGGCATACTCAATCGCACCTGGAGAAAGCTACACTCAGGGTGCTGCGCCTTACATTGATTCTGCTATTTCTTGGGCAAGAAAGACGGGGCTGAAGGTCTGGATCGACTTGCACGGCGCTCCTGGATCTCAGAATGGGTTTGATAACAGCGGACAAAGAATGACAACGCCAACCTGGCAGCAAGGAAACACTGTCGCGCAGACACTTGCAGTTCTTGAAACGATTACTCAGAAATATGCTAAACCTGAGTATCAGGATGTTGTGGTCGCCATTGAACTCTTGAATGAACCATTGAGTTTTGATCTCAACTTTGATGAGTTGAAACAATTCTATCGAGACGGTTTTGATCAAGTCCGCGCTGTCAGTAATACTCCTGTCATGCTACACGATGGATTTGTTTCACCGAGTACTTGGAACGGTTTCCTCTGTCCAGCAGACAACAATGCACAGAATGGTATGTGCTATGTTAATCCGTTAATCCATACAGCCCCGGAGCTAACAAATGTTTTAGTCATCGTTGATCACCATGAATACCAGGTGTTTACAAACGAGTTGATAGCTTTACAGCCTTCAGAACATATTCAGTTAGTCTGCAGTAATGCACAGAATTATACTTCTGGGACGGATAAGTGGCTAGTTGTTGGTGAATGGACTGCAGCCCTGACAGATTGTGCACCAGCTCTTAATGGGTATAATATTGGTGCAAGATACGATGGGAGCTACCCTGGCTCCAGCTATATTGGCTCTTGTGCAGGGAAGAGCAACATTGCTCATTGGGATGCCACCATGAAAGCAAATGTGCGCGAGTACATTGAAACACAGCTTTCGGCCTTTGAAAGGTATAGCCAAGGATGGGTCTTTTGGAATTTCAAGACGGAGGCAGCTCATGAGTGGGACGCGTTTGTGTTGTTGGAAAATGGAGTTTTCCCACAGCCGCTGACAGCACGTGAATTCAACACTCCCTGCTAATAATAAACAGCTAGGAGATCAGGAAGGGGGATGGAGGAAATTGACGTACACCCATCCTCTTATAACCAAAATCTCCTGCAAGATATAATAGGCTTTGCCGAAGCAACGATTTACATGTACCCAGAACTTGGGGATGGACCTTTAATTATAAATAATGAAGTCTGCTGTATATGTTATAATAAAGCAACTGTTTGAACTAAAACTCGACTGTCCCAAGTATTGTACAACAAATATCCTTCCTCCATGGACCAGCCCCTTGGGATGTTCCCGTTTAGGAAAGGCGTTGTGGCTGACATAAGAATGTATAATACAAGCATTCCAACGACATCTGATATTCTCCTCCCTAATGCATCAAGCTATGCTCCTAACTCAGTGTTTAGGAAATTGTAACCATGAAAATGTATATCACAAATGATCATTGGCGATAGTGCAAGTGGCAGGCCTCACGATCTCCCTCCAGATATTCAAGAAATTTGCTCTACCAAAAGTTCTGAAGCCCTGGCTGCTGATAATGTTTTGAATATGGTTGTGTTTAGTAGTCTAGGCATTTGTGCTCTGTATTCTCTTCTCTACTACATAAGTTGTTAGGGGTTGCGTTAAGTTCTTGTTGTGTAGAGAGCATTTGAACTTCTATCAGACAAAAATGCACCAACAACCGCACAACCGACCAAGGCACCCGGTTCTTGTATACCTAGTTTGAGAAGCTACTATTCTCTGATAGAGTAGTTGAATTCAAAGTTGATATGTGTATACTTTTGTATATGAATATGAATGGAATTCAGAGAATATGTTAGAATATCTCCAAAAGTTCTACACTACTATACGTCCTCGTCTGCCTATATCTCGCCTTTGTCTATTTAAGACATTACAGCTTCCTTCATTTTACCTGTTGGTGTTCTGTAGTGTGAGAATATCAACTAGCAATTTCTCCCTTTCACTGTATAGGAGGGATAGGCTACTGCCGAATATCCGTCTGGTCCCTTAGGGAGAATATTCACTTCACTTTTAAGTCAGCCAACAAGTTTACAACTGTATACTGCGACGCACCAAACATAGTAGCGAGTTTAATCGAGAAGCTAGTAGGAATTCCAGCCTCGTGCAAGATACCAGGAGAGGGGAAACTCTATTGAACTTCAACACACTCTTATCTCAGTCTCTGTTCCTTTTTCAACGCCGACTTTTCGAACCACTATTGTAGTTGATGACAGACAAGTTTCGTACATCCTTTTCTTACTTCGATTTACAGAGTATTCGAAAATCACAGTAGAATTCACTCTTGTAACTTCGACTTCGTCTGATCTGATCGCGAAGCTTTGTCCGTCCCTACTACTACACGTCTTAGTTAACCTCCCACGAATCTCAGCAAACCACATACTCCGAACCTGTTCGTGGCGACATCATGCTTTCCCGAACCACTTCTCGGCGCAGGAAGGGCAGTATTTTAAAGGATGTGACTTCAGCTCGAGGCAACCTCTCTCAATCCAAATCAACCAACAGAGTCCGCTTTGTTTCTACCACCATCCAGTGCACTTACGATGCATCCAGCCCTACTATGACCACTCTGAAACCTCTTCCACCGCTTCCTTCTGCAGAAGCCACCCTCGCGGTCAATCGTACGCGTCGCAGAATGGACATGATCGCTGCCTCGAGCAGCACCACACCAAATGTGGGCAGACGTCGTTCTACAACTGAGAGCACGGTCTCGAGTTCTACGATCTCTACTCCTCGGGTAAGTCTAGACTCTATACAGTCTTCAGCTTCATTTGAGTGATTTATATACATCTTGAGAAGCATCATATGCTAACCCTTCGATCTTACAGTCCCAGGGTGTTGCTGTTGCAGTCCCAATCAGGAGTTTTCAGCAAGGAGCCGTGTCGATGGTACGTTCACCCTCGAATTCGAGATACTTGAGGGAGAAGCTCGGGCTTTCTCCCTGTCTCAGCGATCCTTCTACAATTGAGATAATTCGAACTGATTTGGGTTCCATAGGTCAATTCCCAGCGCGCCCGTCGCCAGACCTCTGTTGGTCAGAATGGTAGCCCCCTTGAGCGGAAGCCTGTGGGTCGCAGATCTTCTCCAGTTCTCAGAATGGGGGTTGGACCTACTGTTCGTACTTCTCGGGATGCCTATGAGTTGATCATGGGAGAGCGCCCTGCCTTCCCTCAACGCTCGTCCTCTCTCGCAGACTCTCCATCCTCCGCTGCCAACCCGCCGAAGGTACCCTCGCCAGATGTCGTATCCAGACTTTCTCGCCCTACTGCCGCCAGTGCTGCCAGAGCCGTCAGTGCCACCAAGGTTGCCCCCAAAGTTACACCCAAAGCATCCCCCAAGACCACCCTCAAAGACACCTCCAAAATCACCCCCAAGGACACCCCCAAGGACACCCCCAAGACCACCTCCAAAGCTACTTCAAAAGCTACCGGTGCCTCTACGACTAGTGTTTCAATGCCCCAATCTGGAACTATGTCCAGTTTCAAGACTGCCGGTAAAGGACTCAAGAACCGCCTCTCGGCAATGATTGCCCAACGTCGCCAGACTACACCTGTCTACCAAGCTCCCAGATCCGCACAGGGACTGAGCCCAGTTGCCAGCCAGGAGAGCATGGTGGAGAGCCCGCTTTTCAGCCCTCCGGATGATGCTGAGGCTCCGGCTCCCGTTGACGAATTCCTCTCTATGTCACGTGACCAGCTTGATCGCCTTGTCCAAGCTAGTCGGGGAATCCACGAAGAGGAGAGGAGGGAGGGGGCCATTCAAGCCATTACTGCTTACGGAGAAGCTCTTGTCGCTATTACCGCTGCACGTAAGGCAAACATGGAGCTGAGCGCGGCTATTGTGAGTTTGTCCAGACGTACCACTGATTTAGGTGATGAGGCGATTGCTGCGGTGCAAGGTTGAGGGTTTGTTTTCTTCAGCTTTTGCAGGTGTATGTTAGGACCAGGGAGGGAATCAGGGCTTCTTAATTGCTTTTTTATTGAAGGAACAAAGGCGTTTCTGTAATTGCAAAGGGCGAAAGTACGGGAGATGGCTTTAGAAGCAATAGCTAAAAGATCTGACATGGACTCCTCTCTCCATCATGAGTTTGAAGAAAGAAGTGATCTTTCAAGCATTCCTTGACTTTGAACTTGGGTTCTGTAGATCGCTGTAGAAGGCGTACGAAGGACACCCCACATAGGGACATCAAACGGCTGTTGGAGCATGATTGGAGCGGGTAAAGGTATTTAGCCGCCACAACTTCAGCCTATTTAACCAGCAGAGTGGTAACGGAGGAGAACAGAACTCCACCAGCATGGCCGCAACGACACATTGTTATTGGGACGGGTACAGCGACTTCTCCACAGCCTCCATGACGAATAGCCCCAGCGGTCACGAGCGATGATGCGCCATGGCGGAAGGAGTTGCAAAAGTGGGAATCCGTACGAGGCTATCGTTGCTATTTATTCGCCGAAGCCAAAGGGATCGCGGGGCAACTCTCGCTAGGTACTTCAGGATTTGGGTATTTATTAGAAACCTTTCTCCCCCACCACCCCCCCAATCTACTGTTGAGAATATACAAAAATACTTCTTCTGAACCCAATTCACGTCCTACGGTAAGAATCCCCTATTCTGCGGTATTGAGGGCGAAGTTGTCACTGACCATTGTGATCCGTTCAGTTCCACATTACCCCTCTCGACTCTGCCCCCACTTCCTTTGATCAACACATAATACATCCTCAAATATGGCTCAACCAACGATCAAGCTCAACAGCGGACATGCCATGCCCCAGATTGGCTTTGGGCTCTGGAAGGTTGACAACGCTACCTGCGCCGATACCGTGTACAATGCCATCAAGGCCGGCTACAGATTATTCGACGGAGCTTGCGGTAAGCCTACCTAGCAGGCAAGGCACAGCACAAACAAGACAGAGGCGCTGACTACGTTACAGATTACGGCAACGAGAAGGAGGCCGGAGAGGGAGTTGCGCGAGCCATCAAGGACGGTCTCGTCAAGCGTGAGGATCTCTTCCTAGTGAGCAAGCTGTGGAACTCCTTCCACGATGGCGAGCGAGTCGAGCCGATCTGCAAGAGGCAATTGGCGGACTGGGGCATTGACTACTTCGACCTGTACATCGTGCACTTCCCCGTCGCTCTCAAATACGTCGACCCTTCCGTGCGATACCCTCCCGGATGGACTGTTGATGGAAAGAACGATGTGCAGCAGAGCAGTGCTTCGATCCAGGAGACCTGGACTGCTATGGAGAGCTTGGTCAACAAGGGATACGCGAAGTCCATTGGTATTTCCAACTTCCAAGGTTCTTTGATCATCGACCTGCTCCGATATGCCAAGATCCGCCCTGCCACTCTCCAGATCGAGCACCACCCATACCTCGTGCAGCCCACTCTCCTGAAGCTTGCGGAAGCCGAGGGCATCGCCGTCACCGCATACTCGTCCTTTGGACCCCAGTCCTTCCTGGAGCTGAAGTTCAAGTCGGCCGAGGACGCCCCGCTCCTCTTCGACCACCCCACGATCGTGGAGGTCGCCAAGAAGCACAACAAGACCCCCGCGCAGGTCCTCCTGAGATGGGCCACCCAACGAGGACTGGCCGTCATCCCCAAGAGCAACAACCCGGAGCGTCTGAAGCAGAACTTGGCCATCACCGATTTCGATATCGCTCAGGCCGACCTGGACGCCATCAGTGGTCTGGACCGCAACCTCAGATTCAACAACCCCACAGATGTAAGCTTCCCACCACCCTTCACTCGACGGTTTACTAATGGCTATAGTACCTCGGAACCCTGCACATCTTTGCTTAAGTTAGAGGTAGCAGCGTTGTGTGTTGTCTGCTAGACTTTTCTTCCTGTAGCACTTGGATACCTAGAAGCTGGCCGCAGCACGTTGTTTAAGGCAAAAGAATTAATATCCCTTCCATTATCTCATGAAATGCGCCTGATCTATAAAAGCCATCTTGGAAGCTTGATCCTGATGTCCCAACCATAAAACTCCGTTGCCATGTATCATCATATTATCGCCATCCTATGAAACCCTCACAAAGGCTAGATTACCATTAGTATATCTCCAAAAAGGTCGAGCAATAAAGATGTACTCACTAGCATCAATCTGCAGAAGCTGCGGTAGCATCAACCGCACCTTGTTGCGATACGAACCCGGAGCCTTCAGCTGCAACGGATTGCCCTCAAAATATACAGTATTCAACTTGGTCAGGGGTCGCAACTCTCCCTCAACCTCATGCCAATCGGCTATCTGATTATAGCTGGCCCATAACTCTTCCAAATTCTGCATATGCTTCACGCCCTGCACGCTCTCGACCTGATTGTTACTAATATCGAGGACCCGCAGACTATGCACGTTCTCCAGGCCCTTCAAAGACGTAAGCGCATTGTGCGAGATGTATAACTCCTCGAGGTTCGGGAGGTTGTCGAGGCCCGAGATGGTACGGATGCGGTTCGACTGGATGCTCAAGATCTTGAGGTTCTGCAGGGTATCCAAGCCCTTGAGATGCGTGATCTTGTTCTTGCCGAGCCACAGCTCCTCCAGGGCCGTCAGATGCTCGAGGTTCTGGATCTCGCGGATGCGGTTGGCGGCCAGCTCGAGGTTGCGCAGGCGCGTGAGCCCGTCGAGGTTCTCGATCGTCTGGATCTTGTTCTGCACGAAGTAGAGGTCCGTCAGGTGCACCAGGTGGTCGATCTTCTTGATGTGCTTGATCTTGTTGAAGGACAGGTCGAGGTTCGTCAGCTGCGTCAGACTCTCCAGACCCCGGATGTGCGCGATCAGGTTGTCGTACAGGTCGAGGTCCTGCAGCGTGGCGGCCACGCACGATAGCCCTTCAATCTCGGTAATGGTGTTCTGGCGGAGGCAGAGCCGGGTCACAGCTTTGAATCGGTCGAGCCGGAGAGAGGGGATCGAGGAGACGCGGGAATGCACGCAGTCGATCTCCTCTGTATCGGAGGGGTAATCGTCCAAGAGGTCTGAAGCGGGTCAGTAAGAAGCGGACCATCTGCGTGCTCGAAAAGACAAACCTTCATCAGCATCAATCTCCTCGCCGGGGAGAACCTGCTCCTCGTCTGAATACTCGGGGTCGGAGAGTGCTTCTGGGTTGGCAAGCTCAAGCTTCTTCTCGACGCGCAGTTTGCCGTCCCAGCCACGGCTGCTTCGGGGCGTCTCCCCGCTCTTGGAATTGTCGTGTGCCTCGGCATCGTCGCTGATGGAGATATGCGAAGATGTGCTTTCTTTCTCTGACGGCATGATGGAGGTCTGAGGATGTATATCTTGTTGTTGAAGTCGCGAAACATCCCAAGAGGATGCTTACAGAAGTGCTTTGGCGGGGCAGCAGATTCTAGCGAAGGCGCGGCGTCGCTGTCGCTGTCGTCGGCCGGGTTCATCGAAAGCAATTGAATTCTACGACATCAATCGACATGCAATCAAGAGCAGAACCGACCGGGGAACGTGTATAGAGAGCGGCCTCTTCTGGGATATCGGGGTGTGAGGAGCCTTCTCTGTAATGCTTCGTGTTCTGCGTCGTGCAGCTCGCCATCAGCAATGCGCCCACGGCCGAAGCCCCGTCCCGCCTCGAATGGGAAGAAATGGATTATTTCAACATGACCGCCAGCGCCGAGCCTTTGCGGATCTCCCTACGGTATTGGTTCCTCCTGCGGTCTTTGGTGGGTTGTTCATCGCGCTATGGACGTGGAAGTGCTGCATGATGGTTCTGTTCCAGAACAAGATCATATACATGCCTAGCCTGCCCCCGAATGCTCGATGGGAGACGATAGCGAACTATCAGAGCCAATGCAGTGGGATATCATGGAGGGAGGAGAGGATCAGGTCTGGGGATGGGACACGGATCAGTCTATGTGTGGCAAGTGTCGAGAGCAGTTCGGCCCCTGTACTGCGGAAAGTGTATATTTTATATTTCCAGGGTCATTTCTCCTTTGCTTCTTCAATTGTATCAGTAGCTTATATATACTAGGTAATGCGTCTTCATTGCCTCCACGGCTCCCGTTCCTATCACCCGTGCTTCGCATGCTCCGAGACAAGCAGCCCCCTCTTCCAGTACAGTATATCATGGTTTGTTGCAGCTATAGAGGATACTGGACCTCGAAAGGTCGTCCGTCGGAGAAGGGGATACTTCAAGATGCCGCTGCGGCCCTGAACTGGATCCGCGAGGTCGAAGAGACCTCCTCTGACGAGGGAGACAAACAGCCCGTCTCAGTGATTATCTGGGGTCAGAGTATCGGGGCAGGAGTTGCTACAAACCTGGCTGCGCAACAGGCTCTCTTCTCGGAGAGACTTGCACTGAAGATGTTGATCTTAGAGACGCCGTTTCTCAGCATACGAGCAATGCTCGAGACGATCTACCCACAGAAGTGGCTCCCATATCGGCACTTGTGGCCCTTTTTACGGAATCATCTTGATAGTTGGGAGGCCCTGGGTGTCCTGCAAGAAAATGCGATTAGACACAAGGTCACGCCGCCGAATGTCGTGATTGTAGAAGCCGAAAGGGATGAATTGGTTCCAGCTTCGCATGGTGATATGCTTGAGAGGAGATGCTTGGAGTTGGGGCTCAAAGTCAGGAAGCAAAGCATCCCTACGGCTTTACACAATGAAGTCCTGGTGCGGCCGGGGGGGCGTACTGCTATGGTGGAGGCTATTCGGCAGGCTTCAGGAGAAGCTCCTAGCTCTCAGCCCAAGGGTTGATGATTCGTGGCTCAGAATATAGAAGAGAAAGATAAATATACTTCTCTCCGTTTCTATCGATCAAGTCAGGCTCCTCTGGAATAGCAAGCTGATACCAGCCGGTGCCCGCAAATCCCTGCCAATGTCTTCACAGCCAGCCGTACCTGACTCGAGAGGAGAGGGCGACGGTATCATACCACAGTCAGTATTATTACGGTGAGTGCATCGAGTAAGTACTCCGTCACATTTCAACCTGATTTACACGAAGTATCCTTGAGAGTTCTCTGGAAGTGCCCACGAAGCGACGCAGGCAAGTCAATTATTCATGAAAAAATAAATAAAACAAAAAACAAAAAATATTTCCCATCATATCAACTTACTCAACCCCTTGTCCTCGGTGGAACACACCATCGCCGCTTTAAAGGTCTCTTTGCAGCAGTGATCCCGGGCTGCTGGGGCGAGCGTCCCAATCGAGAACGCGCCAGACATGTGACTGTGGAGTCACCTGCTCTGGCGTCGATTTCGCGTAAAGTGGTTGGTCACTACACGTCTCCCCGTGGATGCCTCGTCGCGTTCGGACCGCCCTGTCTTTGCCTACCACCAGCACGATATAAATACCTGTTGCGTCTCCCACTCTTCTTTTCTTTCTTTGCTCTCTGTGCTCTGGAAGCCTCATTCGCCCATACCAAGATCACCTCGACAATCTCCATCGACTTTAACGCCCGTCCCCAGCGCTCTTCGAATGGTCCCTGTGCTCGACTTGCACACCGAGGTCTTCATTTCCACCCACCGAGCGACCGAGGATGTTTAGTCGAAGCCTTAGCAGATCACAGACAGAGAGCTTTTCAAGAAGTCGACGATCCACGAGGACGAAAACTTCGTTCAGAGAGCATGCGGTGTCGAAGGACCGTCCTGAACGAACCCGTAAACCTCCGGCCGAGGAGGCTCTTCAGCTCGGAGGGTAAATAATTTCCAAACGGCCAAAGATATCTCACGGTCGCTGATGATCATGTCTAGTACTCTAACCTCATCGATAATCACACTCGTCGTCGGGCGAGAACAGCGGCTCTTCGCTGCGCATGAAGACGTCCTGTGCATATCGCCATTCTTCCAAGCAGCCTGCAGAGGCCAGTTCATGGAAGCACAGAACAAGCGAATCTATCTGCCCGACGAAGAACCAGAAATCTTCTCCTCCGTCCTCGAATATCTTTACAAAGGAGATTACTATCCCCGGCTGGTTCATAATAAGCGGAAGAACGCATGGGAATTTGAGACGAGCGATGGGGCAGCCGGAAATGTAGAGTCAACGGTTTACCATCACGGTGTTGATGGTGAGTTGTTGAAGGATACGGTGATCTATTGCACGGCGGAGAAATATGGGTTAGATGAACTGAAGCGTGTTGCGTTGAGGAAGCAAGGTTTGCGTAAGTAGTCGTATCTTCTGTATCTTGGAATCTAATCGCTGAACATGGAAAACAGAGTCCGGGATCCAGTGCAGCACAATCCTCTCCTCGGCACGCTACGCCTACGCCAACACGCCCGAGACCGACTCCAAACTCCGAGCCCATTACCTGGCTCTCATAATCAGGAGCCGTGGGACCTTCAAGCGCAGCGGGACTATGCAGCTGGAGATGCTTGCTGGAGGGAGCCAACTGTTCTTTGATCTCTTCGTCGCGTTGTGCAATCATGTCGATGATGTTACGAGCATTGCGTGAATCTCTCCTCTATCTAGCCCTCCTTCTTGACCACACCCACTGACGACAAATTCAGAGGATCGCCACGCAGCTTACGAACTCATCATTAATCCTCTCCGACCCCTTCAATTTCTCAACAACTTCTTCCTTCACAAAACTGCAATGGAATCTAACGACTTGTTCTTTTTCGTATTTGATACCAGGCGTTGGGGAATGGTTTATAGGAACATGTATCACTACTCTTCTCAGTCATCCATGACTGCACTTTTATTTCGCAATTTTTTGCTTACTTACTTGCTTGCTTTTCATCAGCGACCAAGATCATCCTCCTGTCACCTATATTCCGACAGTTGAGTTGAAGAAAACCAGAGCGGAAAAAAATGAATCAACCTCAGAATGCTTGTACTATTCCATTCCATTCCATTCTCCTTGTTTTCCTGTTACTGGGAGGATTTTTGTACTTGTCTGGAGGATCCATGGGTTTCTTTTGGGGAGTGTAGTACCTTATCAAGCAGGAATATCTAGATAGGAAGCATTTTTTCAATACGTATTATTTATTTATGGTATGATTGATATCCTTCTTCTCTGCTTTGAAATCCCAATCCAGGAGATTCATCGCTTGATAGGACCAAAATACACGCAAAGCAGCGCTTTTTAGAAAGGTTCTTAGGGAATCATGGAATAGCAGATCGTCGAACAGCCCTACCGAATAACACTCTCTACCTATCTCAGGGGCTCAGAACTGATAGATAGATAGGAACTATAGTAGGAACTAACACTTGCAGGACCTGTACACTCCCTGTACATACACACATCCCCCGGAGCTCCCGCCTTGTTCTAATTGACGAATCATAAGTACCTAGCTTCTGCTTTCGTTCGCTTTACTTCTTTTTTAGGGGGGGGGGGGGGGGGGTTACGTTGGTGTCTTTGCCTTGAGAGGGGACAGGGGATATGTTGTGTTGTGATATGATGGGATAAGTGGAGTAAGCGGAACCAAGGCCGGTCTAGCGTTGACTCATGCATAGTATGGGTTTTGGGGGGTGTGGTGCTGCTTTAAAGACGTGAGAAGGGGGGACAGACATAGGTAGGGAGACAGACACTGGGTAAAAAACAAAAGAAGGGGGAATAGACGAGAAAGGCAAGCGTCGTTGTATTATTTCCATTATCGTTCGATCTCAATGAAGATTTTGAATTCATGGGTTTTCAGAGCTAATCGTACATAAATATCTATCTGGATCGATGTGCTCACCGAGACCCGGGCCGGGGGGCGTATCGTATCGATAGGGGGTATTTCCAGGTGGGTGGGAGGGAGATGAGGAGGTAGGGTTCCCGGGAACCAGAAATGCGGTTCGGGCTGGCTGATGGACAGGGGTTGGAATAGGGGGGTTGCTACCTTAGCTAGGAAGTGCTCAAACGCCCGTGCCGGGGAAGGCGCCGGCTTTGCTCAGCACGACCATGCCGCGGTCGCGGGCTATGTAACCCTTCATCAGGTTCTGCGTTCCGTTAGCTGGATCCCGACTTATCCGCTGGCGAATAATGCAATCGATGATCGGGGGAAGCTGATAAAAAGGCAAAGCTGAGCAGAATGGATGCCTCCCCCGAAATACGAAGATATGAGGAGGAAGACGAACCTTGTAGATCATGTTGGCCAGCAAACACTCCACCTCGTCAGTGTCCATCGTCTCCTTGGCCCCCATACTAAGCGCGGCACCGAATTCAGCCACGGGAATCCGCGTTCGCCGCACCCGTGGGGCGTTTGGCTCTTTCGGCTCCTCGAAACCACCAGCGATAAAGACTTTCCGGAGGAGGTTGCGTAGGGCGATGTCTCGGCCGCGCTCGAGGGTTAGGTAGATACGGCGTTTTACGAATTCTTCTTCGCCAGCCACCAAGGCGGCATCGAAGCCGGGGAGATCGCCTCTCTTGATGCAGCGGCTGAGTGGCAGGAAAAGATTTTGCAGGCGAGGGTAGGGTGCTAGAAGACTGGCTGTCGGGAGAGTATGTGTCGTTATGAGGTGGCAGGGAATGAGGTACGTGAGAATGAGTCTAGAAGGTCAGTATGTCTGGCTTTGTGATGCATGACTGATCATATACTGACTCTCTGTTGCGTGTCGCATCCTTGTGACAGAGTTGCCAAGCCTCGGTGAGGTGCTTCTCGGCCTAACGAGGCAAAGTCAGAGATGAGATAGCGATTGGTACTTGGGCAGGCTCACCTCCGCATACTCCTCTTCTAGAAAGTAGATGACGCCGACATAGTATTTGTACGTCACCCTGTGAGCCATCGGGAAGGCATCAAAACTGGGCATATCGCCTCGATATACTTGAATGGCGTTGAGGATGTTTTTCGATAAGCTGACAGAGTTCAGTTTGAAGTAGGTCTTGAATAACAGATTGATGATGTTGTAAATGCCCCATTTTCTCGACTCCTCAAGCGGTGCTCTAATCATAATAATCAGTGTCATATATTCCATGCAATTTTTTGGACATCGCACCTATCACCGAGACATAGTTGGAAAAGCCGGTTTAGTTGCCTTGCCGCATCTTCCAGTGTCTCGTTCTGTTCTGCCTCAGGATTGAGATCATCTTGGAAGCTCGTGGCTGATCCCGTATTATTTACCGCCCCTTCATCTGCCTTGATGGCGAATATTCTTATATATTTGCCTACCACGTACAAACAAGGCACTGTCCAGGCCTCAAAATAACCGCTGTTGTAGCCTCGGACGAGGTGATTTGTCAATTCTTTCCATGCTTCATAGACTTTCGTCCATGCTGCCTAGAAATATATTAGCGCCTGAATGCTGGACCTAGGGCAATCAAATCGCAGAATGGAACCATGAGTGTTTAGGATCGATCCTGTGGTTGTGGACCACGTGAAAACCAAGAGCTAACTTTCCCGCGATCGATAAACAGTCCAGAGAACCTCAACTTGGAGTATTCTTAGAATGATACAGTAACACTAAGGGAAGACTTTTTACCTTGGAGTTCGCCTTTGTAGCATTTCCTGCACTCAATATTTCGCCAACAGTCTTCCAGTACGCAAAGTAAATATCAACCCAGCAGTTACCCTCATCACGAGACAGCTTGAATGAAGTGGAGTTATCGTACAAAATGCGATACTTGAAGTCTTGAATGGCACTGGCCGCGTTCGTACTTCGGAAAAAGGTATAGAGTCTGTCTGGTTGTGAAGGGGGGTTAATAGGAGAGAGGGTCATCGCGAGACCATAGCCATCCCCCCTTTCGTAGGCGTCCTTGAACTCATCAAACACCTGGTCCATCTTGTATGATAAATTGGTGGTTTGTCAGGTGATAAATCGCTAGAACCGGTGAATTCCATAGAGTTATCCCCTGATTCCGGCTGCTGAGGAGGGGAAGATTTCAGGCGTCACTCATAAAGACCATATTCTCCGAACTATCTGATGAACATGTAGTCTTTGACAATTGAGAGAGACGAGACGAGGGAGATCTCAACGAACAGAGCCTTCGGAACGCATAGATAGGTCTTCAAAGGGGGTCCTTCTCATCTCTGTTTACTCCTCAGCAAGCACTGCACTTTGCGGCTCTGCGGCTAGTCTAGCCGAACAAGGAAAGGTCATATATCGCTTAGTGATGAGGGCTGCGAAATTGTTTTGCCCTTAGTGCGATCTTCAGAATTTGGCGACAATTTATCGAAGAGAGGACAATTCAAAGCAGCAGCGACAACATACGACATCGACCTCGGCCAGTACTTCAAAGTGAGTGCATGAATTGACAAAGAATTACTGATCGTTTGCTAATATACCAAAGATGGGTAAGCATTAGATTTCTTTCATCCTCCAGGACGGATCCGATTTCCACGACTTCGAGACGACGAGAAAATTTGTTTGCGGCGGAATTCGAGTACGATGGCTACCAAGAGGACCACCTAGGAAGGGTGAGGGATTATAGGCATCATTTCGGCAGCATTTGAGAGTTGCAGAATGTGTGCGAGGGCTCCGTGACAACGGGATGGACTGGCTACTTCACAACGACTCCTGGATTTCCGTTGCATGATACAGAAGACAACTGTCGGGCGGCATTGTATCAATTACCTTAGCGGCATCTCTGTATATCCTCGAATCGACCGTCGCAATCCCGCAGGATCTATGGAGAATCACTGCAGTCATTGGTGGATTGGAAGCTGATCAAGATTTAATAGGTCGTCTTACGGAATACCAGGTCATTGGCCGCCATCTGCCAACTGAGGCAAACCCAACTCCCAAGTTGTACCGGATGAGAATCTTTGCACCAAACACCGTGGTTGCCAAGTCTCGTTTCTGGTACTTCTTGATGAAGTTGCGAAAGGTCAAGAAGGCGAACGGAGAGATCGTCAGCTTGAACGTGGTGCGTATCTCTGAGTGCTTGATCTGATGCAGCTTCTAATTACACGCCAGATCCACGAGAAGCGCCCATTGAAGGTCAAGAACTTCGGTATCTGGATCCGATACGACTCCCGCTCCGGCACCCACAACATGTACAAGGAGTACCGTGAGATGTCAAGAACAGATGCTGTTGAGGCTATGTACCAAGACATGGCTGCCAGACATCGATCCCGCTTCCGGTCGATTCACGTATGTCCATCACAAGCTGGTATAAGACAACCTACTCACAAAATGAATAGATCCTCAAGGTCGTCGAGCTCGAGAAGACCGACGACGTCAAGCGCCCATACATCAAGCAACTCCTTACCAAGAACCTCAAATTCCCTCTTCCCCACCGCGTTTCCAAGTCTGCCGGTGCCAAGCTCTTCGCCGAAAAACGACCATCGACCTTCTACTAAGTTTTTGGGGGATAGAGTTGGGTTGGGGTGGAATCAAAGGATGCATTGCACAAGGATTGTTCTGCGGTTTGCTTATTGAATCGGATCACGAGTAGCAAATGCATAAAGCAAAGTATTGACATGATTTTGACGTGGAATTCCAGTGAGACCAAATAAATCATGCATATCTATGGAAGAGGACGACGCGCTGGCCTTTCTTTGACCACCGTAGCGCCGTTTTGAGGAATTTGGACAGCTCTCAAGAAATGTTCTGATCCAGCCTCTAATCTATTTTGCTTGTACAGTAGGTAGGTACTTACTCATGATTGCTTGAACTGTAAGCTTGAAAGCAGCTAATCCCACAACTCCGACCCCGCACCCCCGTCTCGGAGGACGCGTTCAGAAGCCAGGGTATAATTGTGTCCCAGAGACCTCCGCCTTGATAATATATCTTTATCGTCCTCACACCCGCGATTGACAGTAGGTAGCATTTATATATATCATTCACTCCGAAATCAAGCCAGGCTCAGGCATAATCAAGTCGGTACTAGTGCCAATTGAGGTGTTGGGTCACGGGCTTGGACGTCCTTATCCTCGCTAAAATAATCTGGCCGCCAAGGGTCCAGGTACCTAGACCCAAGACCTACCTTGTACAGTACCTCCATATATTCGCGACAACCACAGTATCTACCTCCACACCTCGTCTTTTGACGTGACTCTTGACGTGCCTTTTAACTTCACGACTCCCGTAGAGTCAAAGCACATCATGAGTCACTCACCCATTACACCACTCACTATGAATTTCAGCGAACGCGTAAAGGCTGCCGCCGACGCAGAACGCCGCAAGAGACAAGAAGCGGCCAGGGTGAAAGCTGAACTTGGTGAAGGCCACCAGCGTATCATGCGAACAGAGAACAACCCGAGAATTATACCGCAAACATATATGCCTATCCTACCACCATCCAATGGACTAGAAGAGAGAAAGCGGAAGAGATCGAGTAAGTGGTGAATATCGAAACAACTTAGCTAGCTACAACTAATGGTCGACATAGACTCGGGAAGCAATCCTTCTCCTAACGATGTATCTGGTGACCCAACATGCGCACCACCCTTGCCAAAGAAACCCATGCCATCTTCTAACACCAGCACCAATCCCGTCACCAATCCTCTCACCAACCCCGTCGCCGATCCTGTCACCAGTCCTGTCACCAATCCTGTCACCAACCCCGTCACCAATTCTGTCACCAATCCCGTCGTCGATCCTGTCAAGCCCGATATCAAGATCAAAGACGAGGAGCCAGACACTCCACTAAGTTTTGCCCCAGCTAAGCAATCGCGAGCTAAAGGAAAGACTATCTACAAACGAAAGGAGACAGTGGACACGCGGAAGAAAGCCTCCGAATGGTATTTAAATGTCAACACGAACCAGAAGTTTCCTCGAGGCGATAAGGCAACACTAGAATATGTCAAGAACCTCATAAAGAACTGCATAGATGCTGCTAAGAACAACGGAGATACAGAGCGGTGGTTTTCAGAATTACGGACGAGACTTCATGAAATGGAGTTCTACCCATTCTTGACCGGAGTACTCGTCAAGAAATCGAAGGTGCTTGAGCCGGAGGGTCTCTCGCAGATATTTGACGGACCAGACAAAGATATATTCCCATGGGATTTAGCAGCAGATGCCGAAGCTTTATGGCAGCGGTGGATGGACGGAGACCTAGATGGACATCTACTTCGAGGGATATCTACTACACGAGGAGTCCTAGAGTCAGGATCAAAGCGTACGTGGCATAAACTCGATAAAGATTACATGAAGAGAAGATCTCCGAATGTTATCGGCTCAAATAACCTGATCAATGGTCAGTGGTGGCCTTCGCGGATTTGTGCTCTAAGAGACGGCGCACACGGAGAACAAGAAGCAGGTATTCACGGGCAAACGGGTCAGGGTGCGTTTTCAGTAGTCGTCTCCGCAGGTGGCTATGCCGACAAGGACCATGGCGAGGTATGTTTTGCCCCTTTATGTCTCCCCGTACGTAGCTAATAAGTATAGACAATTGAATACTGCGGCACCAAGAGCGAGACTTCAAAGCCAACCAAGGGCACTATGTTACTAGAAGAATCATACAGAAAGAAACAACCACTTCGAGTGCTCCGGGCTGCAAACAAGAACTCCAAATATGCACCGAAGGAAGGTGTGCGGTATGATGGCCTGTACGAGATCGTCGACAAGGAAATCTTAGATCCAAAGGTGGCTATGATTCGCTTTTCGTTGAAGAGAATCAAGGGACAGGATCCCATTAGGTATAAAGGAGTCGAGGCTAGACCTAACGCGCAGGAACTAAAACAAAGGATGAATATTCGGAAGGACCTTGAATAATAAGCGATGGGATTGAGATTCTGCTTGGGCTTTTGCTTGCAGTTTTACTTGGGCTTTGGGGTTCGGCGCTAGAGATACCCAGATATAGATGACATTGCTTTTGTGCAGTACTTGGCAAGTGTAGCATTAGGGGGTTTCGCTTCCCAATTCCGCAAGGTACAGACATTGACGCCGTTGAGCAAGGAAACCTTCAACCAAACAGAAGATCTGAGGGTTCAGGGGAAGGAAAGATAAGGTAGATAGCTTTGGCCAATAATCAACATTGGAAACCTTTAAACGAGCTCAATCTAGCTATTATTGCAGGCCTCGAATTATAGCCATCTTGAATGAAGATAGCATTGAGACTGAAGACATCCTCGGCAGAACGATGTTGTTGTGCAGAGCCAATGATCGTCAAGCGTGCGGATATCGCGCCTGGTGATTGGCCGACTTCACCTCGACGATATTCCAACGTGAAGAAGCCTCAGACACGCTCAATGCGAGTACTTACACCCACATGCCAGCAAAATCCTCTAATCACCAATCACAAAGGGCCGGTCGCTAGCAGCTATTGAGGTGCGGACGGGTGTCCAAATGATGATCCTTCACTTGAGTCTCACTTACAGAGTAGAAAAGGCGGGGATCACAGGAAACATCCACAGAGGCTTGCTGGCAACGACGGCAACTCCCTCCGTACTCGGCAACTTACCAAGGTCCAACGTCGTCTGCAATTGTGCAGTAGTATGGCCTTGGACCCCTGGACCGTTCTGCCTGACTATCAATGTCCAGCACGCGGGTTAGACTCGCCAATCTAACGCAGAGCTGTGCTGGACCCCTAAACGGCGGCGGCCATGTGCCGTTACGATAGGTCCAAAGTCGACATGTTTGTCCGATTTAGCTCGAGGAATCGAGAGCATGTCGAGCGTATGGAGGGGCACTCGTGGGGGATCTGAGGGGTTCACAGACTCAGGTCTCACGGGTGTATTGCCGCGGACAAGTACCAATATCTTCTCCCTCTTCTCCCTCTTCCTTTTCCTTTTCTTCTTTTCTTCTTTCCTCTTCATCAACTCTCAGCTGCACGCGTATCCACTACTTCAACACCCGGCTACTCATTTCCCAGCAATGAGAGAGTATCATGGCTTCTCTTATCCCTAACATCCTGCCCAAGGATCCCCACAACCAAATTACCATTGCAGGAGTAACTATAGTTCTCCTTATTGGCGTTATCTTCGCCATAAATTCATATGCATCGAAAGAAGACGAGGAGAATCCGAGTGCCTTGACCTCGTTTCTGCGATTCTTCTATGCCTCGTTTCTGAAACCCCATACCGGAGACGGTACCGGGAATGGCCAGCAAGATGCTCTTGAGAGCTTCTACAAGGCTCAGGCCGGCGTGTACGATGCAACGAGAGGAAGGCTGTTGCGCGGTCGTGAAGACATGCTGGGATTGGTAGCGGCGCAACTGGTCCAAAAGGCTGGGAGTGATAGCAAGCAGGACACCAAGCGTATCTGGGTAGACGTGGGTAGTGGCTCTCCTCACTAAATCAACGAAGCTCATCAATTCCCTTACAGATCGGTGGTGGCACGGGCTGGAACATTGAAGCGATGTCAGAATTTGTCTCCGTCCCAGAGTTTTTCTCCAGCGTCTATCTTGTCGACTTCTCTCCATCTCTTTGCGAGGTAGCTCGGAAACGATTTACACGATTGGGGTGGAAGAATGTCAAGGTCATCTGTCAGGATGCGAGGACTTTCCGGCTCGAGGATCATGAACCTGGTGCTGCAGGTGCTGTTGGACTCACTCGCTCATCGAGCATGGGCTACTTCGACAGTGAGCGTCCAAGTGTCGGCGGTGCAGATCTCATTACCTTGTCCTACAGCCTGTCGATGATTGTAAGCTCCCTGGCACATGATATCTTGAGCCGTGCTAAGTTTTCAAGCCCGATTTCTACTCTGTCATCGATTCGCTCACCTCGCTGCTTGCACCAACTGGCATTATCGGAGTTGTCGACTTCTACGTTCAGTCAATCGTTGATCTGAGCTGCAGGAATTACACTGGTGGAGTCATCAATCGCCACGTGAACTGGTTTGGCAGGCTCTTCTGGCGAGCTTGGTTCGACGTCGACCGCGTTGGGCTCGAGGCTGGTCGTCGTGATTACCTCGAGTATCGTTTTGGTACTGTACTGAGTGCTGATTCTCGGAACTATCTGCTTGGCTACATCCCTTACTATATCTGGCTTGGGTGTCCGAAGAAGCCCTCGTCTGTCGGCACTCCCAATTATCCCCACGAGATCGTCGAACGCCTGGACGCGGCTGTGACCGAGTCTCCTTACCTCTCCCCTATCAACCACACAAACGCACTGTCTCGTACCGTGGAGAGGTCAACACCTCCCGAGATCCGTTCCAAGGCCTTCGATGCAGCAATCGTCAATCTCTCATCAAATCTCCCGCTCCCATCATTCTTTTACCAGAATAACCACTGGCGGATCCATTATGATGACCAGCTGAAGAAGCACACTCAATTCAAGAATGAATACATCTACGCATTCACCTGGGAAGACTCCAGAGTCGACCAACGCCTTCTCAAGCTAGGTCCCGAAGACATCGTATTGGCCATAACCTCCGCAGGGGATAACATTCTCTCATACGCTCTCAACTCACCAGCTCGCATACATGCCGTTGATCTCAATCCAAATCAGAACCATTTGCTGGAACTCAAAGTGGCATCTTATGCTGCGTTGCCCTACGCTGACTTCTGGAAGCTCTTCGGCATAGGCAAACATCCAAATTTCCGTTCGTTGCTCATCTCCCGTCTCTCACCATATCTGTCCTCAAGGGCATTTCAATACTGGCTCAGTAATACACATGTCTTCACCGCAACCCGTTCCAAAGGTCTTTACGAGACTGGCGGGTCTCGACATGCAATTAGAGTCGTGCGTCTTCTGTCTACCGCACTTGGGTTCAAGTCCGAAGTCAAGAAGCTCCTGGAAGCCAAAACGCTCAACGAGCAGCGAGAAATTTGGACCAAGAAGATCCGTCCCTTCATGATGTCCCGTCTACTTGCCTATCTGGTCGTCAGCCAAGAGAAGTTCCTGTGGGCTGCTCTCGGAGTTCCTCATAACCAGCTCGCCATGCTGGAAGCCGATCATATCGCCTCTGAAAGCTTGCCTGGAAAATCCCCCTCGGCCTCTCCGCTCGAGCACTCTGAGAAGGAGCTGAAGTCAAGCAAAGGACGAGCTGTTTGGGAATACATGGTTCAAACCCTCGATCCTGTCGTGGAAACTACTCTGATTGGGGAAGATAATCCATACTACCTTGTCTGCCTCCAAGGATGCTATTCTCAACGGTGCCATCCCGACTACCTGAAGCCAAAATCCCACCAGAAGCTATCCCGCAAGGGAGCATTCGACGGGCTCCGTATCCACACTGATGAGATCAATGAGGTAGTCTCCAGACTGACTCCCGGCACGCTTACCGTCGCCGTCGTGATGGATAGCATGGATTGGTTCGACCCCGGATCCGAAGCCGCTGCTCTGCAGATCGAAAAACTGAACCGCGTGCTCAAACTTGGCGGCCGCGTCATGTTACGTTCAGCAGCCTTGACGCCTTGGTACATCTCAACCTTTGAGTCTCTGGGCTTCCAGCCAAAGAGAGTTGGTGCCCGCATTGCAGGAGCCTGTATTGATCGGTTAGTCCCCCCTCTCTCTTCCCCTTATGTGAACCCCCAGCATTCTGACAAGTAGTAATACAGAGTCAATATGTACGCATCCTGCTGGCTACTCACAAAAATCGAGAACCTCGAGCCCTCGACCCCCAAGACAGAAAGCCGAAATGGATCAGTAGAGCTCGAAAGATTAGAGATCTGAGATCTTGCAGGGAGGGAGGGGGATAGTTGAAGAAGGCGAGAGAGGTGATCGTGTGGAAGTAGCATATCTAAGAATTAGTCCCATCAGCGTCGTCGTTCTTCGTTCGTCTATGAGCATATTTAGAAATATTGTTTTTTTCAAAGTACCATCCATCTATCCTCCTCGTAAGCTTCTTCTCTGTTCGTAATTCTACCTCGTGTTGAGTGAGTTTGTGTTTGTGTCTGCTTCTGTGACTTCGGCATTTTGCAGACCTACCCACGTCGAGAAACTTATGCATTTTCTTTTTCAATACCTCGTGGGTTCTCCAGGAAGAGTAATACTCTCATTGAGTAGTCGACTTCTAGGATGTACTTGGGAGAAAATTGTATTGTAGTACCTAGTTAAGCTTTTGCTCTTTCCTATTCTCATACAGTAGTATCTTTAGATTAATCCGGAGGAGGGGGGGGGCGGTTGCTTAATCTCGACCGACCACTTTATCTTTATCTCAGAATCGCATCGCATAGTACCCAGCTTCTTTACCTAAGGTACTTATAAACCAGGGCACTCCTCCTCGCCTTACCTTAGCCATCTCTGATCATAATGCCTAAGGTGCTTAAAAATGATCGAAAATGGAGTCCATCAATAATATTCTTTTTTGTTACGGGTCTTTTGTCACTAGTATTTGGTATCCCATGTTCCCCCCTTATAAGCAAGGTAGACAGACCAAATATGAAAAAAGGTAAAATATGTACATAATGTAATACCTTATATCTTGATACTGTACCATACGATACGATACGACTGGCTGCATCCCTCTTTACCTTAGACACCATAGGTACGTATCCTAATAGACAGAAGTATTTATCCATATTAGAGTTCTGTTGCGAATCGCAGTTTCTTTCCATCAAGAGCCGTTTAGGAAGCGGTTCCTGATCAAATCGTGCCTAACCCCTTTCTTTCCCCCACCCTCAAAACATACAGAAAGATACCTACGTAGGACCTTAAGAATCACGTTGCAGTTAAGTTACCGGGAGCAATATTTTTTGCTTGATCGGAGTGCGATCGCGATTGTTTAGGGAGTCATTGTCATTGTTTATGAGGGCGCCGAGAGGTGGGAAAGGCGGCTTGCTCGTGTGTAATGGGTAGGTAAGGTAAATCTTCTTATGAGCAGCTCATCTCTTTGGTATGAAAGATGCTCGCCTTCTGTGACTAGGATAATGTTGCGTTGGAGATGGTGAGGCACTTGTTTACATCTTTTTGCTGGTCTGATGCGGCTCAACTCCTTGGTATAAACATTGTACGTGTTTGCCTTGTTTGACCCAGCCGTGGCTAAGCAACAACCCTCGAGACAAAAGGCAAAGAAATTCGAAAACAGAAAAGAAAAAGAAAAAAAAGAAAGAAAAGGAATTAGGATAATCAGAATTAAAAAAAAAGTTCGGCCCGCTACGAGTGCCTACATCTTTTGTCGTCGAGTCGGTATGGCGTTGTCCCGATTTCTCCTCCTCTTAACCACAACGTTGTCCTGACCTAAGTTACCCTAGGCGCCTGTTGTGTATACAATCAAAATCCTTAATTTAATATATGACCTTGGTTTCGGGGTCAGCCTCCCCGTGACTGGAAGGCACGTGCAGTGATATATTCACTAAGGTAAGGCAGTTGCCTGCCAGGGTCTTTCCTCTTCAATAGCAAAACAGTAACATATTATTTATCTGTTGCTTTATTCAAGAGGTACCTATAGCTTCTGTATGTCTCGGGGCAAAACTATAAGTCTTAAGACATTTCTTATATTTCGAACAGGCAAGGAGGATCATAAACGGTTTTGAGACACTGATCCTATTCTACGCAAAGAAGCTCCTTGGTCCGATCCATAGGTTTGAGTTCTAGTTCTGCCTTGGTGTTCAGAGATTTATCAGACCGACTGATCAACTAAAAGCAAAGCAAGGGATGATGTTCTCATATAAAGCTGAAAATAAAACGATTGACTTGTTTTAGGAGTCGAACTTTCGCGTAGCCAGGGTGGAATTCCCCGTGACTTGGAGTTCTATCAACGCGCAAAGGCAACTCTTCTTCCACCACAACATCTACACAACCACTACCTTTCAACGTACGATGAGTGGAAAGTCGAAAAAGGACAAGAAGCAGCAAGATGCGAAAAGTAAATCGAGGGAAGGACAAGACGAAGATGACTGAGTCGAAGAGATTCCCCAGGGCGACTTGCGAGTAGAGAATGGTCAGGCTTGGATAATGACACAGCAAAGTAATCCGGCAGGAATGATCACTATGAGAGAGTGGAACTTCTCCGCTGAGATATTACCACATGTATTGCCTTCATCCTTCAATGCACAAGCGTCACAATCTGGTCCGGCGAATCAACAAAGCATCGAGCCGGCGGGACACAGATCCAGCAATACCAGGCACGGGTTCTCAACAAAGTCAGATGAACATTGACGCTCCTTCGCTAGAAGACAACGGAGGAAAGAAACCTCAAGGTCAGGGTCAGAATGGAAAGCAGTCGGGGGCAAACACAAATGTGGCAGCAAAGCCTCCGGCAACAAATCAGGAAGCTCAAACATGTGCCAACTGTCTCAAACCTGGACATCCCATCGCTCGGTGTCAAGGTCCAGCAGATGAACACGGTTTTATGCCTGGATGTCCCTCCTGCAACAAGCTGGATCACATATACGAGCAGTGTCCGAAGTATAACCCTGACGCCCCTAATGCCGCGAAAAGACTCGCAAAGGTCATGCTGCGGAGCAGACAGAATCGAGTGCCGCTGAAGTGTACCAAGCCTCCTGTTGAGCATATCATGCCTGGACCAGGTGAAGAAGTCCACGGCCTCATGCCATGGACCAAAGAGTTCGCCATCGATGACGCAAGAGCGCATCCAGAGTATTGGAAGGGTCTCAAATACCACCGATATCCTAGATAGGACTGGATGCTTGCGAAGGACAACAACTGGATGGATGAAAAGTCGTTGAGGTATAGCCAAAACGTTCGTTTCTTAGAGACGGAGTTCCCGTCAATAGTCAAGGGCTTCCTCTCCGTCCCAAGCGTTCTCGAAGCAGTTCAAACGAGATCCAGCAGAATGGCTCAAACAACCGTCAAAGACGTGATGACCATACCGGCTTTGGTCCTCTTGGCACTCCTGGGACCCAGAGAGCCGGAATACTTCTGGATACGCTCCGTCTTCGAATAAAGCAGCTGGACGAGGTGGGCCGAATCCTCTGGGCGGAAGCAGATATACTCAAGACCAAGCTTGGGATGCTACTTAAGGAGGAAGCACTCGTAGAAAGAACGCTTCAGGAGTAAGCACTCGATGACCAGCCATTCGCGGAGGAAGTATTCGAGGAGAAACCACTCGTGGCAGAGGAGGATATTACACCGCTTTCTATCCTTGCAAGAACTGCGGTGCCAGTCATGCATACCATGATTGTCAGGAAACATGTCGTTGTTGCGGACAAGACACCCACAAAGTGGATGAGTGTACAAAGCTCCCGTTGCCCAAATCCAGAATTGAAAGAGATAATGTGTGGTAACAAATCAAATAATCAATGAATGCACATACTGTACATTCTCAGTAGCGGTCTGTGCCGGAAACACTGGCAGGGAAAGACGAAGAATAGTTTTTGTAATAATAAGATCAACCCAAGTCTTTCACATATTGCTCTTCAACTCCGTGATGTTTGATAGACTTTTATCGTGATGTCCCCCGATGATTTGAAGTCCCGGGAGTGATGAGAGTGCGCAGAGAGTGTTTCGTGAAATGTGAAGTGTGAAAATCTTTCCGTGTACGGGGCTACGCCTCGCCTTATCTAAGCTCGACTAGAAGTCTGGAACAGAGCGTCACAGTTGTTGCTCTATGCGATTTCGAGACTTTCATCTATAATTGATTGGGATGTCTGCTACTTATCCAGTTACAGTATTGCATGAAATGAACCCGTGAGATCTATTATTATAATTCGTGGTGTGATAGTCTAAAGTCAAGGGGGGTTGAAATTTACTGCCGGAATGACCAGACGAACCGCAGTGGTCTGCAGAAAGTTCGCCCACATATTGTTATTCCTCAACTAGCTGTCAATCAGCATGAAGCTAGAAGCTCAAAGTCTATCCAATACAAAGTGGTACAAACTTCTAGTAAACAGACACAGAGACCTTTTTTTCTAAGAAAAAAAATGCCATCCACTCCGGAACTCCAGACAGGACCTCCCACAAGTTTGTGTTGATCGCTTTCGAGTGTTAGCTCTATTCGACAGCTCACTCATCATCCTCCTCAAAACCAGCTTCCGAATTCTCATCCTCAGAGACATCATTCATGTCTTCATCACTGTCACTGGCCTCCATCGCCTTCTCCTTCTCGCGATCTTGCGCCCTCTTCTTTTCTTCCTCTCTCCGCCCCTGCTCCAGCATCTTCGCCTTCTCTTCTCTCTGCTTCCTCTGCCCAACAACAAATGCTCCCAGTGGTGTCTTCTCCCACTCGAATCCCTTCAAGAAACCTTCCACACCAGCCCGATCGTTGGGAGCAAAATCAACCTTCGCCCGCTTCTCCGTAATGAACTTGCTATTGGCCTCTAACTTCTGAACCAGGAGAACAAACATCGAGTTGACCTTGTTGTTTTTGTTCCCTGTGCTCTTGTTCCCAACATCCTTCAACCACCGCTTGATCATAACGATCACCGGTAATGCAAGTTCTGGAAACGCGATGCTGGTCGACCACAGGACGAAAAATTCAGCGAACAGCTCGGAAACCTGTTCCCCAACACCATCTTGGTATACTCGTGTTCGCAAGTACGATTTCTGCGCTTTGTAGTTGGAGGCAAAGTCGAGACTTTTGAGCGTGCTGGGCTTAGGAGGCTTCTTCATTTCTGCCGAGTTAAGGACCTCAAGCAGAGCAGGAGCCAGAGGGATGTATGTACCGGTTGCTCTTGAGAGACGCAGAAGTGATCGCATGAGGTGAAATCGGAGAGGGAAGTATGTTGCAGTGGGAATGAGTCGCATCGCTCCAAGCGTGACTTGCACAGCGGGATATATCAAAGGTCGGAGTTCTGACTCGTGACCAGTGTTGGCTTCTTTGATAGGGCTGCAGTGTTCGGACAATACGCAAGACCAGAAGTCTAATGAATGGACATACTGCCAGTTGTAGACCGTCTTATACGATTCCTTTTGATTGTTCGTGATACTGTTTCGAAGATGGATGGCCAATTGGCGAATGAATGTGAATCCAGTAGTATATCCCACGGTTTGATCAATACCCCACAGCTCAGCCGCCGAATTTTTCATCAGGTTGATTCCCTGGATCGTGTGGATGGTGGTGCTGCGGCTTCCCTTGATCAAACCCTGGTATACTGTCTTTAGAACAGCCTCTCGCAATCCGGGGTCTCCTATCACCGCCAACCTCCGAATGACCAAGAAGGCGGTGATTCGGGTGGCCTCAGTGCTTGACGCATCTGACCAGATATCGGTAATTGTCTTGACAATATTCTTGAGGACTTTCTTAAATGATAAAAGATAGGGTAATAGCGGTGTGATTGACGAAAGTGTAAGTTTGAGAGTAGGGGCGTCGGACAAGGCGGTAAGAAGGTGATGGACTGAGGCCGAGTGAGATTTCAAAAGCGGAGTGAGAGTTCTAAACTTCTTCGAATCTGTTGAAATTCGGACCTTGCCAGCGGCAGACTCCTTTACCGGCAAATGGTGACCAAGGACTTCCGGGACGTGTTGGAGAGTAGTCAAGAGTAGTTCATGATAGACCTCAGGACTCGAGATGGAATATTTATACTCCTTCCCATCATCCTCGTTGACATGAGCGGCTGCTCTGAATGCAAGAACTACTTGTCGCATGGCTCTCAGAGAGTGTTGTTCTGTCATAGCCTTCTTCCATTTTGCGACCATAGCTTTTGTGACCTCCGCGGAATTGTCATTCTCTTCTTCTTCGTCCTCGTCCTTCGACTTCTTTTGCTTTTTCTTTTTGGGTGATTCATCCTCACTTCCACTCAGATCATCCACTTCTGCTAAGTCCGCATCTTCGTCGAATTCCAAAGCTTCAGGGTCGTTCTCCTTCAGGTATTTATAGAACTCAGGGTCCTTCTCCGCCAGGGCCTCCATAGCGCCCTTGCTCATACCAGTGTCCTCTTCCTCTTCACCTTCGTCTTCAGTATCGCTCCACACGGGCGCTTCATCGGAAGAAGCTTCTGATGAGTCGTCTTCGTCCTCGTCCTCGGTATCGGGTCTCTTCCTCTTCCCCAGTTTCTCGGATACCGGCTTCTTTGATTTCTTTGCAAGCTTTTCAGGAATCTCGAATCCACCTTGAAAGAAGTCGTCCACATTCATCTTTCCAAAAGGATCTTCCTTTGCAGCGCCATTTGTTTCCGGCTTCCCGCTGTCATCTTTGCCTTTTCCCAGGAATTCAGCGTCTTTCGCTTTTCGAGCTTGTTTTTTCGTCTTGATCTGTTGACGCTGCTTGATCTTTGCACCAGCTTTTCGTATCTCAAGAGTATCCTTGAGATGATTCTTCTCGAACTTTCGAGTTGATTTCTTCGTGCTCTTCGCCATTTTAATGCTGGTGGATCGATTCTTGTCCGAATTGTCCTAGTATTTGGCGATGCAGAAAAATGCGAACTTTTGTGATTTTCGATAAGGCCAATCAAGGACGCCAAGCCTATTTTGGCGAGGTAAAGGCGGTCGAGACGGATTAGCGCGGCAGTATTGAGAGTGAACCGGACCTCAACTTTATAGAACTCCTCCAGCTCCTGTCAATAATCGTAATAAAGCCTTAAAATGTATCCAAATCGCCAAGCATATGCACCTACACCTCATAGCTATATACCCAACACGACGCTCTCAGCAACAATAAATCTTGACGAGGTAAATTGCTGCTTCCTCGTTTCCAATCAGTCAGCCTAATTAACCCCGCCTAGGAAGTCAAACTCGCAGAATCAAGAGCGGAACGCGATCTCCACGACTCCCTTGCCGAAGTCTTCAGTATAATAATCACGCTAGATGAGCTTGAGAAAGCCTATCTGAAAGATGCAATCTCGGAAAGCGATTATACAGAGATTTGTGACAGGTTGTTAAAGCAGTATAAGGCTCTCTTGACGGACGAAGCTGTCGCGAGAGAGTTTGTTGACCTGGAGACTTTTAAGAGCAAGTGGGATGTATGGTTTCTGCTTGAGGCGGCCGAACCTACAAGCTGACATGTACAGATGGAAGTACCTCGAGCCACTGAACGTATACGAATCGGCCTCCCTAGCACTGTGACAGCACCGACACACAATTCATCCGCGACATCCAACAATGGCACAAGTGGCACACTCATTCTTGAGGCCACGCAAGATTTTATTACCTTCCTCGATGCACTAAAGCTTGGGTTATTAGCGAAAGATCAATTGCATCCACTGCTGTCGGACGTTATACAAAGTGTGAACAAGGTTACGGATAGGGATTTCGAGGGGAGAGGAAAGATAGTGCAGTGGCTGATTACACTCAACCAGATGAAGGCTACCGAGGAAGTGTCTGAGGACCAGGCAAGAGAGTTGGAATTGGATATGAACTCTGCATATCAGGGGTTCAAAGCTACCCTGAAGTAAGGGCAAGGAGCTTGGGAATAGCAACATAGAGCTGGAGCTAGCGGCACTCTAGCACTGATCGTGGAGAGTCTGGAAGGGCTCGAGTAGGAGTTGGCATTGAATGTCTCGGGGTTGTGGCCGATGCAGGCTCTGTAATCTCTGAGCATATTCTCGTCTTTCAGGCTCGAGTATAGCTCACGGTGATTGCTCAAGGATGTCAATCGATGACTATACCATGCTGGACCTAATGGCCAGCTACTCGGGGATTGCTTTGCAAGTCCCATATTGTTTCGGGATCTATCACGCCCGACAGATTGGTTAAGAACTTTGATAGTTTTATGATCAGACAAGGAATGTCCAAAAACTAGGATAGACAAACTCATCCTCAAAAATCCTCCTAACTTGCTCCAACACAAACTTTTCCACCTTCCCCACATTCTTTAGAACTTGCTTACCACCCTCCCTCTGTCCAATCTCACTTTCGACCCTTATTTCATGCAGCAGGTCCCCCATCTTCATGTCCGGGTCTCCGACTCTACCCTCATCCTCCCCCCCATCAGGCCCAACCGCCGCATATGCATCCTCCGGGCTCAGGAAACAAAAATGGGCTCGTTTTCTAATATACGCCAGCACCCCAACACCATCAAACGATAAGCCGGTGATATTTAGCTTCAGTGGAATCCCAACAAAACTTGGCATTGGGTAGTCGAGAAGAATCTCGGCTGTGAGAGATAGCTTCACATCGCCACTGTATCGAACACGGAAGACTGTCTGGAGATCTTCCACTCTTGCCTTGCGAAACCGGCGTGGTGGCGACGCAGTTTCTTCCTCCTCTTCTGCTTCCGAGAGCTGTCCTTCGCTGGTTTGAGGCCGTGTTGGTGTAGTAGCTAAAGTAGAGACGCTGGCACGTTCGTGTAGAGCTTGCTGCCCTGTTTGGTCGGCTGTTTGAGGAGGGGAGAGAGAGCTTGCGCTGGCTGAATCATATCCTCCTGCGCTTGCCGAGTCACTGTTCGTATAATCTGGCCAACCATTGGGGAGATGAGCGCCCGCCACGGCAGCAAGTGGCGTTTGAGTGCCCGAGAGCCCGGAAGCAAGTTGGGAGTGAAAATAATGCAAATTTGATGTCCCTCCCGGAATTCCAGGTGTGCTGATACCAAGAAACTGAGATCCAGTATCTCCAGCAGATTGCGTCGGTCTCATTCTCGGTAGCCTGGTATCGACATATGGAGGCAGATGCGTGACCCTTTCGGCGCCATTCCTCTCCTCTTTCCTTCGTCCCCTCAATGTCTCATTACTCCCATCTCTTGGTCTCCAGCTTTCCTCATCCTCCTCATCCCCATCCCCATAGTCGCCCTCTGTCTCCTCATAGAAATCCGGTAGAGGATCACAGATATCCTTGAGCTCAATCTGGGGTGCAATGGACCCGAACTCGAACACGTGAACTTTCACGCTTTTAATAAAACGGGGCAAAGTCACCGTTTGAAACTTCGCATGCACAAAATCTCGAATCTTTTCCGCTAGAGCTTCTCCATCGGGTCCTGTCGTCAGGGTCTCCCAGTTAAGATCGATAGACATCTGCTCGAGATCACTCGATCACTAGGTGGAGGTGCGGAAGAGGCTGGGAAGCATTCGTGAACGTGGTGACTTTTCAGATGGCTGATGAAATTTCTGGATTACAGCGCCACAAGTAATATAGTATAACGGCCGAGACCGAAATTTGTCACGGTGGTTGTTCGGATTTGATGGTTGATGATGTACAGGACGATTTACATGTCAAAGGTGCGCTAAAAGCAGCAACGGCTTTTCTAGAAGCGGCAAGGCACCCGGCTCAACGACAAAAGAACCTCGCACCACTTGGAAAGAGCGGAACATATCTATATACGCCTATACGTCTCATCGCTCGCAAATGGTTCGAATCTACCCACAAAGTCTCTCCATGGAAGTAAATTGGGGATGATACGGCCAAAACCTGCCCCTGATGAGTCTATCAGGAATCTCCCAGTGGAGAGAAACCCCTCAATGGGCCCTCATCCATGCACTCAAGCTGCTGGCACAAAACGAGAAGAGCTACGTGGTTCTGGATTAGCTACAGATATGGGACAGAGTGGTCTCGTTTTCTTAGCTGCAACTGTCAAGCACGAAGTGGGCATGTTTCCAACTCTCCAAGTTACGACGTCTCGTATGCTACAAGAACTAGAGCCACACGTTTCCTGGTTGAAGCACAAAGCGCTTTTGTCATCTCCTCTCAAATGAGGTGAAGTTCCTAGATGAGTATCATTGGGATCAACGCCACCTAAATTTTTCGTCGCTCAGGAGGGATATACGCCCTCGGTGCATATTGCGTCTAATAATCGCGTTAAACATGCACAATACTGTGTAACGTGCAGTTAAATTGCTTTTTCTATTCTCCCCTGCTCAAAAGTACTCGCGTGTGTGCGTGTGTGCGTCTGGGCGCTTGTGCGTCTCTTCCAATTTCCGCAGGGGTCGGCTGCAACCATGGGGGGTGTTGTATCACACGCGCACGTCGTCAACGGTCGATGTCACGCTGAAAGCTGGGACGGCCGGCTGGCTTTCAATCTGCTAAGTGCCGTGTACTCCATAGAAGACGCCGCCGGCTCGGACCATTAGCCGTTGTCAGACGCGCATATAGACCGGCAACTTAAGCCTCAAGTGACGCAGATTGGTTCAACGTCTCGCATCGAGAGCCCTATAAGCATATGTGCCGTATACGTGTTGGCAGCGGAGATCGTAGTCTGAAACGAAGCCATATTAACCCTCTCCTTTCTTCAACAATCCTATTATTCCCAGAATCACTACACAGTATGAGCCAATCAACCCGACCTCAATATGCGGAGTTGTGGCCACGGCTATTTCACTTGTCTACCTGCATGCCAGATCAAGAGCAGCAAGTCCTTCCTAATGATCCAATAAGTACCATCACAGACGGCCCATTATGTAGCCTCATCACATGATTAACCCGCAATGCATGCAGAAGCAAGGATTACCACCCTTGAGACAAGGTTTCCAATATTCCAACATCTCCGTATGCAACGTTTCGCATCTCTTCGAAAACGTGATTTCAAACTGCCAATATTCAATATCTTCAATTCTGCCTTTCGGTGCAATAGCATACCAGATGGTCTGCGGGAAATGCATACATACACTGGATGAAGAACCCCTGGCCGGGGCTCTGGGGCCTAGTGGACGGCGAAGACGATAACTTGGCCAATTTGCTGCCCACTCTCTCGAAGACTCTCTAAGAACTCTCATCTTTATATATATCTGGTGATTCACGTTGATTCCAGAACGAATGTGAAGTGAGTTCTGGTGCTCAAATAATAAATGTTGGCGCTCAGAAGTGCAGGTGAGCTTCATCACGACTCCAGTAATAGAGTGCCGATAGTGGCAGACCATGCGCACTACGCCATGGGACCTGTTACCTGCAGCAGTCACAAGCTCACAAGCTCACAAGCAGGATTTGGCCGCAAAATATATTGAGCTTGCTGATATGTTGAGTTAAAGGACTGAATATTATACCAGAACAGACCCTCCAGTCGTGCTCTTGACCTAAGCTTCTACCTCAAAAACCCAGAACATGCCCCATTCCTACAATAATCCAGTCACGGCCTTAGAAAGGAATTTATCATACGCGCTTCACAAATTTCCCCCCAAACCATAGTTTCATTACTTCAGCAAGTGCTCAAAAGTGCAAGTCCTCAGGAAAGCCGGTATAAGGCTAGCTGACCGCAGGTCACGAACCCAGCTGGCTACGACTAGGATCGATCTTCTGAACTATCTCGTTGTCAGAGCCATTTCGGAGTGCCACAAGTCAAAGGTACTTACTGATTTGGGCAGGGATAATCATAGTGGTTGTGTACCTCCCGTTCCTTGCCGGGCTGGTCTCTATCTCTCGTACACGGGACGAGAGGACTGTATAATATGCACCCGCAACTGTAATGGTCGACATATCTAACGCACATTTTTCCGGGATATAGGGCTATTGGAGGGAGTGATGTCCAAGCTCTCTCAGGTTTCAACGTGCTTTCCGTCCCAAAAAATTGAGCTTCGCGGATGGAAGAGGGATTACTAGATGTATCAACAAATTGATTACAGATCGTCAAACAGATTCGACTTTCAGCTCACCTGAATAATTCCCTTGGTCGGTGGCCTCTTTGACAGTATTGTCTCCGCAATGTACGTTACTGGAAGGAGTTTGAGACTTCGATATCGTAATACTCGACGCTCGACAATATGAGTTGGAGTTGAAGTCTTCGAATCTCCAAAAGTCAGAGGCAGCAAGTTGCTTTATAGACCTGTCATACCATTCCCGACTCTACGGTTCAGTCTAGTTGTTGTTTGCCATCATCTGTGGGATATACACTCGAGAGAGGATATGCCTGCCTGCTTGCGAGCTGCGTGTGCCCTTTGTTGGTCGTTTGTTCCCGTATAGATGTGATGAGTGTTAGGTTGGGATTTGGGTTGCGGCCATTGAAAATTTGAAATATCACAAAGAGGGCCTCCCAATCTACCAATACCAACAATTAACCGTCATCCGCGCACAAAAGGTTGGCTGGTTGGCTAAAGAAGAGTGGCCGTTGAACAGTGAACAGATACTGCCATGGTGGGCAGGTCAAGATCAATACCGACAGGGTTCGCGGGGCGCCATTAGCCGCCATTTCGAGGGTTCACATGGACAACCTGAGATTGGCCCGGGGAGGAAGAGGATGATCCACCGGGGAAACCAAGGTCTAACGTCCAAGCCGCAAGCAGCACACGCTATGGAGGGTCAAGTGTCCACTATAGTGCGTAAGAGTAGTCCCTTTGTGATCATTTGAAGGGAGGGAAAGACCATACTGGAGGAGGTACCGGTAGATTGCAGGGTGCAAGGTGAAGTGTGCGACGGCAATGAATCGAAGGCAAATGGTCGGCCCCAATCCGATTGGAGCCCGCGGCTCACAGCATGGCCGCCACATACGGCCGCTATATATGTAGCTCTTACGCCACTACCAGTCTAGAACTGTTCTCCGTACGGAGAAACGAACGATTCTACATTGCTCCGCTGAGGTCTTCCTGAAAACCTGTTGCAGCACCGCTGGATCTCACTTCCTGTTCGACGAGACAAGGCTCGAATTTTCGGCATGAGGATACACAAATTTTATCGGCCGTAAGAACATGGGATCGAATATTGTACACCCTCGAGGAACGGGCGGTCCCATTAACGGTCGCCAAGCTCGACTGCCGTCGTGATTGAGTTATGATTGAAGGCCGGGACCTGTCACCATATATTAAATCACTATTATCACCAACCGTGTACCAACATACCACAGCATCTTCAACGGCTCTTCCTTTCGTTTGTGCTCGTTCATACTGCTACACCCACAGAAAAAAAATGTAATCAGGAGCCTCGGTATCAGCGGCCATCCGCACGTTACTTCGTTTTCGAACGCCACATTCTGAAGTTTCGACAACTGAAGTTGCTTTAGACTAGGGGACTGGCACTTAATCAGCGGGTGATGGTCCTCTTATCTCGATAGGAACCTCATCCCTACGAGAAGGGACCGAGGTCCTTTTACTCTACGTGTTTTGAGGCGCAAATGCTTACAAGACTTGTCCATTCATTGCCCGCGAAACTGCATGAACCATCCCGCCACGGCCGGCTAGAGCTACCTGAACCTTTAGACACGGCAAGCCTTTCACTACGTACAGAATAGCAGGTCAGTACGGAGTAGTCATCTTTTGGGATAGACCAGATGCTTCCCGCCCCTCTCCCCGCCCGCAACTACCCCATCCCTCCCGCCATGAGGTACGTACGATTCAGGGATGTGGAATGGCTTCCAACCTTGTACCTTGACAACCATTGCGATTCTTGGCATATACTCGAACGATTCAAGAAGAAATTTCCGAAGGGGCACAAGACCCGCCTTCTGCAGGGACCCGACGTCATGCTATGTTAGTAACGGGTTGCTGCAAGAAGAGCGGACATGCCAGCTGGATGTAGCATCTCGAAGATAGCCCCCTAAAGCCTGCTCGTATTTTGGGGACAAGAAAGTGAGCTAGATGTCAATCGAAGCAAGGGAGAAGCACGCCTCTTTCCTTAGACCGTTGAGGTTTCCGTCAATCACGGTCGACTATCGATAAGAAAAGAACTTCCGGACTGGCACGAGAGCGGTAGAGTTACCGGTGCAGTAGCGAATTGCAAGGGCAAAATAAGCGCCAGACGGAGGACAGGGGATTGGGTTTACTCGCCTATCCGTTCTAAGGAGCTGAGAACTCAGAACACCCTCTCTCGACCTTTTTTCGATCCTCTCTTGACCCTTGAGAATACTCTACGTATCAGAAAGGAACTAGTTGCGAGTAGAACATGGACCGAATCACACCGAACCAACAGGCCTCAACGTTCTCGACGAAGGGCCGCATGTCTCGAACAGCCTCCTGGCCGAAAAACCGGCTTCGAAGGGGCCGTATACACCTGTTCAGACCACTAGAGCAGAAGTTCGGGACATACCATGGCATGACCCCTATTCTCCAGAGGACATATTTGATGTGATGAACGCTCCGCAAGGGTATTATCGAGACCATGTACAAAACTGTTCATGTGCACAGGTCTCAATGGTCCAACTTGAGGTATCCACGGCGCGTAACGGCGTCTGCGTAACTGCGGCCAGCTCAAAGAAGGCATTATATAGAGATACGATGTTGCAATTGTGAGGCCTTGAGGGCGGTCATATTCCTGTAAGCCTGCAATCAAGAGCCAAGAATTTCATCGGTCCGAAACTGTGAGTCCTCTTCCCATCCAAGCTGCTTGGATGCTGTACTCCGTAACATCATTAATATGCGCGAGGTCTGCCCACAGGCGGCCTCCTCGAGGCCCATCAAATAGGGGCTCCATCCTCTGGTTGGTCACGTGCACTGCAGGAAATTAATAGAACTGATCTCCTTTCTTTCTAAGGTCTATGGATCGAATACCCAATCTCTTCTTGGGAAAGCCCTCTCTATTTGATCCCAATGGTAACCCCTATTGCATAGCCTCTCCGCATGGTCTGCAATGACAGCCCAGAGAGAATTTCACGCTATTCACGTGACCTACTTTGCTGAACTGCGGGCAGGTGGAGTTGGGCATCCATTTTCCTTTCTCGAGTTCTGGAGAGCAACGAGAAGAAATCGGGCGTCTGGATAATGATTGATCCCGAATCCCAATAACCCGATCCGAACCGCCGTCCTTGCCTCGGTATTGTGATAGGCCTTCATTATCGCGACCCTGGAATTGTGGGGTTGTCTCGTCTCTTCCGAGCACTTCTTCAGGACCACACAAAGACGTCGTCAAAGCTCATCATCAGAGGTGTTATTGGTCAACTGTTACAAGTACTGGAATTGTTCGGAAACACAATGATACTGTTGTACACCGCGGTTACTGGCTTGTGGACCACGGTTTATGCGCAGACAGCGCAATGGTATCTCCACCGTCATATCTTCCTCCCTCGCCCAGCAGTAAGTGACACCATCATCCGGAGCTGAGCGAGCCAAGAAGTCTTCGTGTCTTATGCTGGATCATGGATGTGATGCTTCGATCATGATTGCTGTGAGACATTCGCGATGCCGTACGCACGAGCTATGGAATGTGTGGCATTTGCATCACCAAGCCTATCACTGCCGACGGTTACCTACTGGACAGGCTATCCTCGGTCTCGGTCGAACACGTTCCCGTTCCTCAAGGACTTCGTGGCTCTCGATCGAGCAAACCCGGTTTGAACCCAGTTTGCCGCAGGGAATCCCGCATCCCGTATGCTCACAGGCTTCCGGATTATCTTCTTGCCTTTCCCATCCTCTCTCTCCAATTATGAATGTTGAAGGGTCTCCCCTCTATATACTCGCGTTGCCAAGTAGTAATTTGTATAGCAACGCAAGTCAGTCCACTTAGTGATAGTAAACCATTCGCGATAACAGGAAAAATTGAAGCTATTCACAACACCGTGTCTCTGTGATCCTACCACTACTTTCTACCACCACCAACACCTATTCCACCATATCTATACCCAGAAGGAAGGAGTACATACATTAAAGCTCTCCGTTTCTGAAAAAAGAAAAAAAAGGGCTTTCTACTCTTACCTGAGTTTACCTCATCGCCAATCCTGATATCTATCGTATTTTCCTCCTCATCCAAACATTTCTTAGGTTAGTTACCTAGGTACGACCGTACGAGGAGACCTTGGTAATCGTTACGTTGAAATATCTACCTTAAGCCGTGCAATAATTATTCAACACGAAATATAATGTCAGAAAATTTGCGGAATCTCTTTCGCAGTCCCAGTATTTTCTGATTTATTTGAGCGTAGTTTCGGGGCAAGGACTTCAGTTGCGAGGACTTCGGATTCTCGGACTTTTGACAATAGGATCTGGTAGTGCGAATCGAATCAATAATCATTTTATTATAATTGGGTATCTTTACAAAGCCCTAAAAAAAGGGGGGGGGGGGGGGAGGAAAAAAAGCAAAAGCAGCGGAATCAGATTGCGGAAGGGCTGAGTGACTGATAGCAAGACCAGACAGCTTTACCATCGGGCCCTAGATAAACCCATCATCCTTTTAAACGGTCTGCCAGAAAGCAAGATTCAGATAGCGAGAAAGGTCTGTTGAACCATCCTGTGCCATATGTCCATGGCTCATGCTCTTCAGATCTTCCAGGTCTTGCAGCTTCTGATCTATCGCCTTGCCCATTCCAGAAGCATTTAGAATTTCTGCAATCCTGTAGTGACATTCGAGATATATAGGGTTCGGTGGGGGAATACAGTTACTGATATCTCCAGTATCCGAGGCTGCTGCCTGGAATGTGACTACATCATTCGGAGGCAGGAAATGTTGTCGATAAAATTTGGGGAAATGGTGGTAGGTCTTGATTCTATAGGTATTTGGGATTTCCTGAAATTCGCATCTCTGTTAGAACTGATTGTGAATCCGTAGATTATTCAAGTACATACCGTGGCAATAAAGGCTAAACTGAACCGCCCGAACTGCCTATGAATGCTTTCTGATAGGGTCATCCCATTGGACGGGTCGTTTATATTGTCTATATTCAGGCCACAGCGACGGACAGCTGGGAAATATCTCCACAGGACTTCCCATGCCTTGCTAACCTCCTGAGCAGCTGCCTATCTAAAGTTAATAATTTCTCGAGAGCCAGAGGATGAATTAACACATACTGGCGTATCTTTCCACTTTCCGTAATTGAACGGTATTATGTGAGCACCTTCAACCTCAGCATTGTTTATGTCATCTGGTGATCCAATCTCATCATAACGCTTTTGGTCCATCTGATTAGAGACGACACAGCGATAATCGTCGCGACGTAAGAGAGTATCCCGAAACTCAGAGCTGCGACGATTGGGATCTAGTAATCTCGCAAGCATCATCTCAGCATTCTCTTCTCCCTGGGAATGTGGCGAAGGAGTTATGGTTCCACGTGCACTGTTGGCTTTCACTATACCAGTTAATGAAGCAACCAAATGGATCATTTCCAACCTACTAGGGCAGAGGAGACCGGTGCAGAGACTGGAGAAGACAGCATGGAGATCATCATCCGTATCCGCCTTTCTTATATTCCTAGCAAGTGACTCTCTTCCGCCGTCGGGAAGATGATCAATACACGCAAGTAGGCAGGCTGTCAGTTTGCTCTCCAAAGACCCTCTTGATTTGGTTTCATATCTGTTGACGCGTCTTCGAGCTAGATCAGAAAGGACAGTCCATGATTCTGGTGTTGTCATGTGCCCCTCACTTATATCATGTATATAGTAACGTCTGGTAGCTTGATCAATCCACAGACTTAACACAAACGATCAAGGGAATTGAACCTCACAGGTGATTCCTCCTCTGTTGAGAGTTCTGACACACCTGTTAAGGCAGACATCTCTCGAGAACGGAGACTCCTAACACTGCTTAGAGGGGCAGTAGTACCGGAAGCTGAGGATCGCATGTCAGAAATTCGAGCAGATCGACGGCGTGGACTGTTTGAGAGAGATTCCTCTCGTTTGCGTTTTCCAGCCATGATGATGAAGACGATATTGGAAATCTGAATACTGATGGAGAAGAAAACGACGGCGACGGTGACTGTTAGGTCAAGTTGGTGGTCAATGTCAAACGGGAGAAAAGGACTCGATCATTGTGTTGAGTCTGTGGATTGGTTAAGCTACCAGACATACAAAAGACCCCCCATCAAGGTAACCGATGATATCATGTGACCTTATTTTCATGTGACAGTTCCAGGTTAAACTGATAATTAAGCGAAATCACGATAAAGCTCTTATCGGCTTCCCCAAAGACAATACCTTCCAAGTTAGTTCGAAATACTAGAAATCCTCTTCCTATCTACTTAGACTACTCGGACACTGTACTCGATGACATCATTAATATACGCGGGGTCTATCTACCGACGGCTCCTGAGAGGCCTAAATCATAAGATTATAAATGTTGAAACGACTACCGCTAGAACCGAGGTAAGGCTAACATGATCGTCGTGTTGCTTCCATTGCCCCATTGGGACATCAGCTTGACTCTCTGTACGTCTTTCTGATATCCATATGCAACGCTCATTCTTCTCCTTCTTTTTGTTTTCTTGGCTCTTCACTTCATCTCAGACAAGTCTTGGCGCGATTACGACGCCGCGTGTTCCCCGGTGAGAGATCGCCGCTCGAAACACTCCGACATACATCAGGATCTCATATCTTTCAGAGCGCCCATCAGAGCACACCCACCCCGCTGCAGTAAGCAGTTTCGTATCTCCACTTATTATCCAAGCACTTATTACTGGAGCAGGTTTTATTACCTCGAGATCGTGAGATAAAAGGAGCCCTTCGCCCTCTCTCCAGTCCTCTTCCATCTTCATACAAACATAACCAACCATCCGCACCCCGCTCTCTCTCCACAAACCTCTCTCCACAAACAAATAAACAAACATCAAGATGTCCACATCTCTCCCCCTCTCCCGCACCTCGACTTCCTCCAACTCCCCCACAACCACTGCCACCATCCAGCCACCGCTCTCAACCTTCCTCACCCTAGCCCCCACAACCAGCGCCTCCTACCCCACGTCCCAAAAAGCCGCTTCTGCTGCCTCTCGCTCTCCACCATCACCATCATCACCATCATCATCACCATCATCCATCGAGAAGCAGCAGCAGCAGCACCGGCCTACGAGACGTAGTTCTAGTGGGGCGAGTAGCAGCGAAGGGGGCGGTCTGAGACGCTATTTGAAGCTCGGCCCTGTGCATTTCGGAGAGAGTAGCGATGGGGAGGGCGATTGGAGTGAGCACGTCCTTGTGGAATGAATGAGCTAGAGTGCGGTTGCATGAATGAATCACGAGGTTCATCGTATGTCGTGTCGTGTCGTGTTTTGAGATGGGCTGGGCGCTACTTTTTTTTGGGATGGAATAACGGTAGATTGGAAGGGAAGTGGGATTCACAATTATGGACTTGGCACTTGGCACTTGGCATGCATTGCATCCCATCCATCATCATGGGACTTGGCATGCAATTTCTGACTTAGGATTCGGTCGGTATTGGTTTGGTATGGGCAATTTATTTGTCTCGCTGAGACTATTTCTTTGTTATTGTTATTGTTATGATTTTACACACGACGTTACGTTTATTATGAATATTGCTAAGGAGAACGAACTTCTTCACATACGCGGTTGTTTTATCAATCAGATTGGCAGAGAAATGGATTTGATTCGATTTGAATTGATTTTGAGTGGGATTTGATTTCCCTGAACTGATGGTCTAATAAACGTAAAGTAAAGTAAAGTAAAGTAAAGTGACAACGTGATTGATTTATCGAGTCTATCGGCCCTCCAGGCAATATCAAACAGCAATGCGCAAGCCCGTTCGTTGAATATGAACCAAACGATCAAAATGCCATTCATGTCTCTTCGCTTTCATCAATCAATCAATCAACATACTCCCTCCCCCCCAAAAAAGACCTCATGCAAGAATCTCAAAAAAAGAGTCTATAATAGCTTCATGTCATCACAAAGCTTGACCTCCTTTCTCTCCAGGAATAGTCGATCGAAAAAACGCAAATTCTGTGACAGTGATGAATGACATGTATCGATCAATCGAGTATTCAGAATGCCTTCTTCGATGGTGTGAAATGGAACAGGTGATGAGCTAGCTAGCTGTATGCGTGCGTTGCGTTGCGTGAGTGAGTTTGATGAGATCGATCGTGGTTTTTGGGGTAGTCTAGCTAGCTAGCTAGCTCTTTGAGGAAATTATGGAAATGGAAATGGAAATGTTGATTATTCCATTTCATTTCATTGAGTGGAGTGAGTTGAGTTCGTGGTGATTGATTGGTGAACTTTGATAGAAGTTGATGAAAGTATCCGGATCTCTGTAAGACGAAGGAAAAATGCTCCAGGACTCGGAGAGAAAATAAAAGCCTATAGCTCGATGTCTAACGAAGAAAAGTGATGTGACGACAGTGATGGATGGATGTATCGAGTACTGCCATGAGTCGTGGTTTGGAAGGGCATCGAGATGTCGTTCCATTCATTCATTCATTCATTCGTGTTCATTCATGATGAGTGATTTGAGTAATAGAGTAATAGAGTTCTCCGGAGCAAAAAAAAAAAAACAGGATATGCGCAAGCCCGTCGAATCGTGGTTTTGTTTTGGTCAGGCTCTCCCTGAGGAAAAGAGCCAAATGTCGTTTTTCATTCGTGCTCATTCGTGGTAATTGATTTGATTTGATTGGGATGTCCCTGACTGATATCCAGTAAAGCAAAATGATGACAGTGATGAATAAATGCATCGAGTAATACCTGGCTGCTTGCCTCCAGGGTGAAATAAACAGGCAAGTCTGATGAATGCTGGTTTTGGTGTGACTCTGGAACAGCAATGCGTGAGTGAGTCTGATGAATCGTGGTTTTGATGAGGAAGAGCGAAAATGTCGTTCATTTCATTCATTCAGTCATGATGATGAAATCGACATACTCTATAAAACGCCTCGTCCTCTAGGGAGGAAGGAATGGTTATCGAAAAAAAAAAAGCTTATAAGCTCCTCGTGCTTTTTGATGGTCTAACACAGTAATAAAATTCCTCGCCAGGAATAGCGACCGAAACGCTGTTGCTCAGCTGCGTCGTGAGATCGAAGCCGCGATGACATAAAATCGAAAGGATGTGCAAGCCGAGAGCGTCGAAAGGAGCTTTTGGGAATATCCATGACGGGATTCCGTGATGAAAGTCCGTCGGAGAGGGGAAGGAGAAGAGCTGTGTGGTGGTTCTTCGAAGGCTGGTCGCAAGAATTGGATGAGAAAAGATCGAAACATCAACTTTCGAATTTGTCTCCACGCCCCCAAAAACTTCTGTCCAGTAACTCCCAAAGGGCTGACAATATGAAGTATGGTGGGTATGGCGGCGAAAAAAAAAACCAGCGCAAAAGAAAGGCGACATTCATTCATTGACACGACGACAACCGTTAGTCTCCGTGCTGCAATAGCAAAGCGAGCACGAGCTAGGCTAGGAAATATGCCGCGATACAATCCCATCATCGGAAATGAGGAGCGACCCAGAATGGGAGGCGCAACATAGCCTCAGCGATTGTAGGCATATTCTCCTCTAGGAAAATCGAGGGGCGCGTTCGCGAGAAAGGCTTGCTCTCTCTCTTCGTAACCTTCCTCGGTGAGGAAGTCGAACTTGAGGAACGCGTCCTGAAAGGATCAGTTAGCTATGGTTTCTTCACGGAAGGACAGAGTGGAGAATGGGATTTCTGGGGAGGGAATTGCATGTATCTGGGGTATTGTGTGGCAGGGCATCAAGATTGAGAAATAGACTTACCAAGTTTTCCGCCCATGTCTGACGTCCCATAACGGATTCCTCCTGGATATCCGGCTCAGGGATCGGGAATAACTCCTGAGGCTTGCCCTTAACGGTCTGTGGCATGACCGGCCCAGGGGACGGGACGTCCTGGGGCTTATCCGACGACTCTTCGGTAACAGGCAGAGGAGCTTGCGCCTCCTCATCGTCTCCAAAGAGGGAGCCTTCTCCAAAAAGGGAGTCGGACTCCGAGAAGTCTTCATCAGCTTGCGAGGCTGGCAGATCTTCCCCGTCGTCTCCGAAGAGAGAATCGGTCTCTGAGAAATCCTCCCCGGCTGGCGAGGCCGGTTCTTCAGACTCCTCGTCGATCGAGGCCACACTATTGGAGTCCTGGTCCCACGACGCAGGTTGCTCCTCTTCTTCCACTACTTCGTACCCTTCGTAGTCTGGGTACTCATCCGCGAACCCCTGGCCCCCCGGCGCAGGTGATTCGACTGGAGTTTCCCCGCATTCTACGAGGTCTTGGAAATAAGTTCCAGAGACCTGGTCCTGATCCTGGCCCCCCGGCGCAGGTGGGACGGGGTTTGTCGAAGGTGCATTGCACGGGAAGAAGCCCTCGAATATGCGGCGAAGGACCGCGGGGTCATAGCCCTCGGGGGCAGGCAGTGGCTCGAACGCCTCCTCTGAGGGCGAAGAGTCCACTGGGTCTGCTGGCCCGAGGCCCACGACGTCGTGTCGCTTCGAGGCCGGTTCCTCCAGCGAGGCCTGTTCCTCGAAGTCCGGAGAGTTCGCCTTCCTCTTCTTGTCGGCCTGGGCTACCGGAGCTAGCGGTGCCGTCGCAGGGGGACAAGAAGTGAGCTGTGGCGGCGTCGAAGGAGCGGTCGCGACATCGTCATCTAGAAGAATCGGTTGCTCTGCAGCAAAGCCAGCCACGTTCCGGCGCTTTGAGGCCGATTCTTCATAGATAGGCGAGTCCGCCTTTCTCTTCTTGCCTACCACCGGGGAGACCGGAGCCACCGGTTCCGCCGAAGGCTCGTAGGGAGGGAACATCCCTGGGTTCGACACGACATGGCTGAAAGCCTGCGCAAAGAGCAGCTTTCTTGCCCTCAATTCTTCCTCGGAAGTTGGAGGGGGTCGGGTCTGACTAATGCCAGTAAGTTTGAGAGGGGTGGTAGTCGGACCTGACCCCGCGGATGGAGGGACTCCTTTCGCCAGAAGGGACGCCTGATATCCGGAAGCAGCTTTGGCAGGACTACCTGTATAGGGGCGAGAACGAGCCACTGGTTGATCGCCGGCACGGGGATAAGAAGTACCGGGCTGAGATTGGGAAGTACCAGAGGTGAGAACGTCTTGGGGAGGTATGTTGGTCTGACGAATGTTTTGGGGGCTATAAGGGCCCATTCGCTGTCTACCGGGCTGGAGTTGGCGCGGGTCCATGGGCTGTCCTGAATATCGTCGCGGGGCCATTGGCTGTCCGGCTTGATGTTGATGAGGTGTCATCTGCTGAGTACCGCCTTGATATAGGTAAGGGTTCATTGCAGGATTGCCAAATGGATATGGGTTTGGATTGGCCTGACTGGCCGCAGGGCGTTGGCGAGCGGTGTTTGTCGCACTGGGGGATGGTTGGTAAGATGCCATCGACTGGGAGGATTGTGGAGAGGAGCGAGGGGCGGCCATGTGTTGACTGCCGGCACCATACTGGTTATAGTTCATTTGGTGAGAGGACTGTGAAGAGGCACGAGCCATCGATTGAGAGGATTGTGGAGAGGCGCGAGGAGCGGCCATGTGTTGACTGCCAGCACCATATTGGTTGTGGCTCATTTGTTGAGAGGACTGTGAAGAGGCACGAGCCATCGACTGAGAGGATTGTGGGGAGGCACGAGAGGCTGCCATATTCTGACCACCAGCACCATACTGATTGTAGTTCATGGACTGAGATGGACGTGGAGAGGCACGAGGAGTCATCTGCGGACCACTGACGCCATAATACTGAGTAATCTTACTCTGACGAGTAGATCCATAAGCAGCCATCGACTGCGGGGGGTTCATCGACTGCTGGGTAGATGCCGGCAAGTCGTAACGAGAAGACATGGACGGCGTAGAGACGCGACGAGTCATCTCTCGGATGGATTCTGGAGAGGTACGAGGAGCTAGGTATACACTGCCGGCTCCGTAGTGTTGGGGGGTCATGGGCTGCTGGGTAGAAGATCCTGGCGAGCCGTATGAAGAGTGTGGAGACGTGCGAGACGTGGCTCCGTATTGGTATTGGTGGGGGGTGATGGGCTGTTGGGTAGATCCCGACAAGCCGTACGCAGACATCGACTGAGAAGATGGCCGTGGAGTGGTGGGGGGGTTCATGGACTGTGGAGAAGTGCGAGAAGCATCTCCGTATTGGTGGGGGGTCATGGGTTGTTGGGTAGATCCCGACAAGCCGTACGCAGACATCGACTGAGAAGATGGCCGTGGAGTGGTAGGAGGGTTCATGCTCATAGACTGTGGAGACGTGCGAGAAGCGGCTCCTCCGTACTGGCGGGGGGTCATCGGCTGAGATGAAGACTGTGGAGAGGAACGAGGAGCCATAGACTGATTTCCAGCACCATACATATTGTGGTCGAAGGACTGCTGGATAGATCCCGCCGCGCCATGAGAAAATTGTGGAGAAGGAGGGGGGTTCATCGACTGTGGAGGAGTGCGAGGGTTCATGAACTGCTGTGCAGCTCCCGACGAGCCATAAGAAGCCATCTGCTGTGATGACTGTGGAGGAGTGCGAGTTGCAGCACCATAAAAGTTGTCGTTCATTGACTGTTGGGTAGACCCCGACAAGTCGTAAGAAGGCATCTGCTGAAATGATGACTGTGGAGAATTGCGCGTTGCCGCACCATAAAAGTCATCGTTCATGAACTGCTGGGTTCCCGGCGAGCCATAAGAAGGCATCTGCTGAGATGACTGCGGAGAAGTGCGAGGGTTCATGAACTGCTGTGCAGCTCCCGCTGCGGCATTCGAAGAAGAAGAAGAAGATTGTGGAGGAGGAGGAGCCATCATAGACTGACTACCATCAGCAAACAAATTAGGGTCCAAATTAGGATCCAAAAACTGCGTCGCAGCATTCAACGCGTCCATGATATGAGCCTGCATCTGCATCTCCTCCTGTGCATCCTGCATCTCCTCCTGCTGCTGCTGCTGAGCTCTCATCCACTGAGCAGGAGCCGGATGATAAGTGCCGACCAACTGACGACCACGACCCTGAGTGCGGCGGTGTCTCGGATTGCGAGCTGGCGTCGGCGCCATAGGCTGGGATTCAGAATTTGGGGCCAGGGGCTGATAGGCATTGTATTGATAGTCATCCAGGTTGATGGGCTGCTGGATGGAGGATCCGGATTGAGATTGCGGGTTCGTGGTGGTGGTGGTGGTCATGGAGGAGGACTGCTGCTGGGCAGAGCCAGAGCCAGAGACGAAGCCGGGGAAATCAGCGGGGAGGACACCGCCAGCGCGGGTGAACTCCTGAGCGGCTGCGATGGCAGCGGTCATGGCAAGGTTATTGTGATAAGCCTGGTTCTGTTGCAGAACGGGAGGCATGACAAGGGGGGCATCATAACTAGATTTTGGATTTTTCGTTAGAGAGTGTGGTGGTGGGATGCATTGCGGGGAAGGGAACACTTACGTAGGATCGTTGCGATATTTATTGACGACGTACTTGACGCTGCCGATGGTGAAGTCGTGGAAGACCCAGCGGAGCTTGAATTGGACGACAATGTCGGCGTTGGACATGCCTTGGCGCTTGGACTGCACGATGAAGTGGATCTGCTCCTGTCTGTATCTACCGGTGCCGACCATATTTGCGGTTGGTAGGTGGGGTTAGGTAAAGAAGGTTGTGGGGAGTTTGAGTTAAGAGGTTGGTTGATAGAGAGTTGGATGGAGAAGAGGATAGGAGGATTGAGGAGAGAAGGAGATGGGGGGTATGAGTAGAGGAATGGGTGAATTGGATGACTGTAGAAAAGTCTTGATCGAAGATCAAGATCTGGTAGTTCTTGAGTAGAACTGGTGCGAGATCTTGTAGAATTCGTACAAGAACTCGTAGAAGAGTCGCTGAAAGGTATGGGTAGACTAGTGAGTGAGTTGGATGACTGTGAAGAAGTCTTGATCGAAGATCAAGATCTGGTCTCAAATAGAATTCCTACAAGAAGAACTTGTAGAAGAGTCGGTACGAGTAGAATAAGAAGTTCAATGACTGTAAAGAACGATTAGCCCAAGATCTTCCAGTGCTTGAGGGGGTACGTACTTACAAGAACTTGTAGAGGGCCTAATAGAGGACCTGGTCGCAAGAAGCGGTTGCTTGGTGGAATTGAGTAGAGAGAGAAGTCGGTAAGAGGAATTGAGGAGAGAGAGTAAGAGGAATTGGGTAGTCAGTTGGATGACTCTAAAGAAGGATTGAAGATCTCGTAGTTGATACAAGATCTAATAGTTCTCTTGTTGGTACAAGAACTCGTAGAGGACTTGATCGCAAGAAGAGTATTGTTGGTGGGATTGACTAGAGAAGTGGATCAATAGGAGGAATTGAATAGAGTAGTGAGTGAGTGAGCTTGACGATTGTAAAGAAGGATTGATACAAGATCTGGTATTGCTTGAGTTGAATTGGTACGAGAGCTTGTGGTTGTTGGTGGTGAAGGAAAGTGTGGTTGGTGTTGACAGAAATTAGTAGGGTGGGAAAATTGGAATTGTGGTTGTGTGGATGGATTATTCACAGACGAGGAGAATCGAGCGTGAATGTCGCCCTCCTATTGTCGGTTTTGGCCTTCTCCTATTGTCAATTCACCCCTATTGCAATGGGCGCTGCCCGTAAGTCACGGGATCGGACGCTCGTCGGCCAATGGTAGCGGTGCGCTGGAAAAGGAGGAGGTCGGATTTTTTTCGACCAATGGGAGGCAGCATTTTCAGAAAAGGAGGAGGTCGGATTTTTTTCGACCAATGGGAGGCAGCATTTTCGGAAAAGGAGGAGGTTGGATTCTTTTCAACGAATCACACGACAGGCTCATCGAAATGGCCAACAACAGCTAGTACGCTGTGGTCTTTCTCTAGCACGTGTTGAAGAGAGAGGAACAGGTCATTATTAGGAGAAGGTTGAATTTGATCGAAAGGTAGAGCGCTTGAGGGTATGTTATCAACAGAAGTAGATCTTGACATGTTATCCTGCCTGTATCATCAGAGCAGGACTCCAGTAATGGAGACTAGGAGATATCAATGAAAATTAGGATATCACAAATCACACTGGATTAAGTTGATATCGTGAGTTAGGAGGTGCCCCCAAGTTTAGGTATCCTTTGAACGCAAGTATCGCAAGTGAGACTGAGAGTCTGAATGGCTAATATAAGATATGAACCATCTACTCCAGCCGTTGTTGCCAATGATTACAGTATCTCATTTGAATTACAGCTGTAGAATCCCTCAGGAGCTCCCCCTGGAGCCCCTTGGTTGATTCCTTGGGTAGGCCAAAAATGGATAATGTAATCACGTGAAGACATACATATCACGTGTATCCTAGCACATGATGCTCAATCCCACAGCTGTTCAACTCACTCTCATCACCCCTAGGACTATCGCTAATGCGATGTGCAGCAAAGGCTTGTAGGGCACTCCAAAAAGCAATGTTCCAAGTACGGTGGCCAGGTGCGACGTGCAACAAAACCCCTGCTCAGTACGCTCGCACTTGAGATCAACCCTACATCATCAAAACGACTCTCAACACCCCGACGCTTAACAGTGGTGCGACGTGCAACAAAGCCCCTCCTCTTCAAAACATGCATCAACATTAGGGAAACACGTCAGATGCGATATGCAACAAAACCCCCCTCTCACCACATCACAAGTACTTGCACGTGATGCTCAATCCCACAGCCACATCATCAAAACGACTTTCAACACCCCGACGCTTGGCAGTGGTGCGACGTGCAACAAAACCCCCTCTCCTCTCACCCGTACACTGGCACGTGATGCTAAATCCCAAAGCTGAGTGTCGACGATACCTTAAGATATGCAACAAGAACCCCTGCTCTCCGTCTCTTCTCCATACCTGGGATACCATACCTAGTAGCCAAGCATAGCACACCAACCTCGCCATCCCTCTTAATCCCCATCACTCCTTCTTCATTCTCAGTTCTTGATCCGAAAGATTCAATGGATCCTCTGCTTTAGGTACACATGATAACTTATACTCCGTACCATGATATGGTTATATCATGGCATATCTGAGTTTCGTTTCATCGAGGTTGACTTCAACCCATCCTTCAACCCATCCTTCGCACAACATAAAGCAAGCAGACAAAACTAAAAACTAAAAATTTCACAGCTACCCATATCCCAGTCCAGTCCATCAAAGAATTCATTCCGGGTTTATGCAGACAGATTCATAACTCAGGACTCATGAGATATATTTCCATGCTTTCAAAACTTCAAAAGCTTGCTCATCTAGAGAAAGAAGAGGAGGCGTTAGGTAGAAAGTAGGTAGAGATGATTTATTTGATCTATTGGGGATCAATTGCAATACTTCAGGTCTGGAGCTTGAGGAGGAGTTGAAGAGGTGAGGTTGGGTTTACTAGCGTGGATTACATAAGCTAGGTAGGTACTGTGCGAAGTACCTACCTAGGTAGGCAGGTAGGTAGGTAGGTAGGTGGATAAGGTAAGGTAAGGTACGTACTATGGGGCTGATTGCGAATACGAGGTACTATAAGGTAAGGTACTATACGTAGGGCTGCCCGTGCGTAAGGTTAGGTAGGTAGATGCGGGATGGTAACGCATGATAGTGATTCGTATATTTCATATTCAAAAAGTCATAACAGGCATTACCTGCCTACCTCATCTCGTATCCTAGCTACCTCTACCTACACCTACCTACATAGTATCTATCTATCTATAAAGGAAGAAGTGTCTTACGATAAAGCAATCTCAATCACAAGAGCGCCAGACTTCCATCTCATCTTATCACATCTCAGAAACCGCCTCCCTTATTTCTTAACCGCCACGATGACACTATCCCCATAATCGGTAAACTTCTTAATCTCACGAATCTCGAACCCTGCATCCCCCAACAGCTTTCTCCACTGACTCTCTCGTCTCTCCAGCGCCTTGAACATAGCCAGCATGGCCAAGCTGAGAGCCGCGGTATACTCAACCGACGTGCCGGAGGGTTTCTCATCGGGGAGGACTTTCTCGTCTATGAGGATGACGGAGGAGGGGCCGAGGGCGGGGAGGAGGGAGGCGAGGATCTTTTGGCAGGTGGCGTCGTTGTTGTTGTGGAAGATCTGGCGGAAGTAGTAGGCGCGTGCTCCTGGGTAATTTGGTCAGTGAGGGGAGGAGAGGATGGGAATGGATAAGAGAGAGTTACCTTTGATGGGCTGTTCGGTTAGGTAGTCATATGGCATTTTCTCGACATCGTCTCCTACGATTGCTTTTTCTAGAACGGCGGCGCGGTCTTGGAGGATGATCTTTCCTTGGAGTGAAGGGAATTTCTTTTTCAACGCCACGCACTGTTTTTTATCTGTCAGTGATGATTTCTCACTTACAGCCAAGCTCACAAAACCGATCAATCGTTGTGATCAAGGGGTCCAGTCCCCATCTCTTCAAACTTCTCCATTTCGAAGACAATGAAGCAATCAGCCTACCTGCTGCCCGATTCCACCCCCAACATCAACGAAGATTGGGGTCTCTGGGCTGGCCGATTGGGCATACTCATCGGGGAAAGAGACGACATCGAGCCAAGTTGGGAGGGAAGCAAACTGGGCTTCCATGAACCGGTGGAAGGCACCGGCCTGCACGGGGTGGGTCTCGAGCCAAGTATAGAAGTCCGTCGGGCTGTTGTGGCCAATCTCGAAGGGGGTGCGCGGATCCGAGGGGTGCGCTAGAGAGAAGTTGAGGGCGTTGAAGGCCGGGAGACAGTTATCGTGGCTAGAGAAGGAAAAAGGATCAGACAATGGATTGAAAGCTCAGAGCGGAACAGGATGGATTACAAGTGAACGACGGCATCGACGAAGAGAGGTGCGACGAGCAGGTTCGACAGCTTGGTCGGGGTGTACTGCTGGGGAGAGACCTCCCCCACCATGTTCTGCGTCGTCAGGTACTCGAGGAGGGAATCCAGGAGTGTCGGATGGATCCCTGTCTTCTGGGCCAGGACGGCGGCACTGGTTGGGGCATCCTTATTCTCCAACAGGGTCTGGAAGATCTTGTGGTCCTGGGCAACTCGCGCCGTGATGAGAGGGAGAGGCTACACGGCATCCGTCAGCGGTCTTGGGAGGCTCCCGAGTCAGTCATTCAGCCTGACTTACGGAGTAGACCAGTCTCTGGAGCGTCTCGAAGGGCTCCTCCAGCGCGACGGCGGCCTGGCGGGCCAACGCGATGATCTCCTGTCTGTCGGACGCGAAGGCCTCGGGGTTGGCGACCAGAGCGCGCAACTGGTCGAGCAGGACGGCGGGCTGGGCTTCGATCTTCCCGTCGGCCATGGCGGGATGTCGATAACAGGATGGATATATTGATAGTGATCAACAGATATATGATATATGAATCAGGTCAGGACAGTAGTGAGAATAAGAATAATGACTCGGAGCCGTCGGTATGGAAGGTGGGATTAATAATGACTATTGGAGTGAGGGGCGAGGGGTCATTACAGGAGTATTCAAGGATTCAAGGCTGAGGCTTGCCAGGGGAAGTCCCTAGATGCATGGCATGCAGCCACTGGCCAAGGGACAAACACAAATAATAACACAAATAACATACATACAGACACAAATCATACATACATAAAAACCATCGAGTCAAGGGCCAGTTCGACACGGGAGTTCAGGCCGAGACGACTGACTCGTGAGCCGGCGTGCACGGGTCGGGGCGTGGCGGGGAGGAGCGCACCCTATAGGTCGTCATGGAGGGACCAGCAAGGGGACCGGGACCAGGGGAGGACCAGAGCGCCCCTCCCCGCTCCGCCCCGCCAATCACCTAATCGCCCAGCCATCGAGCGATCTTTACGGGGTAATCCCGCCGCCGATCGTCCCAGCAGGATCGGCACCCCTGTGCAGCCAATCATCGAGCATCATCTGTCCCGCCGCGGAAATTTCCCCCTCTTGGTGTTTCTACGCACAGATAGAGCCCCGTCTGTCCTCGGACTCTCCTCTCTCCTCAACGCCACAAACCTGGGGATCATCAGCCTTGGGACGAGTCAGGTTACACAAGTGGTTCCCTGGGGGACTCGGGGCTTGCATAGGAGACGGATGTATATAGAGTAATGAAGAAAAAGGGGTCCCAGAAAAAGGGGTCCCGATTTTTACCTTTATGTCTCCGGACGGGGCCAAGTCAAGAAGCAGCCCCCCTTTTCATGTCATGGTGCTATCAAAACCGAACGGCCCGTTAGCCAATGTTCGGGTTCTGCAGCGAATTCATTGAACAGGAAGGGATCGTGCCATCGTGGAGAGATCTACCAACGCTATGTTCACGTACCTGTGCCCCCCCACTACTGTTCTTATTACTGCTGCAATTGATAGCACGGTGTCACGGCATAGAACTTGCACCTTCTCGGGCTTTGACCCACCGCGAGGGACAGCCTTGTACGTAGAATAGTAGAATCTGTATCAACCCCCCGGCTCAGAGCGAGGATCTAGCATGGAATGGGCTTGGATTCAGGCCGGGGAGTTGAAAAACATGGGACAATCTTGGGACGGAGTCGTCGGGAGGGCAGTAGTAGTTGGAAGGGATACAACAATTAATGTCTTGATGTACACAAAAAGTATTACTTATTTATGCCCTCCCACCTCCCCCTCTCCCCCTTTCCCCCCAGAGCCACAGAAACTCGCCTCCTTTACCACTCTTTCGCGAGGAGACAGCTTCTGGAGACCACAGCAACAATGGCTACCGCGGCCCCATCATCAGGTTCCGTGCCCAACCGAGGTCCGTCCCTCATGGCTCTGATGTGGGTGTGCACCGTCGTGTCGAGCATCACCATCGTTCTGAGATTCGTCTTCCGTGCTCGGAAAGCCATCATTGGCTGGGATGATCTCTTCATGCTCGTGGCGCTGGTCCGTCCCCCTTTCATCCCCCCCCTCTCTCTCTCCGCCGTGGATTTTCGCTGAATTCCGTGCGCGCAGCTGTGCTTCTACGGATGGACCATCTCCCTCACGCTCCTCTGTCTGAAAGGAGGGGAAAAGCATATCAAGGATGTCATGCCTCTGGGTCCGGATGTCATCGCCGAAGTTCAATTGCTCAATTGGACTGCGCAGGTCTTTGGTATGATTTTACCCGTGGTAGGGCTGCATGAGCATCATCAAGCTTACCTGCACAACAGGCATCATTGGCGTCGCTGCGGGCAAAGTGTCCGTCTCAGCACTGATACTGGCGATTATGCAAAACACCCACCGCGTGTGGCAGAAGGTGTATCTGTGGGTCTTTTGCATGGTGCTGGTGTGCATGGTCTGTATATCCTGCTCGGTGCTCACGTTCGCGCAATGCAGACCTGCAGCGGCGTTGTGGGATACCAGGATCAAAGGCCATTGCATAAAGCCATCCATAATGGCCGACTTTGGGACATTCACGGGGGGTAGGCTGATTCTGCATCGTACTGCCATCATCAAGCCTAAAGAAAAACTGACCGAGAAACAGCTTATAATACCTTCGTTGACGCAAGTCTGGCCTTGATCCCCTCGACTATCTTCTGGAGCTTGAAGATCGGGTTCCAGGAGAAGGCCACCCTGTGCATCGTGTTTGCTCTCAACATCCTGTACGCAGAATCATCCCTTTCACAGCGCAAGCAGGTAGCTAACAGTGATCGCAGGACCGCCATCTGCTCCGGCATCAAGACGTCCTACCTCTCCCAACTCGCCAACCGGTCCGACTTCACCTGGGCCACCTACGACATCTTCGCATGGGTGACGGCCGAATTCTTCCTCATCACCGTCTGCGGCTCCATCCCCACCCTGAAACCCATCCTGAACTTCTTCCGCGGCCGTCACGGATCCCGGTATTGGCGAAGCTCGTACACGCGCCACACCGGCGACTCGATGCCCGTATCCGACGAAGTGCAACTGCATAGCTTCCGCCGAGACGGCGTCAAGAGCCAGGCCACCGTCTCGAACTCGGAGACCGCGACGAGGAAATCAGACGGCGATGCTGCTGATATCAGAGTCGAGAAGTCTTATCGAGTTCGCATCGAGAAGAATGATAGTCAACAGGAACTTAATCGTGAAGAGAGTGGCTAGAGATTTTCAGACTTTGCCCTCGCTCTTGACCCGGGCTTCCGGTGCAAGTACGAAGGCTTCATTCCCTCGCAGCTGGCCTCTCTTGAATCTCAAGAGTTCAAGATCCGCACAGCCCAATTTCCGCAACACACCACCGACGAAAGAAGGCCATCCATCCATGGCTCTTACACATTGCTGTCATAATAACGGCGCAGCACCAATATCCTCGCTGCAGCCCCCAAGCTTCAAATCTTAGCGTTTGTTTCATCCCGCAACGCTTCAAGACCCCATCCTCCAACATCTAAATAAAGAAGTAATCCTAGCTGCGGCTTCCCCACGAGCTTTAAGGAGAGAGACTGAGAGAGACAGAGAGAGAGAGAGAGAGAGAGAGAGAGAGAGAGAGAAAGAGACAGAGATAGCGAGTGAAGGAAAGAGCAAGAGGCTCTTTTTCCCGAACCTGTCAGAGGAAACGATTGGTTAGATCGACCGATCGATCGATGGCGTATGGGTACCTCAGTTTGATTCCCCCAACATTCCTAACGAACGAACGGACGGGCGTCCTTTTCTTTAAAAAAGACTTAAAAGATAGATAGATGGCTAGGAAAGGCGACTTGAGGAGGACGATGCGTCATCAAAAGTCACCAAGTCGGTGTTGGTTAAAGGCGAAAAAGTATGAAGAAGCGCACTTTCGTATATTCTCGCGCTCAACATTAGCAGTTCATCTAGCATAGTAGAACCATAGCTCTAGATAGCATTTCCAATCTATCGAAATTGTTGTCAGTTACTGGAAGGGAGGTAGAGAAATAGATAGAAAACGGGTTTCTTTTTTCCATCTGCTTTGTGAAGATAGCAAGCTAGGTGAATTAACAGGCCAGACCTAGTACTGTACAATAGTCACTCCTCCTTGCGCTTCATCCTCCTCCGTGCTATACTTAGATCCCTCCATGCTAGGGCTTCGGTACCTGTCTGCATCAGGCGTAGGAGGGGATTCATCGGCAGCATCACTTCTAGATTTTTGACCTGGTCTAGACCTTTGTCCCGGAACTACCTCGTCAAGTTGAAAATCCTCAATATCATCGTCCGGATCTTGCTTTCCTACATCCACCTCCACATCTACTGCACCTGCCATGCCAGTGACTCGCTGTAGAAACCACTGCATCTCGAGCAGCTCGAAGCTTGGGAGCGGTCTCTTATCCGGATCGTCGGTCTTTATCTCAAATATGTTTCCTGATTTTAGAAGGCCGTCACTTAAATCGGCATGGACCAGGCGGCTCCTACCAAAACGCTCAAGGTCTTTCGTAGATGATGGCGTGGTCAGCAAACTTATCGTTGGTTGAGTCTCAACCTCTGGTTGTTTTATCTGCCAAAAAAACTGGACCTTCAGCGTAGTATGATCATCAGATACGGAGATAGGCTTCAGGGCAAAGGCTCCTTTGTTCCAAAGCCTGTGTGCGGCGACCGAAAGAGTGATGAGGTTTTTAGCTGTTTCGATGCCACAGTCATATGTGTCGCCCGGGAAGAGTTGCTCTTGCCAAGCGGTGATTTTTTCTTTGGGCCAGAATAATTGCAAATGCCGCCAAAACATGTGGCGATTACCAAACGCATCATTCTCTTCTTTTAAGAGACAAGACGGGTATATGTGCGCCACTTCACAGATATCATCAAGGGTTAACACGCAGGCGAAACCGTCTCGCGTAGCAGCCTTATTGTATTAGCAATCAAGTTTAGAAAGTAGGGCATACTGGATACCACAAGGACCTCGATAGCGTAGTCCCAAAGAAGGGTACGCGGCACACGATCCCTTCCTACGTCACTAGGGTCTCTAGGATATCAGAGCCACCTCAAGATACTTCTCGTCCTGGTCTACCCAGACAGTATTCTTCTTCTAGTTCTCGGACAATCTTAGAAGAACTTTGCAAAACTCTCGGTACATTTTACAAATAGAGCGAGCAGAAATTCCTTCGCTTTGTTTTCCAAGACTGGAATACACAAGCTGCTCCTACTAGGGACCTTTTGAAGGCCAAGCGCCGCGCCGGAGACTCCAATATCCCATTCGGGACCCTACGAGAGGACATATTCAACCAGAGCCGCACTGTTCAACTACGATGCAAAAGAGGCCGGCGCGTGTTCAGAATATAACCTCGAAAGAATACTTGACAAATAGTAACGACAATGACAAAATCATTAACGAGAAGAGAATGGACAACGAGAAAAGAATGGACAACGAGAAAAGAATTGAGAACGAGAAGAGAATTGACAACGAGAAAAGAATTGAGAACGAGAAGAGAATTGACAACGACAATAACATTAACAACGACAATTCGGGAGAGTGGCACATTCTAAGCTAGACGAAGAAATACAAGCCAGGTAGAAGCTCGAGTGAGTAGGGAGATAAGGAATTCAAGGCTCACTTTCTCTCGCTCTAGTTCAGACCGATCTATGCTGGTCTTGCGTCTCTTTGCAGGAGGTGGAGAATTACCATATGGCCCTCCGAGAGACGATACCGATCCTGTAGATGATAATCCAGATGCTCCAAACCTTGGTGATGTTTGAGGTGTCGTGGTACGCGACGACGCCAGGGCGGATTGGTTCCCTATAGAACGTTAGCTACAGCCTGCAGTATACAGAGAGGAACCCGAGATTATCTAACTTACAGTATGCGATCATTTCCTTCCCAGTTTGTCCGATAACAAGGCCAAGAAGATCCGGGCAACACTCAGCGCTTTTGACCAAGGCTTCTAGCGACTTCATATCGCACAACTGACAGGCGGCCCAGAAATGGGGGGGTACATCACCGAGCGCCTCTTGGAAGCGCTGAAGAAGAGCTCGCCGTTCTTCGCTTGGGAGGTTGTAATCTTCTTCTGTTGGCTGCGGTGACGCCATAGCTTTGGGAGAGTGTGGGGTGTGGAGGTATGAAAGATGTGGGGGCTGGGTGTGGTGTTGCGGTGTTAAGGCGTGAAGCTGAAGGTGTGAAATCGACAAGGCTTTTGTGTGGCGCGAAATCCGAGATTCGGTAAGCGAGCCGCTAGAATCAGCAACTAGCTGTATCACGTGCCTGGATTTCAACACCTCAGTTTTACCACCTACCACCAACCTGGAATATACCACAGTGGCTTAATTAGAGAAATCTCGCACTTTAGAATCACCTCAGTTAACGCACAGTTACCTTAGAATTTGTACGCCTCAATCAGTATAGCTCGAGTGATACCTAAGGCACCCAAGGCGTACCTTACGGTAGGTCGCAAACTGTAACAATGGTGAGGCCCTGAGGGCTTCGTGTACCTTTAGCCTGCCACAGGTGCACCACCCCATATATTCTGACGTAATATTACCTATATTTGCTATCATTAGAACACTTTTATCGCGTTTACGCGTATTATTGGCCCTCTTGCGATCAGCGGGAGAGACCGAGGGGTGAGCGGAATCTCTGGCGGGATTTCCCAGTTCTGTCTAGCATGCCCCTCCTTGCCTCAGGCACACACATCTCTAGTCAGGAGTAATTGCTCGTAGCGCCGCCCTAAGCCCCCGTGTCCTCGGCTCCCTGTGTTTACATGACCTCGTATTGCTGGCCCAATCACCAGGCACAGTTCCGTGCAGGAATAGGGTAAAATGCTGGGTAAAAGCGCCACCAGTGCCGTAATCGTATCGTAATCCGGCGTGTTATCGGTGCCGGCGCCAAAAGCAGCGTGACTCGCGTTTTACGGAGTACTCACTGCGCCGCCCACCGCCATCTCATGTCGTTTCCAGCCATCCCTTTCGATCTTCGAACTTCAAACTTCTCTGCTTCTTGCATGCAGATTTGACTCGCCTCCTTCGTTTGACTTGTCCTTTTTACTTCCAACATTCGCTCGGCCTCTTTCTGACTTTCGACTTTCGACTTTCGACCTTCGTTCTCCCTCTCCCTCTCCCTCCTTCAATCCTCTTCTCGTCGTTCTCTGCCATCAACCCCGTCTTCTCCTCGCCCACCATGACGGGCAGTCGTTCCCTCCTTTCCTTGCTCTCCGCGGCCTCCCTGCTGCTCAACGGCGCGTCCGCGGCCGTCGACCCCATCGTGATCCAGGTGAGAACCCGTCAGTCCCCCATTGCCCATTACTCCGACTGACCCTTCTTCTATCCAGGGCTCCAAGTTCTTCTACAAGACCAACGGCACCCAATTCTTCATCAAGGGCGTTGCTTATCAACAAGGTGTCGGCGCCGCCGGTTCTACATCCCAATCCACCAACAGTATGCTCTTGACCACCTGCAAACAGATCTTCAAATGAAGGGCATCCCGCTAATTCACGCAAAGCTGTTTACAACGATCCTCTTGCCGACGCTGCCTCCTGCAAACGAGACGTTCCATTACTCCAAGAGCTCGGTGCCAATGTCATTCGAACCTACGCTATCGATCCCACGCAAGATCATTCTGAATGTATGTCCTTGCTCGATGCTGCCGGCATCTACGTGATTAGCGATCTTTCGGAGCCCAAGCTTTCCATCAACAGAGAGAGCCCATCATGGAACCTCGAACTTTACAATCGATACACTGCCGTCGTCGACTCCTTGGCCAACTACACCAACGTGATCGGTTTCTTCGCTGGTAACGAAGTTACCAACAATGCATCCTACACTCCCGCTTCCGCCTTCGTCAAGGCCGCTGTTCGCGACACCAAGGCCTACATCAAATCCAAGGGATACCGTACCATGGGTGTTGGTTACGCTGCTGACGACGATGCTACAATCCGTGCCGAGGTGGCCGCATACTTCAACTGCGGTGACCACGCTGATGGAATTGACTTCTGGGGATACAACATCTACTCATGGTGCGACCCTTCGGACTATGTTACTTCGGGTTACCAGAACCACACCCGGGAGTTCGCCGACTACAACGTCCCCGTCTTCTTCGCTGAGTACGGTTGCAACACCGGAGACGCTCACGGTGCTGCTGGACGAGACTTCTCCGAAATCCCAGCTCTTTATGGCCCTGAGATGTCTGTCGTCTTCTCGGGAGGCATTGTCTACGAGTATTTCGAAGAAGCCAACGACTATGGTCTGGTCTCCGTCTCGGGCAACACAGTCAGCAAACTTAAGGACTTCAACGCTTTCTCCTCTCAGATCCATAAAATCTCCCCATCTACGGTGAGCGCCGCCGCCTATACTCCTACCAACTCCGCCGGTCAAGCTTGCCCCACCGTTGGCTCCGAGTGGCAGGTAGCAGCAACTGGCCTTCCTCCCACACCGAACAAGGATGTCTGCGACTGCATGACGAGCACCTTGAAGTGCGTCGCCAAACCCAACCTCGACCCCGAGACCCTCGGCGAGCTCTTCGGCAATGTCTGCAGCTTGTCTCCCAAAGCATGCGCAGGCTTTGCGTTCAACACCACTCAAGGCACATACGGTGCATACCTCGGCTGCAACGCCCAGGACCAGCTCTCTAACGCTTTCAATGCTTACTACCTCGAGCAGGGATCAGCAGCCACCGCCTGCGACTTCGGCGGCAATGCCACCGTGGTCAAGCCAGCTGGCGCCGCCTCATCCTGCTCCAGCATCATCGCCGCAGCTACATCAGCAGCAGCATCAGGCGGCAACATTGGAGCCGCTAGTGGCACCGGCAGCAGCAGCAGCTCAACAGCAAGCGGGAAGAAGAGTGCTGGAAACGCTGTCCAGGCTTCGTTGTCTCTCGGATCTTGGTGCTGGGTGGCTTATCTCTCTACGGTGGTCTTGTCAGGCGCGGGCATCTTCTTCCTCTAAATACCTTAAGCAACCACGACATGCTTTCACGTTTTTCTCCCATCCTCTGAAATTTTCCTCCCGAACTTTTCCCTTCGAAGAGTGGAAATTATGAGGAACGTTCTGCACTCAATGGATCTGTCTATGGATCCGAGACGGTGCAACGCGTTCCAGGCGCCTTTGGTACTCCTGCCTTGTAATTAAACTGTAGTGAATGAGAATACAATGTTATTATAAACTTGGAAGATGATTGTTTTGTGATGCATCTACTAACAGCTTCTTTCTTGGGCTGGAGTAAACATGAGAACGTTCCTTTTATTCTCATTCCATGATATCATATCATATCCTTTTCTTTTTTCCAACTCCTTGCTTCGAAATGCCGTACAGTTCGATACCCACCTACCTAAGGTAGGTACCTAGCTAGTATTATTCCGGCTGCACATATCCGGCATATACATGTACCTATATACATACATTTTTGAATATATATCTCCCCCCTCCCCCCAAACCTCAAGACAATCAATCAAACCGCAAAGCCCCCACTATTCAACTGTCTCGGTTCACCCGCCGCCTCAAACGTACCATTTCTCAACCTTCTCAACGCCTGCGCCGTCGTACTGCCCGGTGCCACCCACCCCACATTCGCACCCACAACATCCCTCAAGAAAGCCACCGTCTCATTACTATACCCCTGCACGCCCTCGATCTCACTGCCCCACTCGAACGAGACCAGGTTCGGGGACAGCTGATCGTGCATGCGCGGCTGCGCGAGCGATTGGGATGACGTTAGGTTCTGATCGAGCACGTGCCAGAGGTGCTGGATGACTTCGGTGATGATGCGGGACCCGCCGGCGGAGGCGTGCGCGAGATATAGGGAGGAGTCTGGAAGCTCGACGATGGTGGGTGAGATGGAGGATAGGGGGCGAGCGTGCGGTTTTATGAAATTCGCGGGTGCGGGCGCGTATCCGAATGCGTTGGTGGTGTTGGGGATGCTGAAGTCTGGGAGTGGGAAGGGGAGTTAGTTAGGAGGGAGGGAGGAGGGAAGAAAGGGGGGAGGGGGAGACGAACCGTTCATTTCGTTGTTCATGATTACGCCCGTTTCGGGCACCATTACTTGGCTGCCGAAAAGCGTGTTGATGGTGCTGGTCACGGCGATGCTGAGGCCCGTCCAGTCGGCGGCGACGAGGGCCGATGTCCCGTCGTCAGTCAAGATGCCGAATCCGGACGGGTCGTACGCGGACGTGTTCAGGGTGTGGTACTCCTCGATCTTGCTGCGGATCTCGGCGGCGGTTTGTTCGGACACCATGTTCTCCTGGTAGGCGGTGAGATTGGGGAGGAATGTCGGGTCTCCCAGGAGGGTGCGTTGGCCGTATGCGAAACGCATGCCTTCGTCCAGGTAGTGCGTGGAGAGGTTGAGTGCCGATGGGGTCGACATATCGTAGCCTTCCACGATCTTCAGCGTGCTCAGCACCACCGCTCCGCTCGATGGGGCGCTCCCGCTGTGGATCTTAAAGCCGCGGTACGTGATGTTGGATGGCTGTCGGATCTCGACGGTGTAGTTTGCAAGATCCGCGAGCGTCATGGTCCCATTGGATTTCTGCAATGCCGTGATGGTGGCATTCGCAATTGCACCGTGGTAGAAAGCATCCGGCCCGTACTCAGCAATGCTTTCGAGGGTATTGGCGTAGCGCTTCCGGGTCATGGTGTCGCCGAGTCCAACCCTCGTGCCATTAGGAGCAAAGTCCAGCGCCCAGGTCTCGTCGTACGTGAGGAAATCGTAGGACCCGGCCGTCGCAGATTCCATGTACCGGACGAGATCCTCCGTCACCGTGAATCCGTACCGGGCCAACTTGATTGCTGGCTGGACCAGATGCTTCCAAGGCAGCGTTCCGTAGTTCTTGTGCAGATGTTCGAGTCCGCGCAGTTCACCAGGCACTCCGCTCGCCAGCCCGCCGTAGAGGGAGAGGTTCGAGTTCGACAGCGGCGGCGAGTACATGGTCTCGAAGGCCGCAGCAGGGGCCGTCTCCCGGAAGTCGATGAACTCGTAGCTCCCATTGCTTGCGCGGACCAGCATGAATCCTCCACCGCCGATTCCAGAGTGGTACATGCCAATGACCCCGACACAGAACTGTGTCGCTACTAGCTTTACGCACGTCAGCTCGCGGTCGTCAATTGATGGGGGGTGAACGGCATACCGCGTCGGCGGCATTTCCACCTTCCTTCAGGATGTCAATCCCGATGTTGGAGCAGACTGAACTCTCAGAAGCAACGGCGCCCAGATGGTCGGGCCCGGGTGGGTGTGGGTGCGGGGGAATTGCCCACGCTTTGCCTAGGAAGAGGCCGAAGCTGAGGAGGGTAGAGAGCAACATCTCGACGAGTTGTACAGGACGAGAAAAAAAAGAGAATAAAAGGAAAGAATGAGGAGGAAAAGAGAAAAGGGCAAGATCTTGTAGATCCTGTAGAAGCTTGAGATAGCTCACGATAGCTCACGATAGCTTCAGCGGTGACGATTACACGGCGAAGCAGGGAATGGCGCGAGCAATCTAATCGCTGCACTGTCTCTGCATATCCCATCTATGGGCGCCTTGGCCCATGTCACTGACAATCTGCAGGGTCCTGCCCGCGATACCATGGCAATCCAGAAGAATCCAAATTAATAATGATTTGCTGGATGAGGAAGCTCGGAAACAGAAGAGATGTACGCAGTACGGAACAAGGGGCCAGTGGGCCTTATCTCACGGTACCTGACAAGACGGCTCGAAGCTTGTCTGGACTCCGGAGTTGCAGCTATGGGGAAGTGGGGGGATGAACAGGGCCCATCAACCAGTAATCTTCGGTTTCGGGATGCCCGCCCTGCTGACAGCGTGAGCCTTGAAGAAAGGAGGAAAGGCTTGGATGTCGTGATCGTGAGGCTAAAAGGTTCAAGGTTGAGGCTTTTGACATCTTGAACATCTTTGAAGGATTCACGGAAATAAGAGATGTCAAGAGGAATTGGAGAGAAAAGAGAAAAGGCGGGAGGAAGGGACATGATGCGATTACGGTATGTTTGATTACCTTATACAGCATTACCAGGATATTAACTGTATTCTGCCGCTCGTATCATACGAGAATAAGATAAGGTACTCTTGAAAGACTTCAACTCTGAAGACTTCAAAGTACCTTGGCTTCAACTCAAATCGTTCGAGTGCAAGTGAGTAATTCGAGAGGATCTGAGTTCTGCACCAGCTAATAAGCAATTAAGTAATATTCGCATCATGGCCGGCGACCCTCTCGCACCGTGCCGCAGAGTAAGGTCCACAGGACGGCAACGCCGGCGAGCCACACAACTTACCTACTCCATATAAGGCAGCTGAGCAGCTGAGCGGTAAATGGTAAAGGTTTGCTCAGGCATGGGCGGCGCTCTTCAAAGGGCGAGGCTCCTTCAGGAGCGAAGCGGAGGCGGAGGCAGCTTTCCGTTCAATACATCATACCTTCATGAAATTATTATAAACGGTAGACCATGAGTAAAAGTAACGAGACACCTCTGTATCAGGAATTTATCCAGAGTAGCATCATGCAATGAATATAGGGGGCATTTCAATGCCATTTCTACGAATCAGACAACTTCTCCATATGTTTTTCACAATCCCATTTTCACTCTCCTTGCTGAAGGCCAAGAGCGAGCAAGAACATTGATTGATTGATTGTTACTTCGAAAAAAATACTGCAAAGGCCGGCCAGTTTCCCTCTACGTGCTTCGAATCTGGCTTCTGCATGTCATTCATTGAACATCCTTCCAAGCTCCTACTCAGTCTGTTGAAGGTACTTAGTTAGGTAAGGAAGTCAACACGCCGGAATCAAATGCTCACGTGATGACAATCTCGCGCCGAGGAGGTCAACGCTACTTGCGATGTGCAACAAAACTCTCGTTTCCGACCTATGATATCACTCACGTGCATAAAATCACGTGATTGACAAGGTCATCGCCATTGAAACGCCTTCAACGTCTGGGACATCAGCGTCGATTGCGATGTGCAACAAAACCCCGCCCCTAAGGTGATATCCCAAGTCATGTGTATAATAGTAAAGGAGAAGATTGTTGTGGGAAAAGTTAGGATTTGAAGGTTGAAGGTTGAATGCTGTAGGGGGTTCCGAAGGATTGGAGATCTTTATCTTCAGCAATTTTATATAATGGGAGTTTCTGAACCAATTTGATGGCTGACGCAGAATACGATACATACCATAAGACATTTTGGGAAGAATTAATGTGTTTTGTATAATAATGTTTGCGTAGGTTGTCCCACTCCAAGCGCAACATCTGGGACCTCGAGGTTCGTGGACAACATTATGGAATCAATTGCGAGTTAGGCCCATCCATCTCCATACGCCTTGCTACTTTTCGAAGCTCGGCAAGAGCCTCAGTTAATAATAAGACGTGTGTGTACGTTGTCATCGTGGCGGGAATCGTCAATGTGAAAGGAGGAGAGAGAGGGGGGGGGTTGAAAATAAAAAAAAATTCGAAATGGAAAAAGAAAGCGTTCCATCTAGGTACAACCCAGCAATTTGAGCAGAAGGCCCAAAAGAAAAAAAGCCAAAAAGCCAAAAAAGAAAAAGATGAATGAACAGGTGTTCATTCGTAACATGTGACCTACGCAGGGATCGAACCTGCAATCTCTTGATTCGTAGTCAAGCGCCTTGCCATTGGGCCAGCAGGCCGTGTTTCCTTGTTGTGACCGAAGATACACAGATACCTATAAGAACAAAGAGAACCGTAAAAGCACAAAAGATTGGTAGAAAGTACCTTAGAAAAGGCACCCAGTGACCGATGATAAATATCATAAATCAAAAAGCTCGAATAATGAAACGCTTCAATTTATTTGACCTACGCAACTCTCACTTGGCTTCCTTCATGTTCAGGAAGTCCTTGGAAGGGAAAGTACGGAGTTTGCGTTTCCGTATAATAATAAATGCCTGGTAATTAAGGCTACGCTCCAAGACAACACCTTAGATACCTTAGGCAGGAAGACCAACCCCCTATGTTTTGCATCCAACATAGATCTCGGCGTTGCACTTCCTCTTCCTCTCGAGGCAATTGACCTCTCTGATGAGGACAGTCAAGAGATTGGAAAACAATACGAGAGCAACTGGAGCTGAACCTGACCTTGGCACATATACCCACCCATACTTTCGCCGAGGAGAGCATCTTATGAAATTCCTCAGACATCCTACAGTCTCTTTCCAAGTGTCAACTTCATGTCTGGGTACATCCTCTTCGATCAGCATACCCTCCGCCAGTGCTAGGTATTGATTAAGGTTGCAGTCGACCAACTTCCAAGTGGGAGCAATCATTTTATAACTCATTCTCACACATTCCAGTGATACAATCTCTTGTCAACAGGCCCAACCCCAGAGCTCTCACAATCCGGTTTCATCTCCGCATCACAAGATCCGGCAGCTGCTCCCAAGCTCTCCTAGTTTTGGAAGATGCTTCCATGGAATATTGGATGAAAACAGTCGGCCAAGGAGAGAAAAGGACTGCAGTTATCTCGATCAGTTCACACGTGATCTTGTTATCCTCGGCAAAATACCCAGCCACAATTCCAATTCTAACGACACCTCGTCGAGTTTCCCTATTTGCTCTTGCTGATGGTTCAACGTCAAGAAGAGGGGCAGAAATGAAGGTCACAATTCTCAAGCCCTCTATACAAGGAGAAGGAGAGCAAAAATGTCCCCAATTTTCTACTCTTCGGTGGAAGTTACTTGACCATAACCCCGGTGAAGTTGGTTTAGGATCTCCCTCTATATGGCCTGCCGCGATCCTAGTGTGCAGCTTGTACTTGATAAATGATCTTTGCCTTGTTTAGAGACGACTGCTCTCCATCAGTACTCGACAGTTATCTCCTTGTACTCATCACGAACACTTGTCCAATTTCTTGAAATATCATGGCATCAGAGAAAGGGAATTCTGTCAAGGGGATGCTGCCTTCAACCTGCTCCGGTCCGAGGTTGTTTTATCTCTGAATATAGTAGCACTTGGCTTTAAATCACCGTTCGGTTCTGTTGCAGATTCCATTAGCCAAAGCCGCCATAAGAGATCATTGAGAAGGGACGTGGCGGCCTGTGGGATACATATCTTTCAGGCTGGCTTGAAGTTCATCTGTATGGCATCTTTGCAGATCCAGTGCTCGGTGTATCGAAGTCGTATCGTTGGGAAGGACTTCGTTCATGCGACTTCGTTCATGCATCCTTCTCGGGTTTGTCAACTGATTCGAATGATTTCAGGGCTTAATTTCAACTTCAATGATCGATCTGCTGTGGTAAGTCACCAAAAGCTGTTCTACATTTGCTATTGTTTTCTCTTTCAATCTACGGGCCTAGGCACGCTCCTTCCTCGGATATGATATCAAAACTCAATCTTATCGGCTAGAATTTCCAATATCTTCATGAGATAAGAAGCCTACGGATGATATTGATTACTGGTTATTGTTTTCCCGTGGAAGATACTTACCCTTCAGGGCTTGTTGTTATGCCAGTTGTTTATTGCCTGATCGATATTGAGTTTGGTCTACAGACAACCGTCAGGGTGTTTTGCCAGGCCCAGCCATAAACATCGTCATCCTCTATCCTCAATCCGGATTGTTTTGATCATTTTCTTGTACAAGATACCTACCCTTCAGGGCTTCTTGTTATGCCAGATGTTCATTGCCTGATCAGTATTGAGTTTGGTCTACGAACAACCATCAGGGTATTTCGCCAGGCCCAGCCATAAAAATCGTCATCCTCTATCCTCGATCCGGATTGTTTTGAACCTGAACCTGCTTATTCTGAACCTGAACCTGCTTGTTCTGGACTCTGTCTTGTTTGTTTTGAACTCTGAAATAACACGCCAATTTGGCGCGCTGGTGATCCTCTGCAAGTATAAGTATCCCTCGTTTCGCCCACTTTTTCTTCCTTTTCCTTCTCCTCCATCCGTTTCCCCCTCTCTCGTAAGTCCACTCCAACACATGCGTACGCCTTCCATTCATTTGTAATGGATCACTGACAGCAACAAGATACTCTACAATGTCTCGCATTGTGCGTATCACTTCTTCTTCTGGGCGTGCTCCTGGGGCGCCCAGCTCATCTTCCATCACGTCGGCGCATTCGCGTCAGAGGTACCAGTCCTCTACCCTCCCTCTCCCTCCTCGCCCTCCTCCTTCCAATGCGTCGGTGCATCAGCATCAGAGGTACCAGTCCTCTACCCTCCCTCTCCCTCCTCGCCCTCCTTCCAACGCGTCGGTGCATCAGCATCAGAGGTATCAGTCCTCTAACCCTCCCCCCCTTCCCCCTCCTAACTCGAGGACATCAGTGGTCAAGTCTCTAGACTATGGCTATGATGACTCGATCACACCAGCTACAATACAGGAACTCACCAGCTGGGCTCCTGTCCTCCCCACTGAAGTCAAGAAGCAGTCGACTACTGACTGGCTTTCAGCCGTCCCTGCAACAACCCCTTCACCCCGACTCTCCGTTGGGTCATCTGTGTTCGACTTGCTCAAATCCTCTTCGGTTCTGCCAAGTGTAGAGTCGGAGGCGGAGGAGCAGGTTGATGCGCCCCAGTGGGCCACTAACGTTGAGAAGGTATGGTTCCCTGCGTCCCTCAGTACTCCCCATCCAGAGCCCCCCTATACTGCTGCCCTCACTTTTTCTTCTCCATCTTCTGCTTGTTCTCCTCGTCCTTGGTTTGCAACTCCTGTTCGTTCTGCTGCTCCTTCTCCCCAAACATTTTGTTATCCCCCCACTTCGTCTGAGTTTTCTGTACCGTCTCATTCTTCTTCTGATCCTTTTCTTTCTGACCCTTGCTCTGTTTCTCGTCCTGCTGGTCTTGATTATTCTGTTGCGCCCTCTACTGTTTCTTACCCTGCTTCTTCTATTGGTTCTTCTCGTCCTGCTTCCTGTGTTGCTTCTGATTGTGCTGCTTCTGATTCTGCTTCCGTGTCTGCTGTTTCTGGTTATGTTGCTTCTGGTTCTTCTGCTGCTGTTTCTCCTAGTTTCGATGTTCGCCCAAAGATTCCTCAACGCCGCAAGATTGCTCCTCGGAGTCTTTCTGGCGGTAGCAGGTGTTCTTCACGCTTCACCGATTCTCGACCACAACCTCGTCCTGCTCCTGTTCCTTGCATCCCCGAGGAGAAACCCCCTCGCTCACCTATTCTTCCTCCCCGACGTACTTACCCAACGCCTGCCTGGCTTACGTCAACGAATCACAGGCGCGACCCTTTCGAGGGACTTCTTCCTTCCAGGCCCCGGACCTACTTGGAATGGTTCCACCATACCGGTACCTGGGGCTATCCTAACGGCAAAATCGATATCTATAGTCCACCCGCGCATATCTTACACCCACTTCCGACACGGACCAATATCTCTAGTAAGCCCCTTCATGTTGTTGCTGACGACTGCTCTAGTGTTATCTCTAGTGATATTTCTACTGACAATAGTGACCTTACCATCATCCCTACTGGCATCGATATCCCTGTGCCTATCCCTACTGACGTAAGCATCTCTACTCCCCCTACTGACGATAGCATTCCTACTCCCCTTACTGACAACAGCATCCCTACTCCCCCTACTGACGACAGCATCCCTACTCCCCCTCCTGTCCCTACTCCCCTTACTGACAACAGCATCCCCACTCCCCCTCCTGTCCCTACTCCCCCTACTGACGACAGCATCCCTACTCCCCCTCCTGTCCCTACTCCCCTTACTGACGACAGCATCCCTACTCCCCCTCCTGTCCCT
>NW_020194483.1:486681-540779 GCF_003019875.1 Amorphotheca resinae ATCC 22711
CTCCCCCTCCTGTCCCTACTCCCCTTACTGACGACAGCATCCCTACTCCCCCTCCTGTCCTTACTCCCCTTACTGACAACAGCATCCCTACTCCCCCTCCTGTCCCTACTCCCCCTACTGACAATAGCATCCCTACTCCCCTTACTGTCCCTACTAACAATAGTATCACTACCCCTATCACTACTCACAGATCTCTTCCTGGCAGCTGGCCAGAAGATGCAGAAGACGAGACGCCGGTCTCGGGCTGTGAGACGGGATTCTGGTCCCGACTATTGCGTCCTTCATTGTAAGTCCTCATTCATCTCACTCCCAATCTTACGCAGCAGCTAACAGGACCTAGAATCGCCGTCGGAGTATCCGCGGCATTATATTGTTTCTCGACATATTTTTAGTCAACATCCTTAGGATCCTCAGCATTCTTCCAATGGTCACCATCTCTTATCACCAAATCCAAAAAACACCAAAAAAATTCGAAAAATACAAAACAATCACCAAAAAAATCCGTTGAATCGGCTTTCGACTTATTTCTTCCCTTTGTCAATTCTCAGCAACATACCTTACCTCTTATATCAGGCGACTTTCGGTCACCACCAAAAAAATTCGAAAAACACAAAACAATCACCAAAAAAATCCGTTAAATCGGCTTTCGACTTATTTCTTCCCTTTGTCAACTCTCAGCAAACATTCATACGGTATCGGTATTTTCAGTCTTGGCATTCTTTTTCCCTTTCGGACCGGCTTTCGACTTATTTCTTCCCTTTATCAACTTTCAACAACATTCATAAGGTATCGGTATTTTCAGTCTCAGCATTCTTTTTCCTTTTTCGGACCGGCTTTCGACTTATCTCTTCCCTTTGTCAACTTTCACCAACATACCTTACCTCTTATATCAGGCGACTTTCAGTCACCACCAAAAAAAACTCGAAAAATCACAAAACAATCACCAAAAAAATCCGTTGGATCGGCTTTCGACTTATTTCTTCCCTTTGTCAATTCTCCGCAACATTCATACGGTATCGGTATTTTCAGTCTTGGCATTCTTTTTTTCCTTTGGGGGCTTGGGGACGCTTGGGGATGGGGAGTTGGGAGGTGGGAGGTGGGGGGCCTGGTGGGGTCTTCCGGATTGGGATTGAGAGATGGAGATGGAGATGGAGCTGGAGCTGGAGAGTAGGTTCGAGTCACAAGGGGCAGGGGGTGCGAGGTGGAGGTGGAGGTGGTGGGGCAGGTCGAGGACGGAGGACGGACGGAGGACGGATGGTGGTTTATCATTTTGGGGTTGTTGGAGTTGGAGATATCATTTTTGGGATTGGGGGAGCCAAGCCAAGCATAGATAACACGGGGCAGCAGTCGAGGACAACAAACATACCTAGACGGGGTATTCATACAAGCAGAATTCACATTCATACCCAACCAAACAAACTTCCAATATGGACTTGGTGCACTTTTTAAATACTTGATTCTTTGCTGATATGAGAAGACTGACGTTGTGATCTCATACCTTTAATCACAGAGTTTGAACAGATACGATATGACAAATGAGTAAATCCTCCTCCCTAGTTTTTGCCTTTCAGACGCCCATGCTTGCTTGCTTGCTTTGCTTGCTATCCATTATTCGCCCGGAACGCCCAAAAAAGGGATACATATATAAAAGAAAGAAAAAAGGAAGAAAGAAAGAATCATAGATAGAACAGCCAGCCACTCATCGCTTCCTACTCCTCGCCTTCGGTTTCTTCGAGAACTCATCCGTACTACCCATGACCTCCGAATCCAACATGTAGTCCCTTCCCTCCATGGGGCTCTTCCTACGCATCTCGCCGCGGCCAACCGCGATGAACTCCTCCTCGCTCTCGCTATCATTCAGGTCCAGCTGGACCGGCATGCGGAAGGCGTTCTCCTCCTCGACCATCTCGCCCTTGACCGGCTCGATGGTCAGCACGTCGATGTCCTCGTCCTCGAGATCCAGGCGCCGCTTGTGGATCTCTTCTTGCGGGTGGATGTCGAACTCGTCCTCGCGCTCGATGTACTCGACGTTCTCTTCGACCTCGGCGAAGTCGGGCGCGAGTGCTGACCAGCGCTGTTGCGGGACGATCGACCACACGTGGATCCGGCCCGTCTCGAGACCGCAGGCCGCGATCAGGGGCCGGTGCGGATGCCACTCGACGACGCCGTGCTCTTCCTTCGGCCCCTCGAGGATCTTGACCAGGCTGCCGTGGTTCCGCTCCCAGATGTAGATGTCGTGGTTGTTGTACGTGGAAGCCGTCACGTATTCGCCCGTGGAGCTGAAGGCGACGTGGTTCCAGGACAGTCGGTTCACGACGTCTTGGAATTTATGCTCAACTTCAATGTCGATGGTGTCGGGGTCCAGATCGGCTGCTGATAGGTTGGGCAGCTGGATCGTTCGGATGATCCTGTCCTGAGCATTCACCACTACGTCTCGTCCTGAGCTGGTGAGGCGTAGGTAGATAACAACTCCTGTGCAGATCTTCGTTGAGTATATCGTTGTCCGCGTAGCAACCTCTATTATATTCAGCCACCCCTTGTTCGTCCCTGACAGGACATGGTCTCCGGAGGCTGTAAAGATCGCGACCGTCGTGGTCTGCTTCGCATCTTGCGCATTCTGCCGGTTCCTGGACGCTTCATCTTCATCGTATTTTGTTCGTTTCGGAGCGGAGGGTAGATTCAGCCTCACGGCTTCAGGTTCAGACACATCGACTAGCAGCGGTTGGTCCTCGAACAAAGAGACCACGAACTTGAGACTGTTCGACGATTAGCGCGAGGGGGCCTCTAAGGCGCTTGTGCCCAACTCACTGATTCCATGGATGAAGCTCCGCAATGTAAACCGGTGCCTCGAACCGCACTGTCCGCAATATGCTCCCATCCTGTAGATCCCAGATGTTGCATTTCCAGTCCTGGCACGACGTGAGGAGGTATCGGCCGTCGCGGGACCAGCTGAGCGATTGCACTTGGCGTGTGTGGTCCTTAAGCTTCCGCGCTACCCCGTTGGTCTCGACGTCGAAGATCACGACGGTGCCGTCGACGCGGCCCGCAGCGAGCAGGTCGCCTTTGCGATTGAACCGCACGCAGGTGGCATGTCCGCTGCGAAGACTGCCAGTAGTCGACTCGGGGTAATCTTGCGCGAGCACAAAGGGATCGACGAGAGACAGGTTCATGATGCTGTGTGTCGTCGCTTGGGTCAATCCTGTCGTCGGGAAAATGGTTGGAGGAGGGAAAACCTAGCCTCGTTCGTGGAGTTGAAGGCGAGGCTGAGAACTCCCAAAATCTTAAAAAACTAGGCTGAGGTCACGTGGAACACCAGGACATTCCCGCTTACCTAGGTACCTTAACAGTCCCCCCCTTTTCCCCTTTTCCCCTCAGCGAAATCTATGGTTTCCAAAGAGCCAACTATCAACAGTTTGCGATCTTTTAGTGTCAATCGGTTTGTATACCATTTAATTTATACTGGCATGGAAGTCTGGTCTGCTGGCTGACCTCTTCTTTGCCGTCGTGTACTACTGTACATCTAAAAATGCCTTGAATGCGCCTCGCTATGCTTTCTATACCGACCATCAGGTACAATATTATACAACTTCCCTAACACCTTTGGTATATACCACGCTTTGCAACCTTTCCCAAACTCCCAGGCTATGACTTTTGTTCAAGTGTTCAGAGCTCAGATCTTATCATCCCTCTCTTTCAAGGCTCAATCCCTTCACTCCCGATATCACTTCCGCAGCCACATCTCTGTTCCTTTCTTCAACTGTGGCAGGACGAGGAATTTGAGAATCAGTGATCTGCGTATGATCATCTTCATGTCTTTCTCCCTCTACACTCAGCACAACATCTTCCTCGATTTCAACTTCTTCCTCCAGAACACTTCCCTCCTCTTCATCTACCGAGTCGGATAATATACTGTCATCCAATCCGTCCTCTCCTTCTTCTTCATATTCTTCGCCTTCTTCTTCTTCGTCTTCTTCTTCTTCGTCGTCTTCTTCATGAGAGATGTAGCTATCGCCCATTTCTTCGTTTACATCCTCGTCCTCGTCCTCTTCGTCTTCACTTTCACGGATGTCTTCGTCCCGAGCTTCCCTTTCGTCGCTCTCCGAATCGCTGAAGTCGTCAACTTCGAGGATTGGTTCTCGCCAGTATGTGAAATCAGTATACTCTTCCCCGCCACCCTTGACGAGTGTGTTGACGGGAGGGAAGTAATGGTCTACGACCTCACGCATGTTGACATAGCTGTATCTCAACTTGTTGAGACTCAGTAGATCCAGTGAGACTTCGGCATAACTGTTGATCGTAAAGATTCGATTGCTAGGGATGCTGACCGAGCGATATGACAGAGCATCTGTAAGTCTGTTACCGAACCCGGCATAGAACGGCGTTCGATTTGGGCCGAAAAGGTTTTTGATATCGCGCAGACAAGCCATTTTGAAGACTTCGGGTTTGCGAATGTACAGCTCTCTTCTTAAAGCCGCAATCGTACGGTCAGGGCTCATGATCGTCGGTCCACTGGGCAAGCGATAGCCTTCCTGATAGACGCCGTTAAGGTAGGCTCGAGTAGTATCAGCCTGCCCCACCGAACGGGATGTCAGATACATGATATTGTACCCGTTATTGACGATCTCCGTGTAAAGCTTCGCTACGCCTATATGCGTCCAATCGCGACCGATCATATTGAGCACATGGCCGAGAGCATCGGACTTGGTAATCGTGCCATCGATGTCAGAAATCACAATGGGAACGTCATACTTCCAAAGATACATATATGCTTGACAGGTTGCCCGATTTACTGTGAAGCTCATTGGATTCGGGCCAGGTTTCAAGCCCAGGGTCTTCAATTGATCGCTTGTCAGGCGAAGTGTCTTCGCGTAGTTGCGATTTGGATCGCCCGCACTCTCTGGAGGCGTCTTGGGCGGGGTTTCTAAGCCAATCCGGGCACCTTCTGAATCCGCACGGCGATGAGTGGGGACGGCGGGTGTACGAACAATATCGCTGTCTGCGTCACTGTGATACCCTGGGTCTGATGCGGCGTCACTGGTCAAGGCCTCGGGATTTCGAATGCCCGCAGCCTCCGCCCTCTGACTTGCGGCCTCTTTGGCCTCTTCACTACTGTATATCCACAAATTGCCATGCTCATCAGCTCCAATGAGAGCCCCTATGTCATAGTTACCTTCCAATTCCTCGGACAGAATCTTTCTCGCAATGACTTCTGCTCGAAGTGCAGCATCGTCACTACTTTTGTATCCCGTCATATCGAGCATTAGATCTCCCGTATCCGTGACCTGACTAGGTATATTTGAAGCAGAAAGGCGGTTTGATAAAGCCATCGCTCGTTCGATCGCTTCCTTTGTTGGTAAGGGTGGCGGACTATTGGATCTTTCGGTAGGCGCATCAGACGTTCTATCCTGTGGCAGGAAGGTTGGAGAGGAGGAACGATTCTGACGTTCTCGCCCTGTTCCGTCGCTGGTACGTGCACGGGCATCGGATGGGAGTGGTTCATCTGGGTTGCGTCGTCCAGAAGCAATTCCAGCCCAATCCCCTGATAATGGGCGCGCATTTTGATAATCGGGTGATGAAGATAGAGGGGTCAGAGTACCTGGTATGTTAGCTATGTCTAGCCTGAGGAGAGGGGAGCACTCACTGAGATTGCTGCCTCTCCTCTGCGAAGAAGCGGAAATCGTCAAACTACCGGATCTTGCCTTCCCTGTCACAGTGTCTAAATCTAGGAAGTCTGGCTCGGAGAGATTAGGGACGCTTGAGCTTTCTGCCGGCAAGGGAGGGCTGGAAGCTGGTGAGACCAGAGGTGATGTTTGCATGGCCTCAGGAATAGTATCGCTCGTCTCAAACACAAAGAACGCCTCCCCTCCTTCCCCAAGCTTCATGGCATAATCCTGCTTGACATTGTTGACAGAAAATTCCACCTTCTTCTCGTACGGTCGAAGCAGGGAAAACTTCCCAAACCGGACGTGGAAGGGAGAGCACGCCAAGGACCCATCTTCTTGCTCGACAACTATGACATCGATGGCACCGCTAAGGGTTGCCGGGTTTATCGAGTTCCATGTTTTCGAGACTGATCCACTTATGCTCCTAACGTACTGCATGGCACTTGGGATGTGTGCAGAGCGGTCCCGGGTATTCGAATCGAGGCCAACAAGAGAGGGATCGAAAAGAGGTCGCGATGGAAGAAATTTATTGTATTCTCGAGCGGATGGTGCAGAGCTGGACGAGATGGTTGAGCGGGCTCTGGTGGGGGTGATGGGTCAGTTGATGAGTGGTGGATTGCTTTCGTTGGGGTTATCTGCAGGGTGGAATGCGGAGGCGCAGGGAAGTTAAGTAGAAGGGCCAGGGCCAGTCCAGATGGAAAAAGAGCTAATGGAGAAGCGTGAGAGGGGCGTAGCGAGCGGGAGAGGCAGCAGAATGACCGACAGAGGCGAAGGAGAGAAGAGCAGACGCTGAAGGAGTTGATAATGAGTTGAAGATGGCGTTGAAGAAGCAGAAGTTGAAGATGAAGATTGAAGTTGAAGCTGAAGATGTCCTCCTGATAATGCGGGTGACGTCCTGCGAGAGCCGATCCCTGCCAGGTACGCCGCTTTAATGCCACCTTTTTGGGGTTCAAGCGGCGCACCGAAGTCTGTCCGCGACTCCGCCCTCCGCATTTCTTTTCTTTTGCTTTTACCCGGGCCGAGGCCTCATGTGAGTTGAGTTGAGTTGAGGAGAGCTGAGTTGAGTTGAGTTGAGTTGCTCAACACTGACTCTGTATATGCCCCTATACAGCTACATACAGCTACATATAGATCTCATCTGCATACGCATACAGAGACATACCTCAGATACACAGACACAGTACCTATGTACGTACATATATGTCCGGATCTGCATGGTCAGGAAAAACAAATGTTATCTATCGATCCCGAATCTGCATAGGCTCTTCAGCTCTGCAGCAGGTGTCTCTATATCAATAGCAATCTGTATGTGCCGACCCCACGCGTGGATAGATATACGAGGATCAATACAGGGGTCTGTCTTTTGAGGCTTCCTAGGCACCTGGTACTTTACATGTGAAGATCCAGAGGAGCCATCACCTAAGTAAGTACTTGCCCAAGATTCTCAATGTGCAGTGAAATCGCCATGACCTGGATCTGCCGAATAATCCGAAACCCATGTAGAAGTGGTTTGACTGTGCTGTCCTGTTCCAAGAGAACTAGAACATACCTTATCGTTCTTCTATCCTTCGAATCTTTTCTCAGGGGGCATTCTCGCAACCCGCTATATCTAACAATAACCTATCCTCTGTTCTCTAGTTTTCTCGCACAATAACATAGCTGAACTTGAGACGACGGTGAGAAAGGAGAACACGAAATTGGTAAGAGAGCCTCTAGACACGCTTGACTAGGCTTCTCTTACCTACTCAAGGTAAAGAGCAGGTCGGACCATGGGGCCGGTTTCGCAAGTCTTCAGATGATATCCGTTACGGATACGTTTGGGGACTAAGACATAAGGGGATGGTAGGTACAAGTCAAGAGAGCGCACGTGAGTTTAAAGAAATGGTGATCAAAGGCAAAGAGAGGGACAGCAACAAGGAGAGTATTGATATCAACTCTAGATCATGCCTCTCTGAAACTCGAACAGGAATAAATTGATAAAAGTACACTTGTAGTGACAAGATAAATCAAAGGAGCCGCGTCAGAGATAGAAGGGGAGGACACAAGGGTAGAGCGAGAGGAGAGTATACAACAGAGAGTACGGGAGAGGCAGAGAGAGAAAAAAAGAAAAAAACAAGGAGAGCTTCCTTGAATACTTACCGCAAGAGAGACGGTACTGATACTGCGTGATCCTTCATACCATTACAATACCTACCGGCTGTAGTATGGTTGATGCTGTTGATTCTGATACCCGGTACGGTTCCTGGCGTACTCCCCACTACCGACCTAGTCATCCCATAATCAGATAAACTAGAAGTATGTATGGGAAGCGCTCTCAGCCACGATGATAACCAGATCACCAAAAAGATTTAAAATTCATATGCGATGGAGAATATCCTAATTCCAAGGGCAAGACCTGGCGCAGACTTCAGGCCTCCAAGGCAGCTTCGGTAAACAATATATTTCGGTGGAGAATTCTTCCTAGTCGCCCAACCACCGCCACGAACGAACGAGACGAACAACCACGATTGACGACAAAAGACAACGACAACGACAAACTCACAGAAAAGGTCCCTCCTACCTCAAGTCATACCGGCAACCCAGCACCCATCTGACTCTGCATGAATGCTGTCACGTATTACGGCGAACTGGTGAACTGGGTTTTGAGCCATGTCACAGACGCTGACATGTTCATCGTACAGTCCGCAGTGACTTGCTGCGCGCTCTTCTGGTTCGTGCGTTCCTTCTGTAGATCTCGAGGATACTAAGCATTGGAAAGGCTCCTTCATCGCGCATGGCTCACCCTGTGGAAGCCCGTTCCCGAGCTCATAAGCATCCTGGGCGTGGAGGTCCCAGATGCTCCAGCAGTATCACTCGCGGGGATCAAGGCCGATGCAGTCACTCTTCACTGGACACGGCCTGGTGCAAACAAACCTGTGATCAAGTACTTGATCCAGGTCAATGGAGTCAACGGTAAGGGCATAAATGAGCGTGGCGTGCAGCACCAAACTGATTATCTGTAGTGGGGGAATCTTCGCGTCTAGAGACCGCTATCACTGTTACGGGCTTGAAACCAGGACACTTCTACAATGTCCGAGTCATCGCTGTCGGGTCAAACAATTTTCAAGCTGGGAGTGGGGTTATACGTCTGAGGACATACGGTCGCGATGGCCGTCCACAGCTAGCTAACAGTCGTATGCCTCCAAACCTCTCCATCGAAGATCAACACAATGGTTCGGATAGCGGGGATGAGTCGCAGGGAGCGCGAGGTCAGGTCATTGGAGTCGAAGCCGCTGCTGCCCCGGAAGGTGCGCAGGTTATGGCTCGAGAGTCCAGCGGCCCCCATCCCGCCCCGAGGAGAAATACGGGTGGTAGGAGACATTCTCCATCGAACACAGCGGTCGATCACTCAGCTCTGGCAAATAGCGTCTCAAACCAACCGGAAGAGTCTATGCAGCAGTTGACAGAGCGGTTTGAAGCGATCCGGAGGGAGATAGAGGAATTGACGGCGCAGATTTCAAAGGATGCGGAGGAGTTTAAGTCCCAAATGCTTGATTTAATGAAAGAGAGGGATGAGAAGAGGCAGGCATTAAAGGAGAAGGAAGAGGCAAGCGAAAAGCTCAAGAAGGAGGTACATTATTCGGAGCGGGCGAACAGACAAGCGCAGAATCGGAAAACGCAAAAGGAGAAGATCCTACGGGATAAGCAAGCTGAGAGGGCTAAGATGCAAGATGATATGGTGAGGTGGAAGAAGGAGATAGAGGATATGAAAGCAGAGCGAGAATTGTGGAATGAAGAGCGAGAGAAGTTGAACGCCGCGAAGGAGGCCAGAGCTGAAGAACTCCGAGCAACGATCCGCAAACGACAGAACTCACTAAACGGGTTGGAAGAGGAGATCCGAGTGAAAGGGCTGCAAATCAAGGAGCTTGAAGAAGAGCGGAAACATCTTCCTGGAGGTCAAGACGATGAAGAGTCACGGGAACGTGATGCTGCTGAGGCGCAGAGTAATATTGAGTGGGAGCTCAAAGAGAGAGAATTGACCACCCAACTCCATAACCAGTCTTTGCACCTGCGGCAGCTTCAAGCAGAGTTTCACGGCCAGCAGGCTCTTTTCGCTGCTATCAGCGCGCGTCAAGCCAACAACCCGCTGATGTACCAAGGGAGTTCATCTGCTTTGGAGCTCGACCCAGTCGGTGGTCAAGTCAAAGCAAAATCGCGCCGAAGTCGAAATCGCAAGAGTCGAACCAGCACCATTTCCTCCCCTATTGCTGGCTATCCAATCACTGACTCGCCGTTTCCAAGCGCGAGTGCATACAACAATCTAAATGGCGCCTCTTGCTCTGCTTTTGCACCCGGGCCTTACTTCGATCTTAGCAACGATACTGCAATGGTGCCACTTTCGGAACACAATAGTGGTATGAGCGACGTAGACTTGCGTGCATTCACGGTTGGAGCACCCCTGAGCCCGACTGCAACTGCATTATTGCCTTCCAACATCTTTTCAGATGATGATCCTCCAAGCCCCCGTGCTGAATCCTCCGGCTCGTTCGGTCCTGCTCTTCATGGCAACCAGGCTTCCACAAATCACGACAACGACCCACAATCTCCAGGTTCTTCAAGCCGCTCAGCTAGTATCATGTCCAGTCCCCGTGAATCCTCACATGCAGTTTTTGGCGTATCCGGCCGCGAACATGCATCAGAGAATGATCGAAGATCCACGAACTCGCCCAGGACAGACTACGGCGCAATTGGATCCCCTAGTGGTTCCGATCGGGCCCCCGCTCACAAAGGCTTCGGAAACATTTTTGGTTTTCCAAGAGCTCGTGGTAAGACAACAGTGCAAGACGATGGGCCTGCTCTAGGAAGCCTCAAACAAGGCCAAAGTCAATCGTTTCCACGTTCTACGGAGGAAGCGGAAGCGATCGCTAATAGACCTCGCCGCATCAGCTTCTCTTCGGGCTGGAATGTCATGCCAAGCTTTCTGTCGCGCAACTCGCCGGCTGGAGAGCTTAGCACAGGCAATGCTCCAGCGCCAGCACGCAATGCTGCGGCGAGAAGAAGACGCGGGTTCAATATGTTTAGCTCGAGTATAGACGATCCCGCGACTCTGTTTTCTGATCGCGATCCTGGCAGTCCTCGCCCTGTGTCAACTGCTTCTTCTGACCTTCCTCGGCCATCGACAGATAGTGCACCCTTTGGTTGGCCTGCCGCCGATGGCAATGTCATGAACAGGAATAGTCCGCTTGCCACTAACTGGTCTATCAATGTTTCTCAAGCGTGGTCTAGAAACCCATCGAGGAGAACCAGTATGCAGCATGGCTCCAGCTCGGCGTTGACAGGCGGAATTGCGAGTGATGACGACGAGTTCTTGCCCTCAGACACCTTGGCTTGCCAGTCAAGCCCACCACCCGTTGGCGTTATTGGGACTCGCCCGCCTTCATCTCACAAGCCCATCACACCCAAACTCAACCCAGCAGCGCCAACGTTCAAAGCCATGTTTAGCCGCACTTCCAAGGCGGATAAAGCGAAGGCCAAAGAAAAGGCTGCTGAAGTACCCGCTCCCTCCGAGGAACGTCCGCAGACCGCTGAAACCTCATCACCTACCGAATCAAGAAAGTCACGCGATACTCGTTCAATTCATACTCAAAACAGCATGGCTGAGTCTCACGAGAGCTTGGAGAGAACCTCAAGCAACACGCCTTCCGATTTGGCGATCCCGGCAGTTTCTGGCGGGAAAGACAAGGAGTCATCTTTGAGACAGCTCCTCCGCAAGGGCAGTTCCAGCAAGTTTAGCTTGTCCTCTATCCGCGGAAAGGACTCTGCTCTCTTTGGCGGGAGGAAAGGAGGCAGCAGCAGCGCCGCAAACTCAGACCACAATGCCGCCGTCGAGCGTGACGGTAGCATTGACGAGTACAGCGAGGACGCACTAGGCCGCAGTGTCGAGAGCGTAACCAGCAGTTCCATGATCGGCAGCCTCGGCTCCTCGGCCGAAGGCAAGGGCAAGGAAAAGGAAAAGGAAGCCGGGACGACGACGACGACCCCGAAGGAGGGCCGGATCAACTGGGGCCGGTTCGGACTGAAGAAAGATAGGACCAAGGGAGGTCGGGAGAGCGTGGATCTACGGGAGAGCTTGGATGTGGACCGCAGCGAGGCGGAGACGACGGATGATGGTGCCATGTAACCAACCACCACCTATGATGGATGACCCATACTAGTTTTTTTATGCTTGGCTGTATACTCTTAAAAAGTAAGGTATGCATTAGATGTCGAAATGGAATAACGTTGGTTACTTGTTGCATACAGAATATTTTTTTCCTCTCCAGCGCCGTGAGATGTGTAGTTGAGGAACTTGAGTTATACAGCCTTAGAAGAAAAAGGGGGCGAAGGTTCGGTGCTGCGACTGTCTGTCTGCCCTATCTAGCCAAATATCACTGAACACCTTCTCATCTCTTAAAGCGTTGGTTAATAATAACATAGACAGACATGGGCTTTTATATGTTCTGGGAGCCGGATAGAGAAGATCTCATATTCGCAGTACCAAGAGAAAAGAAAAAAGAAAGAGGGGGGTTCTAGAAACAGCGCCGACTATATTCAGAAGATGAGCACTCTAAATCTCTCTATATACAAAATTTCCACCTTCTTTTTTTTGTTAATAAAAAAAACCAACTCCATGAGCAGCGATAGGACTTTGACAGGCTTTGAATTTTTTCATCAGAACTTTGAATCTGCTGAGATGGACATTTTTTCTTCAACATCTCTCGTCCGACTGTTATTTCGGAGGAGACAAGGCACTCACTGCCTTTCAACGATTTAAATGCTAGGCACCGTTTCTTGTCAAGCTATATAGATAGCTATAGTCTGGCCTCTCATATCTTATTGTCGTCCATGTACTTCAATCTGATGCTCACAGCTCTCCTGTGGGCCTCCAGTTCCTCGACCTTGGCTAGGTGCATCACTGCACCGCCGATATTTCTCAGGCCTTGAGCTGTCAGGTTTGAGCTCGTGATGTGCTTGACGTAGGATCCGAGATTGACTCCTGAGTACTGCTTGGCGTAGCCGTAGGTTGCTAGAATCTCGTCAGCTGGCGACCCGACTTGACAATGCGATGGGAAACTTACGCAATGAGTGGTTAACTCCAGCGGAATAATCACCGACACTCTCTGGTGTCCATTCACCAATGAATACACTGCCTGCATTCTCAACAAGATCAACAGCACTTGCTGCATCCTTGAGCTGCAGGATTAGATGCTCTGGAGCATATTCATTACTTAGCTTCAGGGCCTCTTCTACACTCTTGACTTCAAGGGTGACGGAATGTTGAATGGATCCCCTGACAATATCTACGCGTGGCAATGCCATGCTCTGTGCATGTAGCTCATCTTCGATGGCCGCCAGCTCTTTCTCAGACAGATCGACAGCAATCAAGATCACTTGGCTGTCAACACCATGCTCGGCTTGTGACAAGAGGTCTGATGCAACGAAGGCTGGGTTGGCGTATTTGTCTGCAATTACCAGTACTTCGGATGGACCAGCAGGCATATCAATGCTCACACCGGCATTGGTATCGTTGCTGACGTACATCTTGGCTGCGGTAACGAATTGGTTGCCCGGTCCGAGGATCTTGTCCACCTTGCTGACGTTTTCGGTACCGTAAGCCATCGCTGCTACAGCTTGGGCCCCTCCAGCCAAGACAATGCTCTCTGCGCCAACTTTGTGGGCAATGTAGACGATCTCGGGGCTTATGCTACCATCTGAACGAGGCGGCGATGCGAGAACAATCTTCTTACAACCAGCGACCATGGCTGGTACGCCAAGCATAAGAGCAGTACTTGGCAATACAGCTGTGCCACCCGGAACATACAGACCAACACGCTCAATTGGCCTGGAAAATCTACTACAGATAATTCCAGGCATTGTCTCCACTCTCAGTGGCTTTTCTTCCTTCTGTGCTGCGTGGAATTTGCGAATGTTCTCAAATGAGGCATCAATTGCTTTAATGGTCTCGGCCGGAAGGTTCATGAGGGCTTGTGGGAATGGAGCCTTGAGAACGGGGGATGTGAGTGATGTTGCCTTTTCGAATTTGTGGGTAAAGCCAAGAAGAGCTTTATCACCTCCAGTCCGTACTTCCTGGATAATCGGTTTCACAATTCCCATTATCACATCAGTAGACTTCTGTGACGGCCTCTGTAGCACATCCTTAAGCTCTGCTGCTGATATTGTTGAAGCGTTATATCGCTTCATGGCAATTCGTCCATTGTTTGACTCAACCTTCTCATCGGCAGCTTTTGGTGCGGGGGCAGCACTGGTAGAACCATTCGTAATACCCTCTTTGGCGGCCCACTGTCCCTTTGCATCACCTTGTCTCCTCTTAACCTTCACACTCTTGGCATCAAGGCTTCGTTCAATATCTGCAAGGCTTACACCAGCGCTGACGGCCTTTGTCAATGCAAAGTATATGAGATCAGCAGCTTCAAATGCAACATCTTGCTTGGTCTTTGCATCACACAATTCTTCAGCCTCCTCCATTATTTTAGCTCGCAATAGCTTCTCATCCGAGAACAAGCGTGCTGTGTATGATCCTTCAGGGGCGGATGCTTTTCGCGAAACCAGTGTCTTCTCAAGTTTTGAGAGCCCTCGAAGTTCACCGAAACATGTCGACTGGGGTAGGTGACAGAAACCTGGGACAGTTAGAGAAAGATCACAATTCGAAACCTTATGCACATACCACGGCCTTTTTGACGGACCACAAACTTCAAGCAATCTTGGTCGCAGTCCAAAGCTACCCGGACGAGCTCCTGCGTATCCCCGGACGTTGCACCCTTGTACCACAGGCCCCGCTTGCGGCTTTGGTATACCCCCGTTCCAGTCTTCAGCGACTCCGCCAAACTCTCCTCACTGCTATATACCAGTCCCAGGGCAATTCCTCTCTCATCTGTGACTACCGTAGGAATTAATTTATCAGGCCTGTCGGAAGACCATGATCCTCCAATGGCTGCGGGAACCGAAATCCGTTCCTTGTCAGCCTTGTCTATCGTAAGTCGCGTAGCAGGTATGATTGGGATGGCGGAATATTCAGTTGCGACCTTGATAGCGGACTCGAAGTCGATTTTGGGAGCCACAAGAAAGATTGGTGACACCTTGCGGGCCTTCAATTGCTGGAGAACTTGCTCAGAAGGAGACTTATCATCGCCAGCGTTGAACAAGACGCCATTGGAGTATATGTCGCCGGAAGCAGGGTGATCTTGGGTCGAAAAGACGGGAACCACACGATCTGGGTACGCCTTCAACGAGTCCAGCTGTTGGCCCACTGCTACAAAGACCTTGCGTGCGCCGGCGTCTAGGATTGAGATAACGTCGTCTGTCGAGTCAATTGCCGTCACATCGACGTACGTTTCGATTCCAGAGTGTCCCTGGAGGAATTGAAGGAGGGTGTCGACGTTCGCGCTACTCGCTACGAAATGAACGCATCCGAGGTATGACAGTTGTTTCCTGGTCAAGCCCTCCGTCGATTCAACTGGGCCCTTCCCCAGATCCACCGTGGGGAGGAAAGGCAGAGGCAGGGTGGTGTCCATACCGAGCAGTGCGGTGTATAGACCGGGAGTGTAGAGTGTTGTCGGTGGTTGCGGTGGTGGTGTGGAATCAAAGGATCAAAGGACATCCATGACTCTACTACGTGAAGGTGGGATGGCGGGGAGAATTTCTTACCTATTTACCCGAACATTTCCCGCGTGCGGCTCCGGGTCTTTTGGCATTTGACATGGGCGCTGCTTAGTAAGCAACCCGACGCTACGGTTTATCGACGTTCCCCGGAAAAATAGATTCGCCGGATTCCCTTTGCGCCGCCTCCGCGCGCTGTGTACTGTCGGTACAATCGCAGAAGCTACCCCATCTTGCCTATACCTCCTAACGCCTTTTCGCCAGAGCATACGTCTATCAGCAGAAACACTGGGGATATCCAGCTGTATCTTTGTTGTTTGCGCCGTTCTTTCAGCTCTTTCTATCTTTCCGCTTCTAGTGGGTAGGACCCTGTCTCCAACATCAGGGAATCTGGAGGAGCAGAAGAACCACTACGATCCCAATCGAACCCACCTCTTACTCCCTTTTCTTCCACAATGGCTGATACCAACGGCGATCAACCTCCCCAGACAAACGGTCACTCCGGCTCGCCTCCCTCCCAGCCAACAGCCCCCGCGCAGCCAGCTCCAACCACACTTCCAGCCTCAAATCCCTCCGTACCTCTCACCTCCCTCCAAGACAATGGCCTGTCCAAACGTCCTCGTGACGCTCGATTGATCCATATGCTTCTCTCCTCCCTTGGCGTCACAGCCTACCAAGAACGAGTTCCGCTCCAACTGCTTGACTTCGCCTATAGACACTCCTCTTCTATCCTCTCCGACGCCCTCCACCTCTCGTCGGATGCTTACGTGTCGCAACAGACACGTGCGCGAGACGCGCCTCCCGGCGGAAGCTTTCGAGATGCAGATGGGCAGGTTAGCGTGAATGCTGTACAATTAGCAATTCAAAGTCGGCTGCAATATCAGTTTGGTGGGGGCAATGGTGGTGGACTGAGCAAAGAGTTCCTTCTTGAGACTGCGCATGCGAGGAATAAGGTTGCGCTTCCGAGGGTACTGCAGAATGAGTGGGGTGTGAGACTTCCAAGTGAGAGATTTGTCTTGACTGGGGTCCCGTGGGGGCTGAAGGAAGAGTGGGAGACGGAGAATGAAGAAGAAACTGGAGATGGAATGGAAGGTGTGGAGACTACAGAAGACCAAGGTGCTGAGGGTGGCGAGGAGGGTGGGACGATGGATGATATCTTCGGAGGGGATATCGATCAAGATATGGAACGAGAGGAATGATTGTGGTCTGTGTAATCGTATCTGGCGTTGGTGGCGATCATCGGAGTCTGGGATATCGGGGGACATCGAGCAAGGATGAGGAATTGGGTGGACTTGCCAAAAGTTAGCCACGGCTTCATCATATAGACAAACTAATTGGGCATTTGTCCAAGGCTCCCTTTGGGAAGTTCTGGTCCGCATTTAAGTCATCCATAGCTGTGAGGCGTTGGTATTTCTACTTTCTTTCGATTCCATTCTCCAGTACATTTTCAACCACTATCTCGATTCTGTCTTTGAAGCAAGTGCCTTCTATCGCCGTCATATCTTCTATAGCATTTAGTTAGAAGAGCCTCATCAGCAGCGTCAAGCAAGTGGGACCGAAGTAATTCAAGTTGTTGAATTCTTCATACTCGTCAACCCAGTTTCCGTTGTTGAACTAGGATTTCTTCCTCGGCTCGAGACGCCATGTCCTTGGGTCAATGTCGTCTATCTTGGGATTTCTGAGACTTCAAAACGGCTTTTGCAAATGGTGTCTTATTCGTTGGTCATCATAGCCCATTTGACGAAGCAAAGGTACTGTCCCGCACGTATACTATGCAAATATGTACAAGTAGAATGTATGATTCTCCCATTTTCCTTGTCCTCTCCAGTTACAAATCAGCACTCGTATGCATGTGCTCAATGATTGGCAGCCTGTTTAGCCAACTGGTGCCCTTCCCTGCAATCCCTATGTGGTCTTATCCTTGCTTCAACGCTTCTTGTCTTCATCCTCTATCTTCACCTTCTTGGTGTCTTCATCCGGGGTATTCTACGATCTCTGTCAGCAATCCACATCTCCCCAGAATCAATACCACCTAGTAGTTCTTGCACGTACATCGAGCATCTTTAGCTTCTCAAGGGCCACGAGCAGTCGCTTTTCGTCTCCTCGAGCGTTCTCCCTGTATGCCTCATACGCATCTCTCTCTATCTTGTTCAAGTGCGCCGTATACCTTTCCTTCCGCGCCTTGAGAAGGTCCTGGTATCTCCATAGCTCGCTGTATGCAAATATATTAAGGTCATACTTGAGCTGATTGAGCCCGCCCTGAGCCGCCGGGATACCTTGCGAAGTCGCATGCGTGATCCGGGCATGCAACCCAGTTGCTACCCTCTGAATCCAGGTGGATGCTTGTTCCTCGAAGTATTCGCGCTCTTCAACGAGATAGACCTGGACACGGTTCTTATGGCGTCGAACAAAGTCATCCTCACTCTGCCTGATGTCCACAAGCTGCTTACGGATATCTTCGATGATGCCAACGAGGGCTGGATTTTTGAAGGTTCCCAACAAAGCATCGATGGCCTCCCGACCAGTGGAAGGCTGCGCCATCCTTGTCTGGATAGCTCGGCAAAATATTTGGTGGTGGTCTGAGGTCCTTTATGCTGCTGTGTGTATGTTGTGTTTGGAGGAAGATAGCTGTCCCCTTTTGTACTGTGGAGGTGGTGAGTTGTGATCTAAGAAATAGACCGTGGTACTATTCTTCGTGAACTACTGGGGCTGGTTGATTCGAGATGTTGTTCGATGTGCTTTGAAGAGGCCGAAGCTTGTGCATCTGATGGGACAGCGAACCAGACCTTTCGTTCTGGAAACATCTGCCTTATATCAAGTAGAATTTCCTTGTTCATCTTATCTCATTATACTAACCATTCAAACTCATTACGTTAATTAAAGCATATAGTCCAACTTGACTACCTCTGAATATCAGTATCATCAATAGGGTTTCATGCTGTGATGGGATTTAGAACAATCGACATCTAACAAACAAGCCTGTCTCAAGCTAGACATGAGACTCAAGCCTTTGTTTATCAAGCAAATCTCCTGAATGACAGGTATTAGCCCTCTTAGTGCACCTACTGCAAGAAACATCCAGATTAAGTAGAGATACCACCACCATGTTCTATCAGATATCTATATGAATGTACCTATATGTACCACCAACTCCAATAGTTAAATAGAAAAGGGGTTTCCACTCAATGCCCATTCTTGCTATATATTTCTCTACCTTTTCCTGATCTTGATACACGTCCATTCAACACTGCAGTCCCATAAAAATCAAAAGAACAAGAAGACGATGGGCGTTCAACAGCTGGTCACGTGCTTCAGGGGATGAAAGGATGAAACGGGAGTATACAAGCGGATTGTGAGAGCTCGTGGGGGGAACAAGAACGAGGTCACCATGAATACGATGCAGTTTATGACCAAGTTCATTTTTGAAGCAGCGTATAGCTATGTCTACGTTGGATATTGGACCTATGCCCGGCTTGCAGCGGCGTCAAATAGGAGTGAGGGAGAGGAGAAGAAGTTAAAGGCTAGGCACAATGACTATAGGAACCGCAAGAATGGGGTATAGCTGTTCATGAGAAATAATTCACTTACTCTCATGGATATTTCGCATTTGTAGGGAATATAGGTGGTCAGAAGCTGGTACTCTATACCTACCTTACCAATGTAGGTAGGCAGTGCCGTCTCAACGTTCTAAGCTGAGGCGGCCAGATAGAAGGGTAATCAAAACCTTCGCATAATGATAGTTGATCTTTGCCGTGTGTGCGGATGTGTGTATAAAAAGGAAACATACATACTCATCAGAGCAGTTGAAACAGAATATTCACTCGACCTATTGAAAGGAAGAAGGGCATAAAACAGAACAATACCTCAGGTATCCGTACGCGACCAGGATCTAACTAACGCGGAGTTCCTTTTTCGGTTAGCGTGACTTGAGCCTCACCTCGCTCACCTTCGCGCTTTTCAAACCAGCGGCGTCCAGCACAACTCATCGACCCTCAACTCCTCCAACACACAGGAATCGCGCGTTGTGCATCGTGCATTCCTCTTCGCAGTTCTTTCTTTGGAGAAAGACGTCCTACAACTTCTCTTTGCCATCATCGTCGCGCCACTGGATCTTCCACGGTCAGAAAACTGAGGTTACCAACAGGCCTTGCGCCTTTGGCTGCCTTCAGCAGCATCGCGACAACATCAGTCTTCTCCCATCGTATCCCATAGAGCTGCCTCGTCAGTAATATCGGCTTCGATATCTGACAAGCTTTCGAGCCGACCTGCAGATACGGTTGCGCCTCCGAGGACGCCTTTGTCCTAATCCCTCGTTCGCCACACCACTTCGGTTCGAAACAACCGGCCTTCATCATGGCGAATCTCAACTTTGCGCATTCAGATGCGCCTCTGCGCACGATCCAGGAGATACAGTTCGGTCTGCTGTCCCCAGAGGAAATCAAGAACATGAGTGTTTGCCATGTTCTCTATCCTGAGACCATGGACGACAGTAAGACGAAGCCTCGAGAGCAAGGGCTCAACGATCCTCGACTCGGATCCATCGACCGACAGTACAAGTGTGCTACCTGCGATCAGAATATGTCAGAATGCCCTGGTCACTTTGGACATATTGAGTTGGCAAAGCCTGTTTATCATCCTGGGTTTATCAAAAAGATCAAGAAGCTGCTGGAGATGGTCTGCCACAATTGTGGCAGAGTGTTACTAGACAGAGTCAGTTTGCCCGCATAGCGTGGTAGATCTTCTTGTGCCCTTGTGCTAACATCACAAACTCAGAGTAACCCACAGTACAAAGCAGCCGTTGCTATTCGAGATCCGAAGCGCAGATTCGATACAATCTGGCGACTTTGCAAGCCGAAGATGATCTGTGACAGCGATGTGAATGTGAACGAGGATGAGTTCAATGGCGACCCGAAGGAGGCTGCGAAACGATCTCATGGAGGTTGCGGAAATACCCAGCCAGAAGTGCGCCAAGTTGCTTTGCAGCTCTGGGGAACGTGGAAAGTCCCAAAAGATGAAGATGGTGAGGGTGTGCAGGCCGAAAAGAAACAAATCACTCCAGAGATGGCACTACAAGTCTTCCGAAACATCTCTACGTCTGAGATTTATGATCTCGGCTTGAGCAACGACTATGCTAGGCCAGAGTGGATGATTATCACGGTCCTCCCAGTTCCACCTCCGCCTGTTCGCCCGAGTATCTCCATGGATGGAACTGGCCAGGGTATGCGAGGAGAGGACGATTTAACATACAAGCTGGGTGATATTATCCGAGCAAATGGTAATGTCCGCCAGGCCCAGCAGGAAGGTTCTCCGCAGCACATTCTCCAAGACTTCGAGGCTCTACTCCAGTACCACGTTGCTACATACATGGATAACGATATTGCTGGCCAGCCACAAGCTCTGCAGAAGTCGGGAAGACCTGTGAAGTCGATCCGAGCCCGTCTAAAGGGTAAGGAGGGCCGACTTCGTGGTAACCTGATGGGGAAGCGTGTTGATTTCTCTGCACGTACTGTCATTACTGGTGACCCGAACTTGTCTTTGGACGAAGTTGGTGTCCCAAGGAGTATTGCCAGAACCCTCACTTACCCCGAGACGGTCACACCGTATAACATCAGTAAGTTGCACCAGCTGGTCCAGAACGGACCGAACGAGCACCCGGGAGCCAAGTACGTCATCCGCTCTGATGGAACTCGTATCGATCTTCGACATCACAAGCGCGCAGGCGCAATCTCATTGGAATATGGCTGGAAGGTTGAGAGACATATCATTGATGGTGATTTTATCATCTTCAATCGTCAACCCTCGTTGCACAAGGAGTCTATGATGGGTCACAGAGTTCGAGTAATGCCTTACTCGACTTTCCGACTCAACTTGTCTGTAACCTCACCATATAACGCTGATTTCGATGGCGATGAAATGAACCTGCACGTCCCTCAGACCGAGGAGACTCGGGCTGAGATTATGCAGCTCTGCATGGTTCCTCTCAATATTGTCTCTCCTCAACGCAACGGTCCTCTGATGGGTATTGTTCAAGATACTCTGGCTGGTGTTTATAAGATGTGCCGACGCGATGTCTTCTTGACGAAGGAACAGGTCATGAACATCCTGCTCTGGGTACCTGAATGGGACGGGGTGATCCCACAACCGGCGATCATCAAGCCTCGCCCGAGATGGACAGGAAAGCAGCTCATCAGCATGGTTATACCCAAGATTGTGAACCTTCACGTGCCCAGCGAATCACGCGAAGATGCTCCATTGAAGGACGACGGTCTTCTGGTACATGGCGGAGAACTCATGTTTGGTCTTCTGACAAAGAAGAATGTCGGAGCTACTGGAGGTGGAATTATCCACATTATCTTCAATGAGCAAGGCCCGGACGCCGCTATGGCCTTCTTCAATGGTTGCCAGCGAGTTGTCAATTACTGGCTACTCCATAATGGCTTCAGTATTGGTATTGGTGATACGATCCCAGACAAAAATACCATCGAGAAAATTGAAGAGGCTATTTTGGAGCAGAAGAATGAGGTCGCTAAACTCACTGCTATGGCTACTGCTAACGAGCTCGAATCTCTCCCCGGTATGAACGTTCGTGAGACCTTTGAGAGTCAAGTCTCCAAAGCTTTGAACACCGCCCGTGATAAGGCTGGTACAAGGACCGAGGCCAGTTTGAAGGACATCAACAATGCCGTACAAATGGCTCGGTCTGGTTCCAAGGGGTCTACTATCAACATCTCGCAGATGACTGCCCTTGTGGGTCAACAGTCAGTAGAGGGCAAACGTATCCCCTTCGGATTCAAGTATCGAACTCTCCCACATTTCACCAAAGACGATTACTCCCCGGAGTCGCGTGGTTTTGTTGAGAACTCGTATCTTAGAGGCTTAACACCAACCGAATTCTTCTTCCACGCGATGGCTGGTCGTGAGGGTCTCATCGACACAGCTGTTAAGACCGCCGAGACTGGATACATCCAGCGACGTCTTGTCAAGGCGCTTGAAGATGTCATGGCTAAGTATGATGGCACAGTGAGAAACTCTCTGGGCGACATCGTTCAATTTGTTTATGGCGAAGATGGCCTCGATGGTGTTCACATTGAGAAGCAGCGCGTCGATCACATCAACATGTCTGACAAAGATTTTGCCAAACGCTATCGTCTTGATGTCATGGACGAGCGGAACCCGATTTCCCCTGATCTTCTAGAACATGCAAACGAGCTTGCTGGCGATCTTACAGTTCAACAATTGCTGGACGAAGAATGGGAACAACTGAAGGCTGATCGCAAGATGTTGCGTGATGTCAACTTCAAGAAGAAGGACGAAGAGATGATGCAACTTCCCATGAACGTCGTCCGAATCATTGATAGTGCTAGAAGACTCTTCAAGGTAGACGAGTCTCAACGAAGTGATTTGCACCCTGCAGAGGTTATTCCACAGGTGCGGCAGCTGCTGGACCGCATGGTTATCGTTCGCGGTGACGATGAGTTATCCAAGGAAGCTCAGCTCAACGCAACGCTGCTGATCAAAGCTCAATTGCGTTCACGTCTTGCTTTCAAACGTGTTGCTTTACAAATGCGGCTTAACAAGCTGGCATTTGCCCACGTCCTTGGAGAACTCGAGAACCGCTTTACGAGAGCTCTCGTCAACCCTGGAGAGATGGTCGGAGTCCTCGCTGCGCAGTCTATTGGAGAACCCGCCACGCAAATGACACTTAATACCTTCCATTTTGCTGGTGTCTCTTCCAAGAACGTCACCCTAGGTGTTCCTCGTCTCAAGGAAATTCTTAACGTCGCCACCAATATCAAGACACCCTCCATGGTCGTTTACCAAGAGGGTGGTGACGCGAGCCAGGCGTCCGCAAAGCAGTTGCGTAGCGCCGTCGAGCACACCAATTTGCGCTCAGTTACCTTCTCTACGGAGATCTACCACGATCCAGACATCATGGCTACTAATATTCCTCAAGATCTTGATATGGTGGAATCCTACTTTATCATCCCTGAGGAGAGCCACGACTCACCGGAAAATCAATCTAGATGGCTTCTTCGTCTTACTCTCGACCGCCAAAAGATGTTGGATAAGGGCTTGAAGGTTGATGATGTTGCAATGAAGATCAAGGAGAACTATCCCAAAGATCTTGCTGTCATCTTCAGTGATAACAACGCGGAGGAGCAAGTCATTCGTATCCGAATGATCAAGCAGAACGACTCCAAATACGAGGATGACGAGATCGAGGAGGATATTATGTTGAAGAGACTCGAGGCCCACATTCTCGATACCCTGACTCTACGCGGTGTCCCGGGCATCGAGCGAGCATTCTTAAACAAGGAGACTAAGCTCATCGAGACTCCTGAGGGATCACTTCTGGCAGACAAGAACGATCCTCGCTGCGAAGAGTGGTACCTTGATACCAGTGGAACTGCTCTGGCTCAAGTATTGACGGTTCCTGGTGTGGACACGACACGCACATACTCCAATCACTTCATCCAGGTCTTTGAGGTTTTCGGTATCGAGGCTACTCGATCAGCATTGATGCGTGAGCTGACTCAGGTGTTGGCTTTCGATGGATCTTATGTTAACCATCGCCATCTCGCTCTGCTTGTTGACGTTATGACCTCTCGCGGCCATTTGATGGCGATTACTCGTCATGGCATCAACCGTGCTGATACTGGAGCTTTGATGAGATGTTCTTTCGAGGAAACCGTCGAAATTCTTCTCGAGGCTGCCGCTGTTGGTGAACTCGATGATTGTCGTGGTATCTCCGAGAACGTCATGCTTGGCCAGCTGGCTCCTATGGGTACTGGTGAACTCGAGGTCCTTTTGGATCCAAAGATGCTCGAGACCGTTATCTCTGATAATGGTAGAATGAACCTCATGCCTGGCCTAGCTGTCAAGGGCGCTGATGGCGGTGCTGCAACTCCTTATGACAGTGGCTCTCCTTTGGCCGAGGGAGGATTCCTTGGTACTCCCGATTATGAAGCATCTTTCTCCCCAATTATCACTGGTGGTACAGCTGAACCCACTGGGTTTGCCACAGAGTATGGCAGCACGATTGGTGGAGGCTTTGGTGGAATGAGTCCTTACTCGGGAGCCAAATCCCCAAGTGGGGCTGGCTACTCTCCATCCAGTCCTTTCAGCTCGTCGCCGGTTTCTCCAGGTTTCTCACCCACATCACCTGGCTATAGCCCGTAAGTTCTACCTGTTTGATCTCACTGGGATTTTACTAATATCAATAGGACATCCCCAATGATGGGTGCTACGAGCCCTGGCTATGCTGTATCTCCGAGATTCTCTCCTGTATCGCCTGCATTTACGCCAACGTAAGTAACCAAACCCAATTCTGTAAATTGAAGTGCTAACATCTATATAGGTCTCCTGCATACAGGTATTTATTACTTATCAATCATATTATTTCTGCTGCTAACATAGGCCTAGCCCTACTTCTCCGTCATTCGTTTCACCAACAAGGTTCGTATTCCCCCAGCAAGGAGCTTGTCTCCAGACAACTCCTTTTCAGAAGAAAGTTGCTAACTTACAAGCAGTCCATCATACTCTCCAACGCAAGTTTTCCTTCCCCCAAATTACATCTATTGCTAACTTTTGTCAACAGGAGCCCCAACTATTCGTATGATCTTCTGCACCCGCCCTCTTTCTCTCTTGGTATTTTTGCTAACTTCCTCCAAGTCCAACGTCTCCGAACCTGCATGGTTCACCTACTTCACCGTTAGTCTCCCCCCTCCTGAATACTGTGATTATTGCTAACTCTTCCTAGGTCGTACAGTCCAACGTAAATATCATTCCTATCCCGGACCATCAATAATGTCCAATTGCTAACTATCAATAGATCTCCTTCGTACTCACCAACTAGTCCGAACTATAGGTATGTCATTTATCGTACACGTCTTTTCCATCTGCTAACTGCGAAAAGTCCTACGAGTCCAAACTTTACCGGTACCAAGACATCACCTGGTTCAGGATTATCTCCAACGGTTTGTAACTCGATCCTAATCCAAGAACATGTCTGACATCCAACAGAGCCCTGTCTATAGCCCTAGTTCTCCTAACTGGAGGTATGTATTCCCAATGAGAATTAGAGCCAAGGCGTCATCTTCATATGTAATCGTGAATCTGACATTCCTTTCAGTCCTACCAGTCCACAACACCAAGGTGCTGTTACTTCTCCCAAGTATTCACCAACATCACCATCATAGTGAGTCAAACAGTGCATCCTGCTCTACATGTTCATATCTAACTAATATGACGCAGCTCGCCAACCAGCCCTCAATTCTCTCCGACGTAGATATCTCCAATCCCTTTCATTTTAGGGCTACGCTGACGGTCTTCAGATCTCCTCGTTGAAATTGAGAATCGGTCTTACCCTCTAATGTATCAACAACGTCTAAAAAAGATTCTGCATCAGGGTTTCATGGAGTTTTCGGATCTGTCCATTAGCATTTGGTTTCACTGGCGTCTGGGGGAAGCATTATGCCGTCAATTAAAAGGGAGGAAGCTGCGTTGTCTTCATATTTTTGTTTTACAGCCAACCCAAAATTGTACTAGGGCTGAGTTTTCGAGAGAAGTGTTTTGCGCACAGCATACGGAATTGACGATGAAGACGCAGGGGAAGATTCTCATAGATGTGTATAATCAAGATGCATTTATGAACAGCTGCAGTCCCGTGGAGTGATGTGATAAGTCTTTTGAACTTCCTTGCTACTTTGCCCGTTTTAAACCCCTGTATCCATCCCCAACTCCCAGACGCCGTCTTAGCCTTGACAGCTTGCAGGCCCTTCGAGCCTAGAATCAGAAGTTCATCATCAAAGTGCCCCCTGTTCGCTTTCCCACCTAACCTTATATACTGAACATATTGCCTTACTATCTAATAATTCTCCGGCTGTTTGTTTAGGTATCTTTTCATCTTACCAACTTGTATCTTGTTTCCCTGCAACATAACACATCATCGCCTGAATGATTCAAATCGACTACCACGGCGCTTGATAGACCCAAGGTAATAAAATGGATTTATCAGGTCTTCTAGATAGATGGGATTATTAAGAGGAGTTGTAGGTAGGGTTTAGATAAAAGAAGTACCTTAGACGTTTCTGGTCAGAGGAGTGGATATTCTTCTGGATGCAAGCCTATATATCACGTGAACAATGGTGATATCAAACCCAGGGCAGTCTTGTCTCATGTCTAGCCAGTTTTGAATACCTATATAAAAGGACACTTTACTTACACTTTCCGACCTTAGTTCTATAGGCATCTATATCTCTACTACACATACGACGCCCTCACAAAAAATTCAACACGATAGGAAAATTTTTATGAAGAGGATCTCTATGTGTACAAAACAAGCTGCCCGAGAAAACACATGATACACGACGAGGAAAGTCAACCACTCCACCCGTCGACTCCCCTACGCATTCCTCGACATATCGTTGCGAATTCTGTTATAGTCGAGGAGGCCGTCGATTGAGCCAACGGCGCTGATAACGATATCCTGATCCCATAGCTTTCGTTGAGCAAAGCTCATTACATCCTTCTCAGTGATAGCATTGACAACACGCTCGATCTCCTCTGGACCCATGCGTCGGCCGGTGGTGATGATCTGTCGTCCGATGTCCTCGGCCACGGCGGTGGTACCGTCGAGAGAAAGGAGAATAGATGCCTTCAGTTGAGCCTTGGCACGCTCGACTTCGGCCTCGGTGACATTGTATGATAAGCGAGACCATTCGCGGAGGGTGAAGTGGACGAGATCATCAATGCGAGTGAGCTTGTCGCTGACGAGGTAGATACCCCAGAGACTATTAACGTTAGCTTTGCATAGTAGAGCGTTGAATAATACCTACCCAGTGTCACTGTAGCTGGTTGAGAAGCTCATGAAGCTGTTGGCGAGGTCGTTCTTGTGGACGAATCCACTGAGCTTGCTACCAACGTGAGGAGCGTTGCCCATAGCCTTGTCCCAGTTACCAACAATAGCTTGAGTAACCAGAGCAGTGAAGTAGTCGTCATCCTTCCAGCTGACACCCTCCACGGCAATAGCAATGTTGGCAGTAGGGATGGTATCATCACGGATTCGAATCTCCGAGCCGATGAAGTCGGGCTTCCGCTTCTGGGCCGCAGCGACGGCAGAGGCAGCGCTGGTAGGTGGTTGCGTTGGGAGGCCAGAGAAGTGCTTCTCAGCAAGCTCAACGAGCTGCTCGTGGGGAACGCCACCCGCACCGACCAAGACCATTCGATCGGCAGTGTAGTTGGTCTTGATGTAGTTGACCAGGTCGTCTCTTTGGATGCTCTGGATGTTCTCGGCAGGACCCAGGATTGTACGTCCCAGAGGTTGTCCTTGGAAAGCGGTCGCATGAAGATGGTCGAACACAACCTCCTCCAGTTGCTTGTCAACCTCTTCGGATTCTCTCAGGATCACGTCACGCTCGCGCTCGATCGCTTGGGTCTCGAGTTTCGAGTTTTGGAGGATATCGGAGAGGATGTTGACAGTCGCCGGAACATCAGAGTTGAAGGCCTTGGCGTAGTACACGGTGTTCTCACGCTGTCGATGGATCAGTAGAGGTTCCATTGTCCCGGAGCATCATCACTTACTGATGTGTAAGCATTCAGGTGGCCACCCATGTTCTCGATCTCGAGCTCTAATTGATGTTGCGTTCGGTTGGTGGTGCCCTGGTACCGCTGTCAGCTGCTAATGCGATGTCCTCGAGCTCAATTGACGCATACCTTGAAGGCAAGATGCTCCAGGAAGTGAGCTGTGCCGTTGGTTCTGTCCGTTTCCGCGCGAGACCCAGCATCAATCCAAACACCAACCGTCGACGTCTGCGCCCAGGGCGAGTGCTCAGTAGCAACCTGTGGCAAGTCAGCAGCCATGCTTTTGCCCTGTCGCAGCATTCAGGCTTACCGTCAAGCCATTGGAAAGCGTTGTTGATTCCGTCTTCACGCCATTTTTCACCACAGGGGTCGCAAAGCCTCTCTTCAGAGGAGCGACGGCATTCAGACCGCGGCCACGCAGCCCCTGGGAGAGGTTCAAAGCTAATCGCCGGGACGCCATGGGGGGAGATGTGATGGGGAGGAGATGGGGCGGTTTTAGAGGTGACTTGAAGTCAAGATCGTGACATTGGAATTGGGATGCCGGTTGTTCCCTTCAGATTTATCGAGGCTAGCTCTCGACCAATCAGCGCTCTCCCGATTACTTTAGGTAAGCCAACGGCTAGCCGAGGAATTGCTTCCGGGAATCAGCGACGACATTCAGATGCTCCTTTGGTCATGATCAATTGTTGAAGAACATCTCAGCTGCTCCAGAACCTTTTGCTCACGATGGCTTCATTTGTTCGCCCAGCACTGCTCAGGCAGACCGGCCTGGCCTCTGCCTCCACGCGCGCCTTTTCGACAAAGCTCGCCGCCGGCGTCTCCCACAGCAAGCCAGCCGCTTCCGTCCTCTCCAGACAGGCAGTGCGCAGTGCCTTTGCCAAAGATGCTCTGCCCAGCTCAATGCGAGTGGCAGCGTTCCACGCAGGTGGCCGCCAGCAGATTCTTCCTCCACTGCCTCGTAAGCTTGACACTTCTCGCCCCCGCGCCGGAATCCAATTGCTAACTATCTCGCAGAGTCCATTCACGGCACTGGTATGCATTCTTGCCTCTGACACGTCAAGCTCCTTCTAACTTTCTGTAGTCAACGACGCAGCTCCAGTCCCACCGTCAGACCCATCCCACGGCTCCTACCACTGGACATTCGAGCGTCTCATCTCTGCCTCTCTCATTCCCTTGACGATCGCCCCCTTCGCATCAGGATCATTGAACCCCATGACTGACGCTATCCTCTGCGGAGCGATCCTCATCCACTCACATATTGGTTTCGAGGCCCTCGTCATCGACTACATCCCGTCCAAGCGATTGCCCAAGATAAGATTGCTCTTCTGGTGGGGACTCCGAGCTGCGACAGTGTTGGTTGGCGTCGGATTGTACGAGTTCGAGACGAACGATGTTGGCGTCACAGAGGCTATCAAGAGGATCTGGACTGCTTAGGGCTCTATGAAGGAGATTGTATTTATTTTTGGTCCAAGAATCGGTGCAGTACATAAAAAGGAAAATGCCGGGGTAGTGTCTCGAGCTATTCCCCGTGCAGATTGTATGTGCTCTTGATGTAGTAAATAGATGGGAATGGTTCTATGTGATTTTCGTTCCTCGAAGTAACATCATCTTCGCCCCTTTGTGTGAACTTCTATGGTCTGTAGTATTCAATACATGCTATTCCATCCTGTCAACCCAGGAAGGCTTGTAAGCCGCAAAGTCCCGAGCTCAACAAGACCATCCTTTTCACATTGAAGTTCAACCGTTATAAGTCCGACTATCACAACATTTTACATGCCGTATATACATTTCAAACCTCTCCATTCCTATCTACATCTTCTTAACGATCAAGATCATAGTTTTCAAAGACCTAGCTTTCTTCCTCTCTCTAGAGTAAATCTTGTGTGTTTGTTTACAGGATGACGCCGATAAACGACTCGTTCGTTAGACGGATATAATCACTTACTTACCTTACCTTACCTTCTACTACAAAACGCATCAAATCCCTACAATCCCGATTTCAAACTTGATGAGAAGTTTCAAACCTACTTTATTACATGTTATAAGTATGGAAACTCGAGGATATTCGAGATTATCCATCAATCAATCCTTTGGTTCGTTCGTTCATCAGCTTTTCATGACACAACGCAGCTAATACCTCTCGAAATATCACTCATGAATGAATGAATGATCCTGTCATCAAGTAAAAGTAGGGGATGCTATTCAGAGGTATGTATCAAGATACCGCCGTGGAATATCAGGGAATGCGTTATGGCGAGGATACAATCAATCAATTATCTGATGGATTATAGTGAGGTCATGGTTGCGTAGGTAGGTAGTTGGTGATGGGACATATTGAATTCTCCATCTACTCTTTGGGGTAGAGAGATTATAGATAGATACAGGATGGGAAAAGGAGGACGCATTCCCATGGGTTCTTGTATGTTCTAATGGTATTCATAGATGGTCATGGCTTGGACGAATGAGAGCTGGTTGGTAGTTGCCACAACGACGCGAAGGGGTATTGTTGGCAGATGTGAAGAGTGAGAATGGAAAGAATAATGCTGCCCGGATTTATACTATTTATGAAATGAAAAGTCTTCCTATTATGTACGGTACAAAGCGGGGTCGGCCTTGGACAATGGAAAGTCAGTAGATAGGTTCACATGCAATACCCCACGGTGGAGATTCGAATGATTCCAATATCAGCATATTTGGTAGAGCGAGTTCACTCGGATCTCATTTTCGTGCTTGGCGTTGGAAATAGCTCACAGTGGAAGGCTCGCTTGGGGGAATATTTTGTCACACGCCTGATCACATAACTCGGTGTTTGAGTTCAAAAATGGAAGCAATTGGACTTAGCCATTGGACTCCGCATTAGCGGCGGGGTGGCCTTTCTTATTCATGGATACCTACACGAATACTACTAAATACCCGGGAAGCCAAGGATATGTACTGCATGTCGTGATTGGGAGGATGGTCGTTGCCATAGGGCTTAGTGCTTAGTGCTTAGTGCTTACTGAAAAGAGATATCAGCACAACTGCAGTGTGTTTGGAGCATCAAAACCAACCTTTTATAGATTCGAAATCTTCAAGACAGCCTTTCCGAAGTTCTTGCCTTGCAACATACCGACGAATCCCTCCGGCCCATTGTCGATACCATCGGTGACGCTCATCTTCGCTTTGATACTGCCCTCATGGAGCCACTTGCTGACATTCTCATCCCGCTCTTTCTCGTACACCGGGCCCATGTTCTTATCGTATACAATGAAACCCTTCATTGTTAACCGCTTTGATACAATCAACCAGATGTTCTTGATGCCGTATTTCTCCTCATCGGGCCTGTTGTATTCGCTGATCATTCCACAAGCCACGATTCTTCCAAAGTCGTTCAGAGCATACAGTGCGGCCTCGAGATGCTCGCCGCCTACATTTTCGTAGTAAATATCGATTCCATTTGGTGCCAGGCGAGTCAGGGCATCCAACGGCTTCTCTTTCTTGTAGTTGAAACCCCCGTCGAATTTCAGTTCATTGAGGATGAAGTCTAACTTGTCGTCAGAGCCAACGGACCCAATAACACGAAGCCCCTCGCGCTTTGCAAGCTGGCCAACTAATTGACCAACGGCCCCTGAAGCGGCCGAGATGAAAATGGTCTCTCCCTTGACAGGCTTGCCAATTTCGTACAACGAGGAGTACGCGGTCAATCCGGGCATTCCCAATGCCCCAGTCCAAACCATGGGGTCAAGGTTGTATGGGTTCTCTATCTTCTTGAATGAGTCCGCCTGCTCCTTGGAAATAGCCGAATATTCTTCACATGGGATGCCTCCGTGTACGAGATCTCCTGGCTTGAACTTTGGGTTGTCCGACTTGAGGACCTTGGCAACAGTACCGCAGTCAATGGGCTTGCCCAGCGTGAAGGCAGGAACGTAAGATTTGATGTGCGCTTCACGCATGCGGCCTCGTTGATAAGGATCGAAGGAAGCGTAGATGTTCTTGGTCGTTAACCCACCAGCCGGCGGTGCTTGCTCGACGTCGAACTGTCGGGTCTCGACGGCCAGGTGCTCCCCCGGCACCGGCAGTCCGGTTGGGATTTTCTTGAAGAAGATACCCTTGTTCTGAACCATTGTCGCGGTGTTATGTATGTTACTTAAGGATTGGGCTGTGAGTGTGCGGTTTGAAGGGAGTCCTGCGGAGTGTAGAACAAAGAAAAGCAGCAAATACCTGGTTATATATCATAAGACATACCTGCCCCGCCGTACCTATGGAGGGGAATAGGTAGCCGAGACCAATAAGGAGAGCTTACATATCATATCGTCGAGTAGTCGGCATCGAAATTTCGAGCAAGATAATGCCCATGCCCTGCCCATGACGGAACACTGTTAAAGCGCCAGTCCACCGCCCACCACTACGCGCCGCCGCTCATGATTACAAAACAACGTCTGCCGGTTTCTGCGCAAGCGACATGCCACATGTCATGCACAATCATTAGACATGATTGATATATGAGGCACGGGCACGTTGTGTATGGTACGGTATATATGGCATGGGCCTATGGCGCTCTTCTTCGCAGTTCGCCCCCGATCCATCTATCTCTGCGTATCTCCGAAAGATCTGCGGACATAGAGTGCGGACTCAGGAGAGACAGCCGTGAAATGCGAATGATGTATTTGTCAGGTGGATGCTGCGAAGGACCGAAGGTGAAAAATGGATACCGTTACGTAGCCTTTTTGAGCTTTGCAATCAGCATGTTTACCAGCGAGTCTGCCACGGGCAACAAAATACCATGTTATTATTCATCAACCGAGTGCAGGAGTTGCCGCTGCTCTCGTTTCCGTTGCCTGGAGGACCGCAGCTCCATCAGCGAGCTAAACACTTGTTCGAGGAGGCTCTAGTCGAGTCGAGTCGAGTCGAGTCTATTGTCGACGACGGAGGTGTGGATCTAGTACTTGGAGGGGCTCATTGTGCGATTAGGATTCCATCCACGATATCAAAATACAAGTAACAGAGATCGGACGACAACATAAAGAGAAGAGTGAGTGAGGATCTTGTTTATATATTCGAGGCTGGTTCTTGTCGTGGCACTGAATGTCGTGTTGCGGCAAATCCAGCTGTATCGATCATGTGATTGTCAGCTCGCCTAAGACAACGACACAATATTCATAAGGTACTTGGTACCTTACTCTGTATGTATGTCAGCGTCTTGAAATTCTATTCAGGGTGTCTTTGGAAGATGTAGATTACTACATACAGATCTACTTAAAGTTAAGTATGCGTGCTTATACAAGTCACGTGCCTGCAACTTCCCTTAAAATATCCAAGGTTTGGCGGGGTTTATCACCATCAACTACCCCCTTACCCCCAATTATCAAGTTCAGCAGCCAAGTATTCTCCTAGTTGCAACGGCATACGCAACAATACTACTTGCACAAATGTCAGAGACTATCCTCTCCTAGCCCTTGGTTTTTATGGGCTCAAAAGATCATCCAAGTGCTGCAGCCTGCCGCATAAGACCCCCTGGTTTATTGCTCGCGGAGTCGCGGGTTTGTGCCTTCAGATGAGATACTCCTTGTATCAATTTCCAACATCTGTTTAATTTCTCCTTCTTTGGCTCGTCGTCTAAAGCTGTCGGCCTCCTCCGGAAGTCCGCTAATCATGTCCTTGCTGTCGCTGGGCTTCTCCAACCGTGGCCCAGGGGGCAGCAGCGCATCAACATTTCTAGTGCCTTGCCCAGACCCTACCCTTACGGGGATCAGAGCGGTTCATTTGTAGATGTTCAGTTTCTGGCTCGAGTCCCCTTTCTAGTGAAGGTCCTGCATCTAGCCGCTACGAACAATCTCATTGCTCTTCTCACACATCACGATGAACATGCACAGACCCGCCATTGTATCACTTCGAGCCACCACATGGGAGAACCGATAGGCGGAAGGCCGCGAGTGCTGCCGTGTTCTCCTGATCCATGGTGTTTCCTTAATATATCCTCAGCCATTCATTTGCGAAGGAGGGAATGGTCCCTTTTGGGCGGTCGTTGAGAATCGGACTCGACTAGAGGCTGATATGTATATCCTGCTGCCGCGGGGCTGCAATGCAACCTTTTTGAGAGCGTCAGGTCTAAGCTTCTTGCGAGGTGGACTACCGTATTCTTGACTCCTTGGGCGCAGCATGGAATGCATGCGCATCATCACTATCAGCGTAAGCAAGTCGCCGTGACACGCGTTGCCAAGCGCGCCATCCGCATTCCTGCTTCATACATACTCTTCTTCAAGTTACTGCCGTATTGGGCGATATTGGGTTTGTATTCAAGTATCCCACAGATTCGGCTTTGACCTCTCGGCTTACATCTAATATCGTACTATGGTATACCGAAAAGCTCGTGGTTTCAAGCCTATCAGACATGCGCAGGAGTTCACCAATCCATCCGGAAATATAGTCCTCATTATCCAGCTTCCATCTCCTCTGGATTACCGCATCAGTACATACATAGCTGATGCCTTACCCCCGTCATGTTGCTCCAAAAGACCGGCTGGCGCACCAAGCAATGGCTTCCTCATCGAAGAAGTGGCAATGACAGTTTGGAAGATACCGTCGATATTGTGGAGTCTCACCGCATAGACAATACATCGTCCACGCACTTTTCCAGAAGATTATCATGGTTATCACAAAATTCGCCAGCTACGCTAGCACAGCGAAGGGCTAGCAGTAGCTCATCGACGGAATATCCAGCACTACCGCAACCTACTTCAACTGCTCATTCGTCAGCGAGTTCTTTGTCCAGTTGCGACTGTGATGCGAATACGGCTTCAATTGATTCTTTGTCTAGACCCGAGTTGGCTCCAGCAGCCTCAGAGGTCCTTTGTCCCCCGAAATTATGCTCGACGACCACCTGCAGTGATGCCGGAACCTGGCGCCTCGTACTCTCAGAAACTCCTCTCTCGCGCTCACCAAATTTATGCTCGGTGAGTATCGATACGAAGGAATCTGTAGGGACCACGCTTTCTACTCAGGCGACTTTAGATATCCTAGAAGCCCTTTCAATCGATCCTCTTCGCAATGGTAGGACGCGCACACAAAACATTCAAAATACGGATGACTCAAATATGGATATATCTTCAGATAAAGTGGAACTACTGGTTCGAGGGACTGGCCAAGCACTCCAGGCTCGTGATATTTCCCCAGCTGATAGGAAGGCTGCGATCCAAGATGGCTTTGACAGAAATATCACTGCTCCAATATATCACACTCCTTCGATCCCTCATGATGTCTTGAGAAAGCAACCGAGCTTGCCAATCCCGAAGCCAGTCTCAGCGTCGAAGGGAAAGCGAAGGATATTTCGCCGGGGAAAGATACATTCGCTAGGACGAGAAGTGTCAGGCGCCATACTTCACCCATCTTCAGGTGTACTTGCGCGATGGACAGATCCTACGACTAATATGGCTGACATCTCCAGTGGGAAATTTTTCAAATCAGAAGTGGACGAGATGTTGACATCGGGTAGGATGCAACAGTTGAGGAAAGTCGCAACGTTTGAAAATGGTCCTAAAACACTAATGAGGTCCACACATAGCACTGAGATAGATGGAACGACCAGAACGGATCCATTTCCCTCACGCGGCTCCCCTTTTTGCATACGTGCACAAGCCCATCAACCTCCATTTCCGAGCCCTATCCTACCACCGCCAGCAATTCCTCCACTAGATATTCCTGGCAAAAGGTACAGAGATGGCAATGCGACGTTTTCCAACGTACCAGCCAGTGACACTAGGATGGTATTCAGAGACCTCGGCTTTCCCGCCCCAAAAAATAGACAAAACCATCGTCCACCTTCCCGTGGGGCTCCTTTTTTGCCAACCATCCCCGAAATCTCCCCACTGGTGCTTAGCCTACCACAAAGTAGCTCACCGCAAAGTGCCCTCGCTGATACCGATCCTGGTCTGTCACTGCCTACCGAGCCGGGGCTGGCACCTAGCTGTATAGCTCTCTCTTCAACACCATTCACTCTGACGTCTCCTCTATTTCGCCACGGGCCTATCCGCCTAGAGCAGAGAAAAAAGAAATCGTCTCTGGAAAAGGAAGCATTGGACTGGACAGCGTTCCAAATAGCTATTTTGGGAACAACAGATGAAGATCACGAGGGAAGTGACGAGGCTCAATTAGATGAGGCTGAGTTGGATGACATTACGCTATGGTTTTCTGATTTCGGATTCGGAGTGGGAAGACTGGTGAAGGAAAAGCCGAAGAGGAAACGGATCAAGGTATATCTGAAGGATGGAAACGCGCAGAAAAGGACATGGAGGGGAAGATTGGGAAAAGACATTGTAATAAAAGACGACTTGGAAGAAGTTCCTATCGAGGGCGTAAAAACGGATGGTGAGTCCGTAGAAAGCCTACCTTTAAGTCCGATGCTGGATCTAACTCCTTCATGTCTACATAAGGAAGTTATCCCGATGGGGTACAATCTCGGACATGATATAGAGGATTTCCTGAAATGGGAGGTGCAGCATGTGCAGCAGAGTCTGCTTTTGGAATCCGATTGAATTGGACTGTTTCTCAAAACATGCTGCCCGGTACTAGATGTGTATTAGGCACATTGTTGATTATGTAGTTACATGTCCGTATCTGTCTGTTCTATAAGTTTGTATTCTGTATTTGTACACTGTCCTTAATAAAGATTGATTGATTTAAGAGGTTGCAATAAGTTGTAAAGCCTAGCTGACGTTTTAGAATCTAACGTGTCACTTGGAATGATAGGTTAGTGGAAAAGAGGTACTTTGCCCATCTTGATTCACAAGATTTATTACTAACAGGAAGTAATAAAATTGCTTCTATCCGTTCGTCTCCTATATACGTTCTTAAACAAATATCTAGTCTTCAAACCCTGTAGTGTAGAATTCTAACCATGATCGTGTCTTCATGTATATATAGTAGTGAAGAGAGGTAGTAAAACGAAGAATGAAGCTGCAAGGGTACCTTAAGACCATGATGCATCCAAAGCCTCAGATCAAAAAGCATCAATCAGCACTCCTACCCTCCATCTTCCAGCTCTCAAAATCAAATCCGAGCTGCTCCAACGTCGTGATCTGAAGTCTATTCTTGCCCCAGGCTCTGGACGCGCTCTTGATACCGGGAATCCGTTCTCTGATCCACTGTTCCTTCGCGCCCCAGTACGGCGGGATCTTGCCGACGCCATCGTTCTCGAGCTTGGGATCCCGTGTCGCGGAGAGACTCCAGGCGTGTAGATCGTTGATGTATTGCGCGTCGGCTGGGAAGCCGAGGATGTGGAAGGATTTCCCGGCGCCGTGTTGCGCGATCCGGGATTTTTCCCAGGAGAGCATCTCGGAGGAGGAGGGGAGCGAGAGACGACCTGAGAGCACGCGCGCGATCACGGCGCCTTGGCTTTCGGAGATGGGGAATGGGACGATGCGTTGGGGGAGCGCGATGAAGGATAGGGTTGGGTTGGGACGCCAGAATATTTGGCGGTAGAGACCTTCTGTACGCTCACCGGTTGTGACGATGGGTGGCTTGAGGTGCTTGAGGAAGGGGAAGGAGTAGAGATAGCCGGTGCAGAAGACGACCTTGTCGACGTTCTTGAGGAGATGGCCATTGGTGAAGCGGACGGCGCGATCCTGGATGATGAATTCTGAGATTTCAGGTAGGATGGTGGTGGTAGGATCGCTGGTGGGTGTTAGTGGCCAGTCCGCTTTCACGGAGATGTAAAGGGGGAGTTCTGATGTTGTTGATATCTGGGCGGATATGTCAACTCCAGATGCGTTGTTGCCGACGACGACTACTTTCTGGGTTTCAATTAGCTTTCTGCTCCATGTGATACCGTAACACTGAAAACAGGAGAGGCTACCTTTGACTTATATTCCTCGGGTCTCCTGTAGAACTTGGAGTGAGTTATTGCTTTTGGATAAGCCGAATTCCACTCTCTGATACCTGCAATATCTGGTATGTACGGATCGTCGTAGTGTCCGTTGGCAACGACGACCCCGTCAAAAGTCGAATTCTTCTCCTCTTGAGTTTTGATATCTCTTGTCTTGACTGCCCACTTGCCACTATCAACAGGCTCCACGTCTATCACCTGGGTGCCCAGAGTGATGAGTGGTCGAATATCGTCGGCATAGCGTTCAAGATATTCCCTGACTGCAGTATGATGAGGAAACAAAGAGCTACCCTTAGGGAACGGGAAATCAGAATAGTTCATGATCGTATGTGGGATATTCGTATCCAAGTCATCATAAACCGGCGAGATGTATTTGACCGTAGGTCCTTCCGGGCCATGCTTCACTACTGGTTGAGTTGGCACTTGACTGGGCCTTGTTTTTGGAACCATCAGGTCCCGGTACATCCCATTCTCGTCTGTTCCCGGATTCCATACTCCGCCGACACTCTCTCGTTGCTCGAAGACTTGGATTTTGGAGAATGCCTTCTCCGCCACGAGATATCTAGGAATATTAGCTGTGGATCTACGAATAGGGACGAGGCGACGAGGGTGACAGCTCACTTGGCCGCAGCAAGCCCGCCAGGTCCAGCTCCAATGACTGCAACTCTTTTGATAGCAGTCCCAGAGCCAAGAGGCCCCATAGCGATTGGTATTGAATGTTAATTATATTTCTCCTAAACCAACCTTTTCTAGGCCTACTACCAAAAGCGGAAAAAAGACGTAACTATGCGATATGGATCATGACCGGGCAAATGGATGCCGATGTTGAAATACGATATAAACCCGAACTATGCACGGGCCCCAAGTCACGTGCTTCCCGAAGCTTTATCTGAGGTGTTTGCCACTGCTTTAATGTAACCAATAAGAGTGCCAGGGGTTTTGGCCAGATTAAAATCAAATCAATTTATCAAAGATTGGGACAGCGAGGATTCTCTAACTTAACTCTTACTATCGCAGTCACTATCAGACGACGGGGCTTTAAGGCCCGTGGGAGGCTCCCACTTGTGATATAAATTCTGGCGAGCATAGAAAGACTCTCCAGTAGTAAACGTAAACGATTCATTACAGCCATTCTCACCACCACAAGCAAATCAATCACTTTTCCTTTGGCCTACCTAAAGCCATTAATCGTTCGGTTGGCCAACTCTCACGCAATCGTCGGTTAATCAGCGTATGTATTGGGTGAGGGAGGGCAATACGCAAATCCGATCATATCCCGCCTGAGTCTTTTACTTCCCCTTTCATTACCTTAGGTACTTTGTATAGTAATCAAAAGACAGAAATTAGACTTATTTAAAAAGTTGTTGTCGAGATTATTAAAGACTTCTTACCTAGGTATCAAAAACAGTTCTTTAAGAAAAGCTAAGGGCATGACAATAAAACACGATTAGTGCCTTGTAAAAGTATATCTATCTATATACTCTCCTCTTATAGAGCTATCATTTGACCTTGAAATTATCTATATTAAGGTCAAAAGGAACTCTTCTGTTATCGTGATCTACCTATGATCGGATTTGCGTATTGCTGGTTTTTGCGTATTGCCCTCCCTCACCCAATACATACGCTGATTAACCGACGATTGCGTGAGAGTTGGCCAACCGAACGATTACACGAAATCTGGCGGTAACCTGGAAAAAACTAGTCGAGTCACGTGACCATTTATCAACCAACTCGCCAAAGCCCCTGAATCGGTACGCTCTTATTGGCTATAAATCAAAACAGCGGCAAACAGGGAGGTAGACAGCATGGTATGTTTAAACTTTTGGCCACAAGGGGAGAATTATCAAATTTTGAACCAATCATAATGTAGTAAATTATTTAAATCTAATCAATTATTCATCAAACCCAATCAAGTATCTAAAGATATGGGATTATTGCGCAACAACGCCTGTCTTCTCGCCGTCTATATCTTTACCCATTGGTGGGGTATCTGCGCCGTCATTACTACCCTCTTCTTTGCCTTCGATGTATGTAGCCTCGGGGCGGTGAAATTTGGACGGATGTTGTCCACGGATGTCGAGAATGATAGCTCGCATGGTCTCATACAGAGCCACTCGCCCTTCATACAGAGGGAAGAGACCCACGCAGAACAAGGACCCGAAGAGCCAGATAATACCAACGACCACCCATCCAGTGAAGAACGGCTTGGAGAATATATATCCCGTGCCGTACATAGGGAACGGCCAAAGGACGAGAAGAGCAAGAGCCATGAGGACAGTCATGGTCTTTGCGATCTTAGACGCGCGCGCGAGTGCCTTTTGCTCGGCTTCTTCTTCGGTGGCGGACACCGTCGCCTCTCCTGGAACGAGCTCGAGGTCAACATTCGCTGCGTCGGCCAAATCGTGATCGTCTGCCTTGCGGATTTCTTGCATCGAAACCCAATCGTACTTATCAACGCCGAAGATCAGGGTGAAGATCCCGATGTACATGATAGGGGAGAGGAGAGCCACGACATTGCCCGCCAACATAGGGTCGTTTGAGCCAGTACATGTAACATCAATGGTTCCGCAGGTCGTCTTGGCAGTAACAAGCCATGTAATAATGCCACTGGCAGTTCCAAGTGGCGGAGAAAGGGATGCTGCCCATTTATTCTGCCCAGACCACAAAAGTGAGAGGGAAGATGGGATAACGGCCGAAGACTAAATTTCCATCATTAGCAACTTTTCCGGACCCTTCTGAACAAGGGAAATAGACGTACGATTATAACCCCCATAAATAAGTACAACCACGAGATACCGATGCCACCGTAGTATAAACCCATGGAGAAACATGCCATGACCACGCTGAAGCAAACCACAGCGCTGTGGGACATATAAATCAGTCTCCGGCCGGAAGCGAGCGGATGGATATAGGTTTGGTAGACATCATAGGTAAAGACGGAAGAGACGGCAATCAACTCCGCAGAGGTAGCTGAAGTGACAGCCATGAAAATAATCAGAAGGGTGCAGACCGCACCAGGTGCTCCAAGGAGTGCAATGGAAGCATACGGCAACGCCAGACCCGCCGTGACCTCGGCATCAGACATCCGTAGAGGGTAGGTGGGAAAAGCAGGGTTGCTTTCAAGGGCAATGGCAGCAAGACCAAGGGTAGTGGCGCAAAGCCATGGGATGGCAAACCATGAAAGCCCTCCCATGATGTACCCCGGAAGAGCGTGGACGGGGTGAGCGGCAATTGCCTTGTTGTAATATCCGTTGTCCATGAAGACACTGCGATAACAATTAGAGCGACTTCAATACGAGATGGACGTATTACTTACGTTCCGAAGTTACCAATAAGGTTGATAACGAAGAAGATGGCCCCCTCCTTGCTTCGCATGGTCAAGTAGGAGCCTTCAGCATTGCCACTAACAGGATGCGCGGCAGCAGCCTTGACGAGAAGATCGTACACTGCGCCAGGAGATCCCAACATGTGGCCATTGGCGTATGTGGTGAATGCAAAGACGAAGATGATGATGATCAGGATAACGGTGTGAACCTGGAGAGCATGAGTATTTAATGCGCCACTAGAGCCGTTCGATGCTCACCCAATCAGTCAAGAATGTAGCCTTAATTCCTCCGAACATGGTATAAATTGCCACGAATATTGGCAGCAAGAAACAACCAGCTTGGGTGGGCATGCCGGTGAGGGCCGCGACGACGTCGGCACCCCCAGTCAACAACATCGCGGTCACGAGGATGTTCGTCATCAAACCAAAGGTTATGAAGATAGCGTGTGTGAATGTGCCATATCGAGCCTTGATAATTTCCAGAAAGGTCTACACCAGTTAGTAACCTCTCCAGGGATATTGACCTCACGTTGATAACTTACGTGGGCATTGGGCGCTTTCTTCTTCAACTCAATGGCGAGGGCGGAGAAGAGTAGAATTTGGACGGTAGCACCGCTGGCATACCAGAAGGGGCCGGAAACGCCATATTTGTATGCAACAGTGGAAGATTGAAGCAGGGTCGCTGCCCAGGTCCAAGACGAGACGACTGCAGATGCCACCAGACCAGACTTCACGGATCTACCAGCGGTGCTGAACATTTCAGAGGTCTGGAGCTCATTGTTGTAACGCTTGAGGGACCACGTGACGAAGATCTGGACGAGTCCGAAGTCAGCGGAGGGTGGTTGGGATGTGAAGAAGGCGGCTGAAGCTTACCATGCCCAGGGCGAACAAGGCGCCGATGCCGAGGACAACTCCATATCCCCAACCGACATTGAGAGGAGGCGCAACAGCCATCTCCGGTAGCAGAGGGTTTCAATGGCTGTACAAGGAAGGGATCGCGTCTACACGCTGTCTCCGGGGTGAATAGAAGCAGACTTGCGATCCAGAATGGTACAAGTGGTCAGACAGGGGAAGAAGGGGGAGGACAGGAGTGGAGGGAGAGAGATATATATATGTATATGTATTGTGTGTATGTCTGACTCTACGTATGTATAGATCTACTGCACCTGGGGTTATATATTGCAGAAGACGCCACACAAAACTATGAAGAGGCCTATTTCGGAGAGAGAGAAGAGGCAAGAGAGGGGAGGGAGAAGAAGAGACTAGGTAACGGGTGCTTCTGCATCGAGCCCTAGATCAAGATATTCTCTTGTTTCCGCGGGCTGGCACGACCTAACATTACCTATCTGTCGTATCGGGGGCTCATCGACGAGCAAGGCGCCCCAGGAACAAAACACGATGATTAATGTTGGCAGATATTATAGGAAGACGAGCAGAGATAGAGAAAGATAAGGTCGGGTGTGGTCGTGGGGCTCTATCGGCTGTTGCATGTTGCAGCTCTGTAACTCGCTGCCGGCACCTGCATCCCCACGAGGTATTCAGCGGGGGGGCCAGTGCAATTGGCGGACTGGGCCTAGGGAGAGCGGAAGCTGACACACCACGATCGTCAAGCGGAACAGGGACGGCCGCTGATTGGATGAGGGGGAGGAAGCAGCGGTGCTGATAAGGAGGGAGGGCGGAAGGGGACGGAGGAGGGGCGGGAGGAGGGCGGAGGAGGGCATGGGAGGACATTATCAGGGACATAAGAGAGGGACATAAGAGGACATAAGAAATAAAAGAGGGGCAACGGGGACCGGGGGGTCGGGACAAAATGCCCCACCTGGCGAGGGCCCCTGCGCCAAAGATGTGCTGCTCGACCTCTCACAGACTCACGGTTCATCGGGCCCCGCGATAAGGATCATGAAGGTGCGCGGACCAAGCCGATCGGCACTGCGAACTATTACGGCCCTTGCCGCATTGGGCAACTTTTTCCGCGCTGGACGCTCTAGCACGACTAGGGCGGCTGGGCAGGGCGCTCTCTACACTGCGCACAGCACTGAGAGTGAACTGCCGTGTGGGCCTTGCGAGGTGTGAGGTCTGAGAAGTCTCAGACTCTGAGATTCTGAGTTTCTGGGACTCTGAGACTAAAAGTACTGAGGTTGAATAGTGGAGTTGCGCCTTGCTCCGTAGGCACAGTCCAACAAACGCGCCTTGCCTACTACCACAGGGCTCGTACCTTACGGAGTAGTAATTATCAATCTCGCATGGTAATCTCTCCCACGCCCAATCACCCGCCGTGCCCCCAGACTCCTTGAGCCCTGTCCGACATCGCTGTCTGCATATGCCAGCCAATGAGAGCCCGCAGGAAGGCAATCATGGCAATGATAATGATACAATCAGTATCTTGGGCTTACACATACATATACATACATCGGATTGCGATTTGCTCTTCGCGCGGACATGCAAAAGAAACGAGGAACACCCCGGGAATAACACCCCCCGAGTGAAGGGAAGGGGAGGAAGCGTGCCATGTGATTGATACCAAAAATTCGCGGAGAAACGATCACTTGAGCATGCAAAAGAAAAAAAGAAAGGGAAAAAAAAAAGAAAGAAAGAAATCCAATGCATCCATATCCACGTCCACGTCCACACCGAGAGACGGCCCTCGCTGAGGTCACAACCTGGTGTAAGATGAGGCCAGACTCTGCGGAAAAAAAGCACCAGGAGAAAGAAAACCCCCATGTCTCCCACGCACCTTCAGACGGCCGGACAGATACAACGGGAGCTGAGCCTGCTACCCTGCTGAGCGGTGATTTCCGTTGGTTGAAACGACATTATATATTATTGCAAGGCCGAGAAGAAATCCCCATACCCCCCGTCCCATCCCGCGCCCATCAAACGCCGGCCCAGCAGGATGGTTATCCTAGGAACGCCGATACCCAACTCTTCTGCCTCCAATCAAGATTATGATAGTTCGCTGCTGCCTTTCAGTTTCCCTGTACCCCAAACGCTTCTCCAGAACCCCACGCATCATCCATACTGCATATGCGGCTGCTCTTTCGGTGGCCCACCTCCCCAACCTTGAGGCGGCCCAGGAGGCGGACCGCGGTTCTGCAAGGGCAGCGCCCCTCCGTTCTGCTGCATCAAGCGCATTTGTTCGAGGACGTCGCCCCGGTTTGCCAATGGCTGTGCGAAATTGCAGATGGAGCAGATGACATCCTCATAACCGTGTATGCTGAGTGGGAGGACCGGTACGAAGCAGAAGGTGAACCAAGGATGACGCTTGACCACCGAGGCCGACCAGTTGCCCTGATTCTGGTCAGCAAAGATGCTCAGGATATGGGTTTCAAATAGTGAACATACACAGTTATGGCACTGGCAAAGCAGTCCTTCAGCGCCTTGAAGCTGAGAGGAGAATTCTAGACTCAGATGTCATTAGCCAACCTGATCTCTCGCCGAGGAGGTGTGACGAAGCAGGGTTGGGCGCAAAAGGGGACATACCATGCTGCCCACAAGTAAAAACTATGCACATGGTGCCGCGATGATAGAAGACTTGTTGATAGAGGAGTATTGGAAGAGTTTACAATATTCCATTTCACGAGCGAGGAGGAATCCGCGTCATCGTCTCAATAAAGCTGTTGTGGCTGTGCTCGTCTCCATTTCCCCAGCCACAACCCCAGCTTGATATAGGTACGGCACACCGTAAGAGCTTCCTGTGCTGCAGCGGTACGGCAATGGCTCTAGGTACGGCGGCCGAGAGAATTTTAAGCGCAATTCGAGAGCCACAACAAAAGCTTCAAGAAAATTTTAGATACTCTTCTTCTTTTTCCTCCAAGCGTCGTCCTCTTCAACGCTGCGTTTCTATGCCACAAACAGATATGTTTTGACCTCTGGTCACTACTATCAGATCTTCGGATCTTCAATATGCATATGAGAAATTCGGAGTACTCTTCAAACCACCTCGTTCCTCTTCCTCCGGGAAGAGTGAACAGGTCTGCCCGTGAGGGCCTGGCGTGAACTCACGTCTGCAATTGGCATCAGAAAAGCAGGACAAGTCTCGCCTTTTGTATCTTCTCCTCTCGAGAAGAGAAGAAGGTCGAGTGCTTGCTCCTATGGGAGGGCCGTTGCGAAGATTGTGTGTGCGAGAGCATGACACTTAAGTGCAATACGCAGCGTGCTGGTCTCTTGGATTACTTCGGTTTTCTAAGAGACAGGTACAATTCGATTCCGATTATCCTGTTGAGGACGACGCTTCAACTTTTCTTCTCTCAGGTGAGTATTCTTCTCGTTGTGCCCTTGAAGAAAGGATACTACTAATATGGATTTGCATTGCTACGATTCCGAATCCTGTACCCGACTCCAAAGCACTCGAAACATTACCGTTACGGTAGCGCCCCTCTGTTGCAACACATAGTTCCATCTTCTTGATGATGTCTACCGATCCAGTCCAACCCAGCATAACTCAACGCAACAGGGGAAGAAAAATGCAGCTCCCCACGCTTCAAACAGGCATGTGCACTGCTCCATCATTGCCACTGCCCCGATTCTTTATTACCATCCTCGATATCACTAGATGCATCAACCTCGTCACTGTCACCACCCCTGTACAGTTCTCTAGTGTTGTCATGGTCTGGACTGATCAAAGTTTTGAGTAAGTCCAACTCGGTGATCAATGCCTTACAGTACTCTCGGCCTTTTGAGACGTCATCGAGCAAGGGCAAGATCTGTCGATTTGCTGTGTAGACCTTCTCTCTGAGACGCACCATGGATTGATAGCGGGTGATGTTCTTGGGAGTATTCAGCGTTCCTTTCTTGATGGACGAATTGAGAACTTCATCTAGAGCTTGAGCGATCTTCCTCTTCCATCCCACAAATTTCTCTTCGTACCCATATCTATTATCTTCATCTCCATGCTGGTCCTCAAGAAGGACGCTTCTACCTTTCTTGCTTCTCATTTTTGAAGTCCATAGATCTTCCAATATCTCCTTGGTTGCGTATTTCTTGATTGACTCAGTTTCGGTATCGTATTCGGATTGAAAGTGGATATAGATCTGCTTAGCTGCTTCAAGCTTGCGATGCAGCCCCTTCATGGCACTGACAAAAGGGAGTGCTTCCTTCCTCTCGTAAGTAATCCCGGGTTTGGAACTTTTCTCGCCATATTCATCAACGAATTCCGGTCGTGGAGACAGTCGGCCCAAGTTTCTGATGTTCTGACCTCGTCTTCTTGCGGTTTCTATTTCCGATGTCGCTACTAATTGCTCAGGCTCTGCAGCAGTGTCTTGAAATCTTGATGCACTGGTCCAGTTTCTTGGCCTGACATTGAAGACATCGTTGCCCACATCTAAGAATACTTGGCCCACACGAGGATCGATGCGCAGTCCATCAAAGTCTGGATAGAGGTCTGCTATACGGCCGTATCGGTCAGTGGATGATGGCCGAGGGGTTATGTAGCTTCGGCGCAAAAGACCGCGTGAGTGGGCCTGGGGATATCGGGAGTTCATCATGGATTTGGGAACGATGTCTTGATGACCGAGGGCCTCAGAATTGTAGCAGCTGTTGAAAACTCAAGAGCATCCTGGAAGCAGAACAGCGTTGCTTTAAGTGCAAAATCGCCCTTTGGTCTAGATAGCTCGGATGCCGACAGGTTAAGGAGTATTTGCTTCTAAAGATTGGAGAGGCATTATGCCGTAGTTGATAATGATTTCCCAATACGGAACCAAGGAAGCATAGCATTCAAAACGGTTGTATTATAAACGTGATTGCGTATTGTCAGGAGGAAACCTGTCTGCATCACGGCATTGGTTAGCATAAGGTATCTATTGCTACTTCGATCTTCTGAACAATCTCCTGAACAATCTCCTGAGCTGTCTCCTGAACAGTCTCCTGAACAGTCTCCTGAACAATCTCCTGAACAAACACGATATTCTTTCTATGACTCTCTCATAATCCTTCTGAAGCAACCCATGAGCTGTTGTGGTCTGCAGGATCCCGCCGCTAAAAACATTGACAGTGCCCCGCCCCGCCCCACCCCGCCTTTACGGCCTTCCCCTCCTCTCAACGTCATGTTTGCTGATTGATCCTCGGCTCTCACGGCCTGGGCTTTCTCCCATCTCTGACACTACAAAAGCGGCTTTTCAATAATCAATGAGTCAATGACTACTCCTTACCATCTTGGTATATATCTGAGGTCTCTTCTTCCCATCCCTGCTCTTGGACGACAGTGCAGACCGTTGCTCAGTGTTCAGACACACATATCGAAGCGAAGAAACGTATCAAGAAGAAGATTTGTAAGCTACGACAAAATGGCAGAAGCAAAGGAATTCCCACCTCGGAGCGTGAGACCGATTGTGAATGAGGTTGTGGCCCTCTTGAAGGAGAGACATGAGACTGTCAGCGTGGCCGAGACTGTACGTATCCTTTGTTTCCTCTCTGCATTCGTTGCTGCCGCAGTCTTCAGCCTCACGCTTTTCCGCTTCCAAGGAAGACTTGTATGGCTTCTTACGCAAGAAGACGGGGGCACGCATTGGCACCTGCACAGGCCGGCCGTTGCTTACCATTGAGACCCTGCTGACATGGATCACAGGCAGCTGGCGGAATCATTTCTGCTTCATTGCTCAGCGCTCCCGGAGCGAGTGCCATCTACAAGGGTGGACTGACGGTCAGTAATGTTTGCTCCTTTTGCCCCTCTCCGTGTTATAGAGAGCCCTCTAGGCAGGCACTCACATGTTTGGACAGGTGTACACCCTCGAATCACGTGTTGCATTTGCTGGCTGGACGCAGGAGAACATCACCAATTACAAAGGCCCAACAACTGACATTGTAGCCGGCATGGCAAGCAACGTGAGGTCGAAGTTGGGAAGCACGTACACGATTTCTGAGTCGGGCACGGCCGGACCAACTGGAGGAGATACTCCTAACAGAACACCGTAAGCCTAACCAGTTCTACTGGGGGCGAGGAGGGCATATTCTTTCCTGCCTTTCCTCCCCTAACAAATCCCCTTTCTTGGAACTCTCAAACTGATGGTGAAATTAGTGGTTACGTTGCACTAGCTGTCGCTACAGAGCATGGGACGTATAAAAGAGAGCTCTCAACTGGATTGGGCGGTGACCGAGAGGCGAACATGATTGCGTTTGCCGTGGAGGCGTTGAAGTTGTTGAGAGATGTTATCAAGGGGAATGCAAAGCCCTAAAGGGAGCTATGCAACCCATATCACATCACCAACCCAGAAAACTAGCTTGTTCGACTCTCAGAATACTGTATGTACTTCGCGTATATAGAGACAGCTGAAGTTTCCAAGTTACCTATGTGGATACTGTCTATGCAACCAAGAATGCCGTGAAGAGGTCAGAAACAACCTGGGTAAAGAGCATTGGCCCACCACCAGAATAACCAGCTCACTACCTGCAAAATCGAAGCTCGCAATAGAAAGCTTCTTGCCCAGAGGTATTCGATGCTTTTTCAAAGACTTACCTATATCCTACCTCTCCCCCAAGTGGGTTCATGGATGGGTAATTAGGTAGGTATATTTGTATTAAATGTACTCTTTCTCCAGCCTACAACAAAACTATAATAGTCAATTAGCATCCAACCAGGGGTCCTATTCTGCGTGAAAGCGTCGTCCATGGAATGGTCATTTGAATCACGTGGTTTAATACGCACGTGAGCTGATGCCCCACAACTTTCAGGTACGTCAAGTTAGCAGCGGATATCTACAAGGCTGTACCTTTCTACCTGGATGCCAGACAATATGCCCTCCCCCGATGAAATCTTTCAGAATTGGAACGGCATCATTTCCAATGACTTCGCAGAAACCATCTCCAAAACATTTGCACTGCCTCCAGGCGACGGCTATCTGTACAGAGCCGAGTCCTTCGCGATGGCCATGCCGCAGATCCAAGAGCAGGTCAACTCGGGCATACTGAAATACAAATACCAATCGCATGGACAGCAAATTGACGTCCGCCACCCCCCATTGGGCTTGTGGAGGCAGAGCGGTGGTGTTGACTGACTTCCAAGGTTGCCCCTGCAGACATCACAGCGTACACCTCGATCTTCTCCCCCACCACCGACTCCTCCAAGTCCTTGACCTCATTCGCCTCCAATGCGAAGAAATCCTCCCCTCGAGAAACTGTTGCGAAATACCTTCAATCACGGCGCATCCCTCCCGCATTCAAGGTCCCGAAATCGAAGTCCCATGTCAACCCTTACTATGACCTCTGGGTACTTTCGTGCCATCTCACCTCCTTCTTGGGACCTCTCCCACACTCCTCATATGCGGATCCGCTCAATGCAAAAATGACACACCCTATCCTTCCAGTGTTCTATCACCATTTCGGCTGTGTTGTCCCCACATACGAGGCTCTGTTCATCGTTTCCCAACTGACTGCCGAGTCTGGTGCAGAGGGAATAATTGACATGGCAAGTGGGAATGGTTATTGGACATACATGCTACGCCGAATGAAGCTCAATGTTGTTGCTGTGGATAATATGGCCAGCGAATATCGAACTATGTGGATTTCCGACACGGTCAAGAGCGATGGGGTTGAATACCTGAAAAGGCATGCCGGTGGGAAGGGAAGGATTTTACTGATGGTATACATGATTACAGCGGGAACCTTCACGAAGAGGGTCGTCCAGGCATATCGTGGGGACACGATAGTAGTTGTCGGAACCCAGAATGCTAATAGGTATACGGGGTTCAGCGATTGCACAGTCGAGGAATGGTTCGAGAAAGAGATGCCCAACTGGCAATTAGTATGCAGAATTGCCATGCCGAGCTTTGCCGGAAAGGATGAAGGCTTCTTTGTCTGGAAAAAGACGTGAGGCGCGGGCGAACGATGAGCAGCAGAATATTTGAATCCACGGTTGCTGATCCGTTCTCTCCCCGTTTCTCTCAAGCGTTTTGATTCGGGTTGAATTGAGTTCCACCCATGACGATGCTTCTTTCTTTCTTTCGATGGTCAGAATTTTAAGTGCCTCCAGGGACCAGCTCTGAACAAGACTTGGATGACCCACAATCTCCAACCCCCATCTCTTTAGTCTATTTTCATGATCTGCCTACGGCCCTACGGTTTCGTATCCCAAGTGGAGTGGGGTATCTACCATTACGTTTCCTTTCCAGAATATCATATTTCGTTCTGAGATAGTTGTTTCAAGAATAGCTCCCAATACTACCACGCATTTTTCACCCGCGTCGCGGCTCCCGTTTCATGATCGTTCATCTATGTATAAGATTTCAGAACTTATAGCCCTTGTACTGCAGCATGGATCGTTCATCTAGATTCGTTGCTTCAGGGTCCACCTTGTGGATCTAAAAGTCCTTTCGCGTCTGTTCCTCCTCGAAGTTCATATTTACAGAGGACTGCTTATGCTCTTTCCTTGATTCAATAGTGTTGGGGTCATAGTGGCCTTGATGGTGCCGCGGTTATGTTTTCACTGATGCCCGATGCCTTCGAGTCCCTTCTGGCGTGTTCTGATTCTACAGCTCCGAAATCCACGTCTAGATACAAGGTCAAGGTGACATTGTGGGGCGTGTACTTGATTAGTTTTCCAGGGATGCTATTGTTCTCGAACAATTACCGTCGCGCTGCGGGACGACATGGACCTGAAGAAGGTATGTGGAGGCGGACAAAAAAAATTGAAAGAATCATAACCGAGAATAATCCAACTTTAGTTATTTCTCCTTCAACTCCATGTGCATCCAGTGTGTTTTGACGGAATGCGGTTGAGATACAAAAATCTTTTTCTATATGTCTGTTGTCTCGTGCCAGAATGTCCAATTGTTTTCGGACTAGTCCAAAGCTTGACCACACTCCGTGTTGGGGTAACCCCGGAGAGGCGCGTGCGGAAAGAGATCCGCAACCTTCTCTCCGCAATCCTGTCTCCTAGGAATTAGTGGAACGCTACACTTTGTGGGATCTGGGCATCTATCCCACTCTTCAATGACAGCGGTGAGCATCAATGATCCTTGTCTAGACCAGCCGAGCAACTGCTTTAGTCTTGCATCTTGACAAGCCTCCTACGGTAATAATCAGGAATTTAGATCTGCGGCGACGGGCGAATCAACACCGAGCTCGGTCGATTATTTCTCATTAATTATTATACTTTGCGCCGCGGTTCAACGTCTAACATGCCAGGCTAGGTGACGGGACCAGCCCCAAATGAAGCTATCCCAACCTAAGACGACCATCCACAGCTAATCGTATGTGTATACAGTATTAGTAAGGAATTACAGAGTAAGGGTCAACAGGAACGTAGATCCTTTACGCCTTTTCTCGCATTCTAGCCAGCATCACTATGTCGGGCTATCTCAGCGTGCGGAGGATGCTGAATACGCGGGGTAAGGGGAAGCGGGGATCCAGAGGGGAGGGCACATCCGGTGATCGTAGGTAATGGACAAAAATTTATTTATATGTTCAAGTCCAACTCCTCCATATGTATTGGTCTTCTTCCCTACAAAAAGGCTACATACAATAGGATCAAGGGTCAGATAGCTATCGAAGGCCGGGACGCTGAACGACTCTAACTTTGTCTCACACTCTCACACTCTCACTTCATTGCGAGTCGCTGCGTATCTAGGATGGTGGACGAGATCGATAAAGCACCTGTTGCGTCCGTTGAAGATGTCCTGGCACAGAAGCCAAAGCAGAGTGCTTACAAGACGATCATAGCTAATCCTTATCTCTTTGGGGTAGCTTTAGTAAGTAAGGACCTTTCCAAGTCCTTTTTCTGGATTCAAAGTCGGGGAGATATGCTGATCAATAGTTTTATAGTTCTCCTCCTTAGGAGGACTCCTGTTCGGATATGATCAAGGCGTAGTCTCAGGAATCTTGACTATGGAGTCATTCGGAGTCGCTTTCCCCCGGATATATCTCGACAGTGGCTTCAAAGGCTGGTTCGTTTCAACACTTCTGTTAAGTAATGCTTGCTCTCATCCTCAGCTAGATATCACATCAGGCTGACAGGACATAGCTGCTTGGCTTGGTTCATTAGCAAATGGACCCATTGCAGATAGCATCGGGCGTAAAAGATCAATCCTTGTTGCTGTTGTGATATTCTTGATCGGCTCTGCTATACAAGCAGGCGCGGTCAATATTCCGATGATCTTTGTTGGTCAGTCTACCCGGATCGAGTGTCATACCATTATGTATACCAGATGGGCTAATTCTTTACATCAGGGAGAGCAATCGCCGGACTGGCAATTGGTATTTTGACCATGGTGGTGCCGCTTTATATGGCTGAGGTTTGTCCTTTCTGTATACTATAGTTAAAGGTGCCTAACGCCTAGATTATAGGTCTCGCTCCCAGAAATTCGTGGTGGTATTGTGGTCCTCCAGCAGTGTGGGTATTTCATGTGCTCCAGTAGCGGCCTTCGCAAATCTAACTAGACGTTCTCCCCAGTGGCCATAACGGTGGGCATCTTGGTATCCTACTGGATTGATTACGGAACTCATTACATTGGCGGCACTCGATGTGCTCCCGATATTCCATACACCGGCGGAACCGCGAGCGACCCGACCTTTGACCCCACGCGTGATGTAGGACCCAACGGCTGCACCGGACAGAGTGACGCATCGTGGAGAATCCCTTTTGCTCTTCAGATCTTACCGGCAATTATCTTGGGCATCGGAGTGCTGTTCTTTCCTGAATCACCACGTTGGCTAATGAAACAAGACCGAGACGAAGATGCCATTAAGACTCTGGAAAAACTGCGGCGCCAGTCCAGGGATCATCCACTTTTGGCAGCGGAGTATATTGAGATCAAAACCGAGGTGATGTTCGAGCAGCATTCTGTGATGACGAATTACCCTAATACTTCTAAATCCCGCATCCAAGTCATGCAGTACTGCAGTCTCCTGACGAATAAATCGAGTTTCAGACGACTTGCGGTTGGCTGTTGCATCATGTTTTTTCAGCAATTCATGGGCTGCAATGCCATGATATACTACGCCCCAACCATCTTTGGGCAGCTAGGATTGAACGGAAACACGACATCTTTGCTCGCAACTGGAGTCTATGGCATTGTGAATTGTCTAAGCACACTACCCGCGCTGTTCCTCATCGACAAGGTTGGAAGACGGCCATTGCTCATGGCTGGAGCTGTGGGAGATACGATCTCTTTAGTCATTGTTGGCGCTATCATTGGCAAGTACGGAAAGGACCTTGTCAATCACAAGGCTGCTGGCTGGGTTGGCATCGCATTCATCTACATCTACGATATCAACTTCTCGTATTCCTTTGCCCCGATTGGATGGGTCCTGCCTTCTGAGATCTTCAACCTGGCAATTCGGTCGAAGGCGATCTCAATCACAACATCGACGACATGGATGTGCAACTTGTAAGTTCCCTGTTATTCTTGAGAGATACAGAGGGGACTTATTGTCGTAGCATCATTGGTCTCGTCACTCCAGACATGCTGAACACTATCACATGGTATGTAACTATAAGCACTAGTCAACATTTTACACACAAACTAAGTAGCATTTTAGGGGAACATACATTTTCTTCGCAGCTTTCTCATTGATAGCTCTCTGCTTCACCTATATTCTCGTCCCAGAGACACGGGGGAAGGTAAACCGATTCTTCACCCAATATAGATTCATTACCGCTACTGACACTCCCTATACAGACTCTAGAAGATATGGATATGGTCTTTGGCGAGACCGCAGCGCACGAAGAGAAAAAACTCATGCGCCAGATCGAAGCCGGCTTAACGGGAACACACGCGGATAACATAGCGAAGGACATACCTAGTCTGGCAGAGCATATTGAGAAGGTAGCTGAGAACGTCTAGCTGTTGGTAGGTAGGTAGGTATCTATCTAGGGAATAGCTTGGTAGATGAGGGATTGATAGATCTGTTATTTTGGATCTGTGATAGAGAGAAAGCAGTATGAGGGGGGGGCATCTATCTGGATAATGCTTGGGACTGGAAAGCTCCTAGCTAGCTCTTTCAAAACAAAAGATCCTAAATTCCAGAAAGCCCTCTTCGATACGGCGCGGGAGTGTAGGTAGACCTTAGAAAGCTCGCCTTTCCTTCCTATATTCCCCCCCCC